>NW_019170455.1:259370-531174 GCF_001890805.1 Aspergillus glaucus CBS 516.65
AAAAAAAAAAAAAAAAAAAAAAAAAAAAACAAGCTTGAATGTAACCTCTGAAATCATCCTGACATGACCGATTTTAGTAGATATCATAAAATGCGAGTATGTTCTTGCTCCCGGACACCAAACAAACATATTGACACAACACATACACACAACTACGAAAATGGCAACATCCTTCCAATCACACATCCACCATAGCTTCGAACCTCACACCTCAGACCTCCTCTTCGGCGGACGCCGAGTCTCAGACATTCTCCGGGATGGAGACACCTCAATCACCCGCCGCAACTCCCGCAAGTCCAGCACAGATAACTCCGCCTTAACTGAGATAGTGCATTCACTTGCCAACCGCAGCAGCAGTGACATTCTTCCCTCACGGATCATCGGAGCGGATTATGAGACTATCTTAGAATGGGTTAGCTCCGAGCGGATGAGGAAGCTGCCGGCGGAGGGGAGCAGCTATGATAAGGTGCTGGTGTGGGCAAGGTTGTTTGTTGAGCGTTTGCATTCGTTTGATTTGGCTGTTGAGAGCTTCGCTGGGGATAATCATATGGCAGCGCAGTTGGCTTATGTTCATTGCGCAAGCTTACTCGGTGTATGTCCCTCTCGCAGTACCCCCTGGTGAGGCTGATACTGACGATTTCCAGCTCGGAGAAGAAAACTCCAGCGCCCTGCTCGACCTTTTCGGCTTCTTCTACCGCTGTTCTATGGGCCTAGGCAACCTACTCGACCGTGCCGAACTATTCATCGTCTCACAGAATATCAGAGACCAGCTGACCCTGGCTTTGGCGGATCTAGTCACCCTTGTCGTCGGGGTTTCTAATCACTTCCTCGACTCGCTGGGACAGTTGACGTCTGGATCTGTGTCGATTGATATCTATAGTACCTTTGCGGCACCTATTGAGAGTTTCCGTACGAGGTGCGAGTATGTTGCTGAGTTGATGTGGAGCCATCAGCTGGCACAGGAAGGCGTGGATACCAAGGGTAAGTCGTTTCTCCATCTTCTGGCGGACTGGCTTGTTTTAACTTATATGTCTTCTAGTGGCAAAGCTCGAAACTATCAGGCAATGGCTTGAACCTGAAGATCCCGTGCTAGCAAATATCACCGAGAGCACCGCGCACTTCGCCCAGGAGCGCGAGGAATCGACCTGTCTCTGGTTGATGCCGTACCTCAACCGTTTCCTGAAAGGCGAGCAGCACACAATGGCTATCACTGGTCGGCCTGGGTCGGGCAAGTCCATTCTGGCAACAGTCATCAATGACCATCTGCAATACCCGATTGGGGGTGTGAACTACAAGTCGATTTTTGTACCAATCAATAGTCGAGTTCCAGTCAACACAACCCCTCGCGCAGTTGCAAAATCTATCCTCTCCCAACTCTTCGCCGGCCGCATCGGCAACGTCGACCTCTACCAAATCCTCTCAGGCGCATGTTCCCAGTCCCAAAAGCCAATCGACAACGAAACATACGACAATACCCTCTGGACTGCCCTCGGAAATGCCCTCCAAGCCAGCCTTAAAGGCGCTAAGGAACTCGTCCTCGTCATCGATGGCGTCGACGAAGCAAGCTGCGGCCAGTCCGCGCTGCTAACTCGGCTCCGGGATGCAGCTGCCAACGCATCCAAGCTCAAGCTGATCGTGCTAGCTTCTGAGGAGGAATCGGCAGCTAAGGCATCCAAAGCGCAGACTACGGTGCATATCACTCCGGAACTAATCTTCGACGACGTGGCTGCTGTCGTCCAGAGAGTCTTCCAGGATTTTCCGGCATTCGGCCAGATGTCCGAGGAGCAGCGAGAGTTGAACGTCACCCGTATCACAGAGGCTGCTAATGGCTCGTTCCTATGGGGGAAGCTCGCGACGAAGAAGATCCGTGATGAGAATCATCCTAACGCGGAGAGTCTGGATAAGGCCATTGACAGCTTGGTGAAAGCAAATCTCTCCGTCTCAGATCTCGTCTCTCATCGTCTAGGATCAAACTTGCCCGAAGACGGAAAGAAGATTCTGTCCTGGCTCGCGATTGCGTCCCGTCCGATGACGCTACGGGAGTTATCTGCTCTTCTCTCCGTGCAGTTGGACAAGGGCACCATTGTGGAGCAGGAGAGTAACCCGCTGACTCTTCTGGAGCCGGTGACATCACTGGTGCTCTACCAGGGTAACATGCTCTATCTGCGCCATGGCCAGATCCGTGCAGCTATCACTGATGCGTCCGCGAAGGGCTCCCTCTTACCCGCCATCAAGAATAGGCACGCGGATTTGGCTCAGCGATTGCTTCTCTACGTCAAGAGGAGCGTGGCAAACGGCAGCGAGCCATCCTTGACGCCCTCGGATGAACTGTCCACAACGACCCAATTGGAGAAGTACCCTCTCCTGGACTTTGCTCTCCGGTACTGGGTGAACCATGTGAAGACGGCATTTGGCTGCACCACAGACCAGGAAATCAACACTGCAAGCAAGGAACTCCGCCCCGTCATGCCCACGACCCCAGCCGTGCCGCTGCTCGAAACGACCGTGTGGAAGAACAAGCCAACTCCGGCGCTGGTCAGCCTGCGTACGCTGGAGACCAGCATCTACGAGCAAGTCTTCACCAGTAACCACGCAGCCACTCTACAAGCGGTCCTCTGCCAGGCTCTTGCTTTCCGGCCACTCTGGGACACGGCACAGATACAGGCAACCCAGGTCTTCTACCACGCCGTGAAGACCTGCCAGAATGTCCTCTCCGTGCAGCATGTCATCACCATGCAAATCACCAAGGAATTCTTGGACATCACCGCCAGCCGGGTCACGGCTTCCAAGACCGATGTCATGACGAAGCGGACCGAGATGCTCCAGCTGCTGGTGGAATGCTACAAGATCCACTACGGCGCCACGAGCGAGATGGTCGTTTCAGCATCGACGCAGCTGTCGGAGCATTATAAGTCGATCAAGGAAGAGCACAAAGCGCAGGAGGTCTTGAATTCGATTCAAGGAACCTCTACAGAGAGTCACCCCCGGTCGAAGTCTCTGACGACCGATGAATCGTTGCTTGTGCAGCTCCATGGCCGTCGAGAATTGATTCAGGAAGGCACTATTCTCGCGCTGGACGAAAAGGAAGAAGACGATCTCCTTTCTTGGTCTTACAACTTCGACTCCATGACCAAGCAGGCTGAGAAATTTACTGCCGAGGGAAATGTTAAGGTCGCGGAGCGCACGTATGTCGAGATCTGGCAGCGAACCAGCAGGGATTTCCGTCTGGAACGATCCTCGCAATTGGAGTTGCAGAATATCAAGGCGACCCTGTTGTACTCCAAATTCCTGCAATCCCAGAAGCGAGACAATGAGGCGTCTTCGGTTCTCTCGGGTTTCTGGGAGGAGTACGAGCACACCATGTCCAGCTCGGAAGCCGTGGCATCGCAGTTGATGGAAGTCGCCAAGGTCATGAAGTCCGTTGGACTGTCGTGTACGGCTCTCAACGTGTTCAAGAAGTGCGCCCAGAACGTCAACCAGCAGAGTTCCCTGCATAAAGAGCTCCAGAACCTTGCCCAGTCCACTTCCAAGGAAGTCATGCAGAGCGCGGGCACATCGACATCGACAATGACCGAGTCGAGTTTGCAGGAGATGGTCTTTGGCAGCACATCTGCATCCGCATCCAAGAAGGACCAATTCTCTTCCACGGCCACAACCGCGCTTGTCCAGATGTACATCTCCCAGCACCGCTGGCGCGACGCCACCAAGACCCTAAAGAAGATCCTGCTAGTAATCTGGTCCGCGCTATTCGTCCCCTCAGTCCACGACGTCGTCCTCCCATCCGAGAACGTCGAACACTGCGTGGATCTTTCAGAAAGCCTGAAAGACTGCTACCGCTACCGCCACCGCTCAGCCAAAGAAGAAGACATCTGTCTTCGTCTCTACCACGCCGTCCGCCGTTCTCGACCAGCCGGCGACAAACTGCTCGACCGGGTGACCAAGGATCTCCTCCGCGTGTACGAGCGCACGTCACAGACGGAGAAACTCATCCCCATCCACCAGGATATCCTGAATAACTATAGCAAGCGGTTTGGGGAGGGACATCCGACTGTGCTCCGGGAGTTGCGGATTTTGGCTGAGATGACGCATTCGCGCGCGGAATCGGTTGACTATTATTCGCGCATTTTCAAGGTTTTGAATAAAGACTCGAACATCTGCCACCGGGATGCGTTCGAGCCGCTGCTTAGTGTCGTCACGGAATTGTTCAATCAGGGACGGTTCTTGGATGCGTTGCAGCCGTTTACGGTATTGTTCAATACCCTGCCGCACACGGACGTCAGCCCTAAGCTTCAGGATCAGACGTTCGTGAAGTCGGTCTTTGATAACTACGTGCAGTGTCTGCGATTGGTCCAGGGAGACGTCCATGTTATTCATGATGTGGCGGCTCAGTATCGCAAGACGTGCACGACTGTCTTTGGAACAACGGCTTCAATCACGATTCAGGCCACGCAGACGCTGGCGAACATCTGTCGCGAATCTACAAAGTATGAGTCCGAAGCAGTGCAACTCTACGAAGAACTGCTCAAGACGCAGTCGAACGAAGTAGAGATCGATCATGAGGACATCCGGGCAACGCTGGATGCGATCTACGAAGACCAGTGTGCTTCTGTCTCCTCATCCACAGAGTCCGTCTCCAAAGAACAGATGCAGAAGGTGATCTCGGTCCGAAGTCGACGTCTAGCAACTACTCGGTCGACCTACGGCTGGGCACACCAAGACTCGCTCTCGCAGATGGACGAGCTTGTTTCCCTATATGCCAAACGAGGTGAAACACACTCCGCCGTCTCGCTTCTCCAAGAAACAGCCATCCAGGTGCTGGTGACAGAGACCTCAACCACGAAGCTGACCGCTGCCGCCAAACACATCGCTTCCAGTTTTATAGAGACAGGTCAGGTCCACCGCGCTAAGGAACTCTCGCAGGAGATCTATCGCCAGATCGTCGCCAAGGATACCGTGAACATTAGCACGGCCAAGTTTGATTTGACCGTCAAGCATCGCCGGACTCTGGCCTTCCTGGCTCAATTCGAGTACAGTATCCGCGAACGGGAGGAGTCGTCGTTGACCGTGAACGAGATCTATTCCTCGCTCACGGCTGAGTATCTGTACTTTGAGCAATTCAGGGCGGAAATCAGCTCCGCAAAGGCGAGCAGCTTCCAGAGCATTATCGGAACTGTTTCTCGTCTGCATGGATTCCTCCGTTCCAGAAGTCGATGGTCACCTGCTGCAAGACTCGTGGACCAGTTCACCAACTACTTCGTCTCAACGCAGAACGAGAAGATCCAAGTGAGCGCAGGCCAAGCAAAGGTCTTCATCAGCGCGCTCCTAGAATACTTCAGCACACACACATCCCACGACTTCCTCCGCTCCGTCGCAATCGCCAGCTACAACCGCGTCGAACATCATCTCTCCTCCAAAGACTACCAATCCGCCTCCGACCTAGCCCTAACCTCCTTCAAATTCATCCGCGCTCACGACGGCTTCTCCTCCTCCGTCTCAACCATAAAACTAGGCTTCAAGCTCGGCCTCGCAGTCTCCGGCCGCGACATCCAACCCCGCCCCGACCCCCCAACTCGCAAAAACATGCTCAGTACCTCCGCAATCATCATGACCGATATCCTGGGCCACTGCAAGCTCAAGAAAATCGACCTCTCCCAGCTCGACCTCCTCAACCTGAATAACCTAATCGGCCTTCTCGACGAGCAGAAGGACTACAACACACTGGAATGGGTTCTCTCCTCATTGTGGAATAGCCGCGAGCGTCACGCCCCCTGGCAACAACAATCATCTTACACCCTCGCCCTCGGCCGCATGCTTGTAATCACCCGCTACCTGGTCGGCGATTACATGGCTGCTATTCGGCTGGCTGAGGACATGGTGTACAACAGCGCTCGCGTACACGGGCCCCGCCATACGAGCTCCATCGAAATGACCATTCTCCTCTCGCAGATGTACACCAGCGTCGCGCAGGGGTACCAGAACCAGAAAGACCGCCGCGACCTCGCGTACAGATACTACCGCAAAGCCGCGGGCCTGCACGAGAACGCCCTGCGCGTCTTCATCGACCCTAGCGCCACCGAAATGCTCGACACTGCTTCCTCGGGCTCCGAGTCCGAACCGCCCAGCCCCGGAGAAGGGGTCGAAGAGCAGACGGGAAAATATGTCCGGAAGCATCTGCATCTGCTTAAACTTGCTGTTGAGCGGTTGGGGAACTGGCCCAAGGAGTACTCTGAGTATGAGAGGTTGAGTTCGGAGCTGTTTAGTGCGTTTGGGAGTGATTTGAAGGGGATTGAGGGGGTTGATAAGTGGAATTTGAAGAATTTTGGGTCTGGGAGGGCGGAGGCGAGTGATGATTTGATTTCGGTCAAGTCGTATCCGGGGATGGGGTTGGAGGGACATGCTGTTGCTGTTTGATTTTGGGGGGGTTGAGGGATTAGGATTTGAGAAAAAGTTTTCTGTATTTCTTAGTTAGTCCTTTGTCCGAATAAAACTCTCCTTAAACATTATCAATTAATCACTGCCCTAAAGCAAACAAACTATTTACAGTATCCAAATCTAAGCCTTCGCTCCAGCCCTAGCAATAACATCCTCCCAGAACCCATTCTCTCCACTCGGAGCCCTCAATCCCTTACCGTCATTATCCGCGTCCTTCGCACTAGCAGGAGCCAAGCTCTCAGGAAGAGACTCCAGAAGGCCCTCCCCATCTCTGGCAAATGCAATCAACTCCTCCTCAGCGCCCCATTCACCCATCGCCATGATGCCCATCGGCACGCCGTCATTAGAGTAACCGCCGGGGCAAGTGATAGCAGGACAACCTGTGTAATTCGCCAACCAGACGTACTCCATGTTCCTGACGGAAGACTTCCCGTCTGACAGACCATGCGCAAGATCTGACTCCCCGCCGTCAATCCTCCACCCCGGGATCGGGGTGGTGGGCGTGAAAATGAGCAGACCAGGATGTTTCTGGAAGAGATGCGCGAGGTGTGACATGAGGAGACTACGCAGGCGCTGCGCGGCAAGGAAATCCGCGGACAGGATCTGCCACGCAGCAACGGACATGAGGACCTTGTTAGGCGCGGAGAGGTGCTTGATCTGCCGTTTGGGGTCTAAGCCTGAGGCGATCTCGGACATGATGGTGAGGACGTGTGCGCGCTGGCCTTCGGGGAGGTAGGGGATGTGGATGTCGATGGTTTCGTAGCCTTGTTTTTTGTAGTAGGCGAGGGCGTTGTCGAAGGCGGCGCGGACGGGGGGTTCGGCGCGGTCGATCCAGTCGCGGACGAGGCCGATTTTCTTGGTTGTGTTGGTGCTTATGGGTGTGCTTGGGGGAGGGAAAGTGGAGGATGTCGAGTCTTCGGATGCCGGGGGTGGTGCGGTCATGACGCGGTATGCGTGGGCGAGGTCGTCGATACTTGTTGTCATGGGTCCATAGACACCAACTGTAGGTGCGAGGCCTAGGGTAGGCGCTGCAGAGACCCGGCTGTGAGAGGGCTTGAGTCCCCAGAGACCACAGAAGGAAGAGGGAATTCGGATCGAGCCTCCGCCGTCTGCGCCCAGGGCAATGGGGACCAGTCCTGCTCCGACGGCGTAGGCCGATCCTCCTGAAGAACCACCGCAGTAGTAGTCACGGTTGTGAGGGTTGCGCGGGGTGCCGTAGTTGGGGTTGTTGTTGTTTGTGTCTGTCCGAATTAGCACCCCGCCTGTGTACCTGGGTATATGCGCACTCACCCAATCCCAACTCATGCATCGTAGTCTTCCCAATAACAATAGCCCCCGCTTCCTCCCACTTCCTCACGCACCAAGACGTCCCCTCCAGCCCATTCTTAAAGTCCAACTTCGTCCCCAGCGTCCGGTCATACCCCTCCACATGCACTTCATCCTTCACGACAACAGGAACCCCATCCAGTGGACCCAGCGGTTTCCCATTCTTATACCGTCCCGCAGAAGCCTCCGCCGCAGCCCGGATCCCATCCACTTTCGACTCAAGAAACGCGACCGAGTGCTTACCGGGCGGTTGCGCATCGCGACGGATCAGAGGCAACAGCGTCTCAACGACATCAATAGGCGACAATTCTGCAGTCTTGAATAGCGCATGGTAATCCGCCGACGTATAGTATCCATTCTTTCCCTGCCTCTTTGTTTCTGGCGCGGGGGGGTCCGTCGCAGTCTCCGTCTGATCGCGACGCACCGGGATCACGGTGGGATCGTAGCGGGCGGAGTATTGCTTGAGTTGGGGGATGTCGTGGATAACGTCGAAGCCGGCATTCTTCCAGAAATGGCTCTGAATGAACCCGATGTTATGGATCCTAGAGGAATTCCACGTATTAGGTTCGGTTTTTGCCGGGGTGTAGTCTGGGGTGTTTGTTTGCTCACAATGTAGCTCCGATCACCAATGGAATGCCCCGGAAGACGGGGATCGACTGGGTTTCATTTTGGTAAGGTGCCGGAGGGCCTTCGCGGGGCTCTGGATAGTTGATGAATTGGTTGTTTTGGCTGGAAGTCATACTGAAGTTGAATTGGGAAGTGGTTGAGTGGTTATGGGAGGATGGGCAGTGGTGATATAAGAGTGATAGCCGAGTGGGACCCGATGATCACATGTCTGCAGAGTACTAGTACAAATAAAGAAATATGCTGTGCGCATTCAGTAATATATAACTAGTCTAGAATATAAAAGAGTATTTCAAATCGTCAACTTGATGTTGGCTTTGTCCAATCCCACCGCAATTCCTGTTAGAACTGCCGCATATCCCACCAAGACCACCATGGCTTGAACCGTACTGACATCGAGTGTAGGAATGCTCAGGTTTACTGCTCCAGTGAGGAGATTCGCGAGAAGGAAGATCGCGAGACCATTCTTGTTGAACGCCGTCATGATCTGGCTGGTCGCGAATGAAGTGCGCTCCGCTTCGCCCTCCTTGGACGGTGTCCGAGGGACCGGGAAGAACACGGTCTCAATGAGGCAGAAGAGGAAGAGCTGCGCATTATTAAATGCGCAGACCCAGAGTACGTATGGCATATTTGCAAGCCGGCGCGAGACCGGAATATTGGCCCCATAGCCTCCCGCGTAGGTGGAGTTCAGTACAAAAAGAGCCGTCCACGCCAGCGCCTGAACAGCCAGGCTGACGAGCACACTCTTTCTCGCTTGCTGTGGTGTCTTCATTGTGTCCCGGGACATGATACGGGCGCCAATCGCCCGACCAGCCAGGAAAATGGCTAGATAGCCCAAGAAGGAGAAGACACCTTCCCGGTTCTTGGACAGTAGGTCCGGCCCACGATCCGCAACCATAATGTACCATTTCAAATCCGTTGACTCCAGAGCAACCTGGTACAAAACGGCAATGCCCAGAGCAAGGACTTCATATGACGGAATGAACGCAGCCAAGGCATCAAATATCTCCACAAACGGTGCCAGAAGCCCGATGGTAAAGAAGAAGTTCCAGTGCACGCCGTATTCCGTCACATGCTCCGCATAGTCGAGGCCCTTGACACTGTACAACCGTATCAAACCCAGAACCAGTAGCGGGATGGAATGACGGGTTGAAGCCATGAATCTCTGCACCAAAGGTGTCCTCTTAGCCTGGTTGCTCCTGCTCTTCAGAAGCGAACGAGCAGATACCACTCCTCCGGAGAACACGAACGACCCCACGCCCAAATCCATCAGCGATGTTCCCCAATTCTCAGCCTTGGCGAAGCGGCGGGGGAAGACGCGAAAGTCAACCGCCAGTATAGCAATGCAGGTGATAACCATCATGGCGGCGCGGTAGATTGTGAGAAACGGGTGGATTGGCAAGGACTCGAGCTGGTTTGTGGCATTGTGCGATTTACTCGAGGCTTCTTTTTGCGGAGGTTTGGCTTTTTGAGTGCGCGGGCGAGGGGTGTTGAGGAGCAGGAGGAAGACAGGCGACGCGATGAGGAGGTTTAGGAGCAGCGGAGCAGACGAATATAATGTCGCCGCGAATAAGATGGCCGTTACGTTCAGTAGGAAGTCGACTACAAGTGCGGCGGCACTGTACGGCGCGAAGAACGACAGGCGGGACTGAAGAACAGACCACAGAAGAACAGCGACCTAATTGCACGGCGTCAGTTAGCAAACAGAAATCAAAGCAAGTAATTTATATCCACGTACCGGCGCAACCAAAGTGACTGCGTTGATTTCCAGTATACTTCCTCCGGAGAGGTCCGACACAAAGGCCTCTTTTCGGGCTTTGTAGCTTGGATCCATCCTGACTGTTTACGGGAGTATGTGGACTGTTGGATCACATAGCCTTACTCAAAGAATGGGTAGTGTTGTCTGGCCTTTTTTTTTTTTTTTGTGATGTGTTCACAAGATTCCGGTATTCGGATCGCCGACTCCGCCTACTTTGTTTCTATCCTCCACCATCATTTTCCAACTTAATGGTCCTTTGCGGGTCATTCTGGTAGGCAATTCTCCCACAAACTTGAGGTGCCCATCTAATAGTAATCTAGATGAGAATAGCTAATACCGAATCCAAACAAGAGTGAAGCACTTGATATTACAAACAGTTTCTATATGAGTTACGTCCTAAGACACGGAACCCTTGAAACGTGCCAGCAGGGTATCATTCCTCAGGCAATACATGAGCTATAAGATCGTGATATTGAAACTGTGCGATGAGACAGACGTTGGGATAATGCGAAAATGAACATACCTCAAGCACAAGACAAACTTGCATCAAACCTCTCATGTGTCGAACACATACTGTGACCATCCTTTGCGAAAACTGCTCGAGAGTGGTAACGCTTCATCGTCGCATGCTGGCGGATTGAGGAGACATTTTCTGATACAGCCTCAAGACCCCCAGCCGTCGTTAGGCGTGGAGTACCCCATACTATCCCCCGAACGCGATGTGTGACAGCACTCCTAACCATCAATTTTCTAGCATCATGAGACACCTCAAGTCCCTTGGGGGATCCCAAGCTAGGATCTCCAATTACTCGTCGGTGTTGCCCATGCTATGGTGTATCGAGGAGCCCACATTCAGGTCACCAAACACTTGCTGTCTACAAGTCGCTCAGAGATTTTGGATAAGCTCATTGTATTGCCTGAGGATACGAATCAACAAGGCTGGATCCGAGGCTTGGGTCGCCTTGATTTACGCCCCAAGGCTTCGCCCAGACAGGAAACTCAATATCATTCTTTGCGATATCGTAGTCTATTCTCAAGTCCCATTGAAGGAATAAACTCTTTACTGTAGAGGCGAAATAGGACGACTTCTCAATACGGATTAGTGTGCGCGAGCCGCCTACTTGCCTGCTTTCTCCTCTAACGTCCAGCGTCTTCTGATGGGAACACACTGACTCGCTAGAGCCATCAAAGACTCAGTCTTTTACTTTCTCCTAAATCTGCAGGGAGCCTGTGACATATGCAGTTGGCCGTATGATCAGCAAGATCTGAGCCAGAACAGCCTTGAATGCCCAAGACCCGCAGAGACGATGACAGATAGGTGGGCGATCTTTCTCTCGTATGCAACGCAGAATACGGAAGATTCATCCGTGAGAAGAATCTACGGCCTACTGCCTACTGCCGAACAAGAAGGTCCTCCTTCTTGCCGAAACCCCGTCTCGAGGGTCCAAGATCCAGTGTTCATTTGTCGACAGACGGTCCAGAAAAGCCCTTGCTCTGATCAGCAAGGAATAATAGAACGGTGCGGGTGTCCGTTGCAGAATCGGATCTCGGAGGCGAAGGACACGGCATATCGTTGACCAGGATGGGTTAGTCGCACGTTAACGATCAATCAGACATCGGCTTTTTGCCTCGAATATGACAAAGATGTTCAACAATCTGAATCATAGAATCATATCAGCGGTGTAGAGGCGGCAGATGTTAGCATCACTGGGAAAAGAACGCCAGAAAACCGAACTTCTAGAAGGAGCACGGGTCTTTCTGACGTCTGTGCTAACTAATTTCGTATCCTATACGGAGTGTCCGGCTGCACCATGATACTCCGATATTGTGTTCTGTTTCAAGATGGGAACGAGGGAAACGTGCTCTGTGTTAATATCGACAAGGGTTTTTTCAGAGTTCTCGACACGGGTTTAATCGGACGAAGCAAAAAATCCACTTGGTCGGCATTTGCCTACAGAGTTGCGGTTTAGTACGCCTTCAAACGCAGCTAAATTAGGAATTATTGCGATTAACGCGTCGATCAAGTGAGGCGACCAGAGTGTCTTCCAGAAGAATACCCCTGTACGGAGTAGGGATATACACGGCTTCTCTCTATGGTGCGACTTCCAGGCTCTCTGTCTACTACGACTACTATGTTTTGCAGCAACCAGGCCCACATATCTCCCGACACACCGGACAATCAACCTCTTCGGACGGGAAGCCGTGGAAGGAATGAAGGAATTTCCGGAATTTCATCATCCTGAGGAAAAAATAGTGCAGCGGAAGTGAGATTTACCCCTAGAGTTTGGGTATGTTTATGGGTCCCGGATGGTTTCTAGAAGCAAACCTTGGTTCCATTCTCAACTAATTATGCTAAATACCCGCTAACCTGGCCTGGTAGGCAACGAATTGATCGATGTGCGTCATACAGAGAACACTGCCCTTTTTTTCCCCCCTGCTTACTGGCGCCGTAAAGATTTCCTCAATGAAATCCACCTCTTCTTCCTCCGAGTCCGAGTTTGGCCTGGGTTTTGAAACTGGGGACTCTGAAACCCCGATTTCTCTCAGGCCGGAAGGATTCTCAAAAAAAGCAAAAGGGGAAAAGAAAGGATCGGTTTTCTTGCGCTTCCTGTTTACAAGTACACTCGAGGCATCTCTCTTCCAAAAATCCAATGCCGCTAGCCTTGGTAAGGTAAGCAACGCGATTTGATGCTGCGTGTAATAATCGCGATATCTGATCTTCGCTCGTGTCGGTCAAGGACTCACCTGTGGTTCGGCAAAACTCACCAGCGGCCAACGAACACGAGAATTGCTTCACTTCCGGAGTACTTTTTACTCGATACGGAATAAGCTAAGAGGGGGGAGCCTCTAGGTTCAGTGACCGCCAAGAAAGGTCGATCCTGGGAAATCACCCACTGGAATTTCAAATAAGAGGCCGAAGATCGGTATTAGCCGTCCTGTCCACTTGTTTGGTTCAGCAATCCTCCTTCCTGTTAGATCAATGGCTGCATAAGTCAATGTTGTTTCCCCATGCATTTCTTGGTCGGCTGGCTACCGAGTACGCTAGTGAGTACGATCCAGTGTCTCTAGGGTTTCCCGGGTTTTCCACTTTGGCGGCCCCTGACGCCGATTGGGTTGGGTAGTGAAGAAATGGGGAACATATCAACTGCTGAATGGTGGATTACAACATGCCCATGTGGCGTTGAATAATAATGTCCTCAAGGATCCACAACACCTAATGAATACAGTTACAGACACGGTGCCATATACGGATTCCCGCCAAAACAATAATAATAAACAATTGACTTATTTATACCGGGGGGGGGAGGGGTGTCACAGGGAGAAAAATGAAATAAAAAATAAAACAGGTTCCGGGACTTGTTCGGTGATGCTCTCTCAACAGAGGAACGTCACCGGTCTCAACACGCACATACAGTATCTTGGTCTTTGCTGCTACATAGAAGCCAACCAATCGCTCCAGACCGACTGTCCCCTATGAAATTAGAAGAGGGATTAACTATGTTCACGGCATAAAGTCGGGAAAGTCGGGAGGCGCGTCTAGAGCTGACCCATACACGCCTGACATATCTGCTGCCACGGTCTCTTGTGGCCTAACCAATCCCAACGGATTGGCGAGATGATATTCATGGCGTCAGTCAATCTATCGGCTTCTAAAAATGCCTTGACGATATTCTCGGGACTTCGGACATTAACTAGATAGTATAAACGGATTTAGTTGAGTGCCTAAATGACGATCTGGAGAAGGGAGCGATCCTTAAGGGTGTATACCTAATTTCTTAGGAACTCTAGCCCGAGGGGGACGAAAAAGGAATTTACTAGCCTAGGAGAGGAGCCACAGCCAACTCCTCCGATCGAGGCTCCTCCCCAAAGCACACTAAAAAAGGTTATCTGCCCATTGCTTTCCAGATATTCTCAAACGGCTTGTTTTTTTCCCACCTCCTTACGGAGTTGGACAAACATAGCAACAAGGTTAGGGTGACCCACGCAGATGGAACGACTACAGTCACGAATTGAGATTTGAAGAGACAGCCCGGAACCTTTTAGTACCCCACGCTTCCCGTTCTGGAACTACCGTTCTCGCTTTACACTTTCGACGTCGCATGTGTACCTCGATACCAACAAAAGCCCATTGCCTCGCTCGCTTCTCTGATAAAAGCAAGACAACTGCCTGGCCACCACCCCCCCCCCTCCAGTCCTCGTGTGACAACATCCGAAAGCATTCCTCTATCGCATCCGAAAAGGTACACCATGAGCCCTAACAGAGATACACCTACGCCGAAAAAACGAGAGTCGCGCGCGGGGACCCGCAAAGTGACTTCTTTGTCTGCGGAACAGTTGGAGAGAAAACGGGCGAATGATCGAGAGGCTCAAAGGACCATCCGGCAGCGGACAAAGGAGCACATTGAGAACTTGGAGCTTCAGGTCGCGGAGCTCAAGGCAAGGGGTCAACAGTTTGATGAAGTTGTACGGCGCAATGCTATCCTGGAGGACGAGATTAATCGGTTACGACATCAACTGGCGATAGTGGGTGGCAGGCCAGGGTATTCGGATCCTCATAGTGAGTTCTTTCCTTTCTAATTTTTTTTTTTTTTTTTTTTTTTCTTTCTCCCCATGGTCTTATCGTAATGGTTCAGTCGCGTGGCCACAATCGCTGACAAGTTGGGCAACAACAAAAGCATCCTACAACAGCCCACCAGCACCTTCGCTTCCTCCACAACTACCCGGACCGCTAGGCCTACACCCAGCATCTCGAGCCCCATCCGCCCTATCGACGCCAAGTCAAGTATCTCTCGCCCCAGACTGGCAACACTACAGCTCAGTCCGGTCGCCTTCATCCCTCTGCGAAACATCAGAGACAGAATACCCGAACCGGGTCGAGTCATACATGTTGGGAGGAGGGCAACTCCAAGCCCCTCAAATCCCATCGCAAGCACCAGCGTCAATGCCCATTGCGCCGCCGCAGATTCCGGGCTTCAATGCCTCTGGCGCTACTCGTTTACCAGATCCAACGACCCCGTCATACTCGCAGTACTACCCAACTAGCAATCCCCACCCGAGTCACGGGGAGGACTTGCCGCAACATAGTCCTCAGCCGGGTGCGATGGCGTACGGTGCTGCGCCGCGGTCGATTCCTGATGCGTCTATCCCACCACCTGACAAGGGTCCTGGCGAGTATCCAGTTTTCCCACAGCAGCAGCCGCAGTTTCAGAATGCCCTGGGCCGACCACAGGGTAATCAGTCGCAGTACACTTACCCTTGGTACCAGCAGTCTTGAGAGACGGTTGACGCGAGTCAGGGTCACGGAAGAAATTTTTGCATAGGCTCCCGTTCCCCTCTACCGGGAATAACACGAGCTGCGAGTCCAGGTTGTTGAACATTTGTTTACCTTCGAAAGAGCGGGCTCTACGATCACTACAGAGAGACAGAGAGACCGGGTGGTCTTACATCCCGTCAGGGTCATAAGGGTGAGAACGCGTCCGAGGCTAGGAGAGGGCTTATTTTGCTATCGTGCTGGATCACAGAAGCGTGAGTGTGACCAGAAAACAGCCGAATACGCGAATAATTCATCCATAACTGACTCTCATTTCGATATTTTACAGGACTCCTTTTGTTTTGTCTCGATGAACCTATCTTTCCAAGAACCTTTCTACACGACGACGTTCTCCCGAACCTACCCTGATCTATTGCGGCGTTTTCTGCATTAAACCCCAGACAGAGCACGGCTATCTCGTCTCGAGGGACAAGGGATAATAATAATCCTGCTGGAATAAAGCATCCAGAGATCCGATAACCGACCCCGTCGCGCACGAGAGTTTTTTTTTTTTTTTTTTTTTTTTTTTTTTTTTTTTTTTTTTCATTTTATTATTTCTTTTGTTGCATTCTTATGTGTCACGAGGTTATTTATATTCATGGTTGCATGGCTGTATGGCTGTATGTTGATCTACACTGCAGTATATAGATAGAGATTGGTCTAAAAGGGCCTTATAGATTTCTTTTGTTCTCGGTATTTGTTTTTTGCACTTTGTAATTGTGCTCGAAAAATAGGAAAAAGAAAAAGAAAATGATGCCCGAGATCCAGGGTATGCACGATTGTTGATATGATCTATCATACAAGGATCATCATAAATGATGCCCCACAAAGCTAGAAGATATACATTTAAAAAAAATAAAAATAAATAAATAAAAATGAAAAGTGAACAGTCCACCCCTTATCATACGCCATGTATACCCAAGGAAAAAAAGTGATAAACCGGAAAATCATCAATCAACAGATCATCTCATTCATTGCGTATATTGCTTCTGCAAGAGCTTCGCAATAGTCTGCAGCTGAATGTTACTCGTACCCTCGTAGATAGCACCAATTTTGCTGTCCCGGAACATCTTCTCAGCAATACCCTCACGGACGAAGCCCATGCCGCCCATCCACTCGACAGCAGAGCCGGAGACACGGCCGGCAACTTGGGAAGCGTACAGCTTGGCCATGGCGGCGTCCTGGACGAAGTCTTGGCCGGCTTCCTTCTTGCGGGCGGCGTTGTAGACCAGGGCGCGGGCAGCAGTGATCTCGGTGTAGGCCTGGGCGAGCTGGTGCTGCATGCCTTGGAAATCACCAATGAGCTGGCCGAACTGACGGCGGTCGTTCCAGACGTATCTGTAAGCACTATGTTAGCAAGAAGATTGCTTGGCTGAATTGGGGTTGTCCTACTTAGCGGCATTCTCCCAGGCACCGAGAGCAAGACCAGTCATCTGAGCGGCGATACCAATACGGCCCTCGTTGAGGACGCCAATGGCATACTTGTAACCCTGACCCTCTTCACCAAGCAGGTTGCTCTTAGGGATGACGACGTCATCGAAGTTGAGCACACAGGTGCTCGAGGCCCGGATACCAAGCTTCTTCTCCTTCTTGGCAATCGAGAACCCGGGAGTCCCCTTCTCAACAATGAAAGAAGTGATACCCCTGTAGCCCTTGCTAGGATCCAAGTTGGCAAAGACGATAAACACACCAGCTTCCTGAGCGTTGGTAATCCACATCTTCGAGCCGTTCAACTTGTACCCATCCGCCGTCTTCTCAGCCTTAGTCTGCAACGCAAACGCATCGGATCCGGAGCTGGGCTCAGAAAGACAGAACGAGCCCACAGACCCTGTGGCCAACTTGGGCAGGAACTCCTTCTGCAATTGACTGCTACCGTATTTCATGATAGCGGTGTTGACGAGCGTGTTGTGCACGTCGGCCAACACACTGACACTGGGGTCAACCCGGGCCAGCTCCTCAATCGCCACAATGGCAGCGGTGAAGTTCATGCCGGCTCCGCCGAATTCTTCGGGGACTTCAATAGCCATCACTCCCTGTTCAAAGAGCTGCTCGACGATGGTGTGGTCCATGGACTCTGCTTCATCCATGTCGCGAACCTTGGGGCCAATTTGTTCTTGAGCAAACTTGGATACTGTGTCTTGCATGAGGGATTCAGTCTCGGAGAGGTGGGAGATCGGGGTAGGCGTCAGGTGGGAGAGGTCACCGTCCCGCCGGCGGGGGGTGGTAGAGAATGCATAGCTGGGCTGGTCAGTTTCTGTAGATATTTCCCTGCTTCTGCTCTGATGGGGAAAGCATCAAGGGTTCGAGAGAATTGCATACCTCTGAACTGGCCGGAAAGAAGCTGGTCTTCTAGCTACGAGTCTTAAAGAAGTAGCGCGGGACAAGGGCCGCAAAGCACGGGAAATGGAAGCCATTGTAGCGGAAGGACAGGGAAGTAGATCCTAAACTCAAGAAATAAACACAGTCACGAGTTCTTGAAATTGAAGAAGAGAAAGAAGGAGGGGAAGAAAAAAGAAGCGAGGCAAGACGTTCGTTCTCGGTGTTGGAGGGGATCACAGGGAAGCGCAGACAGCCTCGGCTAACCGCGGGCCCGCGGGGATCCTCAGTAAATCCGCACAGCACACGAGGTAACCGTCTGTCTACAACACGCTCAGAGGAACGGGTGAAAGGATTGTACTACGGACTATCTTATCTCACATGCTAATCACTTTGTCCAGATCGAACTCCTTCGCCTGCGAAAAATAATACCCCCGCTGATTCGCAACCACCCTCGTACCTGTCCGCTCCTCCACAAAATCGCAGTTATAGTGAGTGTGGCCAAACGCCCAGACACACACCTGCTCAGTCTTCCAACACCCCGCGTCGGTCAGATCAGTCGCAAAGGCAGACGAAATGGGACTGTTCTTATGGGCAGGATCAGCCGCACGCGGGTCGCCAGCAATCGGGCTATGATGGGTGAACACCACAATCTTGCGGCGGGGATCTGTTCGGACAATCTCAGAGACCTGATAGTTGAGCCATGCTAGATCCGCTTGATGGGCGGCAGAGTGGTCCTCAACGGTCCAGTCTTCGATCTGGTAGAAGTCGTTGAGGCCGAAGCTCACGCGTTGCTCTTGGGCTTTGGTGACTTGGGAATAAAGTGTGCAGCCGAGGACGGTGATGTCGGGTGAGAGATCATACCGCGTCTGGTCTAGGAAGACAAATTCTCCGAGATTTTCGGATTGTCTTCGCTTGGTGATCACGCCTGAGAATTCTTGCACTTTGGTCCGCACGGTCGGCCAGTTGGAATGATACGGTTCATGGTTGCCCAGTAGGAAAAAGACGACCTGGAATTTGCGCAGTTGTGCTTCGAGGAAGGCGAAGAGACCATCGTCCTTGACGTTACCGATATCTCCAATGAGAGCGAGATAAGGTGCCTTAGGAGAAATTTCGAATAGATCGTAAGCAGTTGGGGTCTCCAAATGGAGATCAGATAAGATTTGGATGGCCATCTCGCCTTGTATTCAGCGATTGGAAGAAACAACTTCTGGCTCTGGTGTGCTGGAAATCACTCATCCATAGATGGCTGCCTTGGTAATGCTGACTGCGTACGTGTGCCGTCACTTGGCACCATAACAGTCGATATTCACCCCAACATTCTCTATGATTTCATATCCAACCAGTTTTTGAAGCCACACTCATGATTTTGAATGGTGGATGGGTGTGGCGTTGGGAATGTGGCGGTGCATATTATATGGCGCAGCGCCCCAAAATGGAGCAGCCTGCGATTTACATAAGCCATCTTGTTGGATTCTACGCAAGCGCTCAGAGATGTATCAAGATAAATAAAGGCGGCTCGTTGCTCTGGAATTTACTACTGTCTACTACTCTGTACTGTCTAGTCTCTTTGTCTCTATCTGCTTGTGTGGCTATTTTTATCTGCCACTTGATACCCATCGAACGACGTCATTATTTCCCCGCGGCGGACCACATCTCTACAGAGTAATAATTGTTCAAATTGTCCCCTGAAACTCACACTTAATACATACACTCAATTCACAATGGCGGCACCCGATCACGACCCTCGTTTGCTTTACAGCATCAGCAATATCACCGCATACCACATCCAAAATGGCGAAGAAACCGAACTCACCCCCTCGGGACCCCAGAACCTCTCCCTCCTAATGGTCCCAACGAGCACCACTCCTCAAGGAAATGGGCCAGCAGAGGAGGACTACTACCTCCATCTGCACCTCCCTCCGGAGCTTGACCTCGCTCTTCCCGCGACGACTCAAATCTACCACCAACCGCCGACCAGCTACTTGATTCCCCGCTGGGATCTTGGCCCGGATGCGGGCGCGTTCATCCGCATACAGTTTCCTGGGGTTGGGACTGGGCCGGAGAAGGTGTCACAGGATGATGTGGATACCTTTGAGACGATTTTGGCGCAGTGCACTGCGTTCCTTGAGAGGGCGCCGGCGCCTGTGTCCAAGGGGCATGCACCGTATAACCCCGCGAACTTTGCTCCGGGCGAAGGATATGTCTCGCCTGGGACTAAGCCTACTAAGAATGCGCATGGGCAAATTGTACTGATAGATGAGGAGGATGGTAGTGTTGTGGGAGAGATGGAAGGGTACGATGTCGTGGAGAGGCCTGGTGTTCAGCCGGGGTCAAAGAGTAAGTCACCCCCTCACCTCTTGAGCACAAGCAGGGAACAGTAGCTAACGATCTTAAAGGGCCCGTTGAAGTCCAACTCCCCCAAGAAGGCGAAGGCAACCAAATCAGCGTCGACAATGCCTCTGAAGAATACCTCCGAATGGCGCGCCATCCGGCCTACAAAAGCTCTACGATTGTCCAGTCATCGGCGACGGCGTCTCGTCTTGTTGTCACCGGCTCTTCGTACATCTCCAATGTCTTGACCAGCGGCGCAGAGGGCTTCACTAAAAAGGTCAAGCCCAACCAGCAACCCATGACCTTCTCGGACACAACACACGCACGCATTCGAAAGATCGGGAATTTCTCCCACGGCGCGGCAGATTTCTCGGCCAAGACGGTCGGCCAGGTGGGCAAGTACGCGCAGAACCTTGGTGCATCTCTGAGCCGTAAAAGGGAAAAGGGCGAGCGAGGCGCCGACTACAAGCCCGGAATGCTCAACAAGTCTATGATCGCCTTCTCCACACTGGCGGATGGTATCGAGCAGGGCGCGCGGAACCTCATGACTTCGGGCTCCACGGCGGCCAGCACCATGGTCGCGCATCGCTACGGTGAGGAAGCAGGCTCCGTAGCCGCCAACTTGACGGGTGGTGTCAGGAACGTCGGGTTGGTGTATATCGATGCATCTGGTGTGAGTCGCAAGGCGCTTCTCAAGTCCGTGGCTAAGGGTATGGTCGTTGGACGCATGAAGGACGGTCAACAGGTTGTGGTTGGTTCTGGCGATGGTGGTGAGGTTCCACCTGAAGTGAGCGGGGCTGGTCCTTCGGGCACCCGGCCTCAGGGCTCTGGGGCTGGTCCCAATCCCGTTGCCAGACGTCCTTCGCCAAACCCCACCCCGCCTCCTGCGTATGGTGCGTCAGACACTAGGTCGCTGGGAGGATCGGGTATGGGTGGGGGGAAGCGTTAGCCTATTTTGCTTCAGAATCGAGATACTATGATGTTTGGTTTACTCTAGGCGTGCGGAGTTGAAAATCGCGTGATATAAAATGATATCTACTCTCGATCCATCACCCATACATACACTCATCAAACTCCTAACTCATCGTACCCGATCATACTTTACATCTATACATGCAACCAACACCCCGTATCCATTACACCACAACTCCAAACTCACAACCCCAATAACACCAAAGCAAACAATCAAGCCTGCTCCGCCCCCTCAATCGGCTTCACAAACCCGACCCTCGACCCCGTAAAAACCTCCTTACTAGGCGGCGCCAACTCCTCAAACAACATAGCCTTGAAAATCGACATCCCGGGGTACTTGGGGCTTTTGCTTAGAATGGGACTGCCGCAGTTTCCGCAGAATTGGCGCTTCACATTACCCTTGTTAGCATAGTTCGGACATGGATATAATGCAGGGTCCAGGTGAGGAGGTACCTGAATGCGATTCCCACTATCCGTGTTTGCATCCTTGTAGATCTTCAGACTTGCATGCGGGTCGTTGATGTTGGCGGTGGAGTCTTCGACGGCGTAGTTTATTGAGAAGGCTATGATAGTCAACCTATTACTTCCCATTCTTTTATACCCAGATAGAGATAAGAAACTCACGGCCACCGCCTGCTTTGGTACAATTGCGGCTATTCGATCAAAGTAAATAAGCTCCATGCATATGCACATCCTCGGAGAGGGGTATGTATGTACCAATGGCAGACCAAAGTATTTTCCGGCTGCTGATCCAGCGAGACCTGGATATTTCCGCAGTTGCAGACGCCTTTGAAGGGCATTTTGACTGCACTCTGGCAATTGAAGGATGAATTGAAGGGAATACCCAGGGGTTAGGGTAGATAAAATAAAACAATGCTCCGGGCGGGGTTAATTAACGGCTGCGGAACTGTTCCCTTTTTGACGCAGGAATTGCATACGGAGCGCGGAAGATTTTCCGGTGTATAAACATTTGTACAATCGGACGAGTGATAAGGTAGAGTTATAGATTATTATTCCTTTGTTGATGATTCCTGACACCTTATACAACTACACCAGAACATCAAAACAACCGTTTCTTGGATGTACATAATTTGTATGCAATCCCCAGCACATACCTAACAACAGACGTCAATTTGCCTGTTATCACTTTGAAGCACTAGTTAAAGCGCAATTTGCATGGTGATTGTTACCTCAGTAAGCATTGTCCAAATGGTCTTGCTTTGACAATGACAGCTATATGGGAACCCCAAGCTGATTCCGCATACTTCTAGAAATTGTTCGGATTGGCCCCATGAATCTCGATTAGCTCCTGGCAGTTGATGTACGGGTCCGCGACCCATTTCCAGACTTTTTCACTAAGGGAGTCGTCGTACTCTGGGCCACGAACCCCCTTCCAGTGCACAGCGATTCCTTTCACATTCTGACATTGGCCCCCGTATCCTCTAGGCCATTGGTTAGATTGGTTGGTTAATCGTCACGGCTGAGTTCGCAGGAGAGAAAACGTACTTCATCAGGTAGAAGAAGGGATACGTTTCTTCGGCATAATTGTTGAAGGGTTGTCCGTTCGGTCTTTCCTCTCGTTGTATGGGGGGTTTCCTTTCAGATTCCAGGTAATTCTGTAGAAGTTCGAAGCCCCAATTATTTGTCGGAGCCAAGAAGTTGATGAGGTCTGCTCCGTCGTCATTTCCGTCTTTTTGCGATCTAATGATCCATCTGAAACCTTTTGAATCCTTCCAGTGTGGTCACAATGATCCCAAAATCTGCCATCTTCTTCCTGGTTGCATGTGTGACAAGAACCCTTTATCATCCGTCTATAACAAAGAGTGACAATACTCTTGTTGAAAAACATAATGCCATGATTAGACCCGTAGTCTTGTAATTCGAGGTCGCTCCAAAAGAGAGAACGTTATCATGTCGCTCAATCGCTTCTGAAATGGTGTCTTGATTCTCAGTGACGCCGAAACCCAACACAACAATGCTTTTAGCGTCGAAGATCGCACAGTTTGGTTGGCTCCTTGAACATTACGGGACTTCGAAACTCGTGCGACAAAAGGAGGCGTCTATATCGAAGACTTGATCTAGGTAGCCTGTAGGTATGCCAGAGACACTGAAATTTGTTAAAAGTACAAGAACGGATAGGTCTCGGCACAATTGCCAAATTATTGTCCGTTTTGTCTCCCTTTCCAAATCTGTTCGGCTCCAGGCCATCTTGTAGGAGCTTGAAGTCCCATTTCTTTGGGGGAATCAAGAATTCTATCATATCACCTCTGTTTCCATCTCATTGCGATGTATTCTGGTGAAATGAGAACGGACTGTGGCCCTGTAATGAAAGAGCGGTAGTGCTCTCATCGAAACTGGTTTTCGTCACACGTCTGTATCGAAGGGCTGTCTTCACATGTAGTTTGATTAGTTGCTGTTGATTTGTGCATATGTCAACAATTCATCTCCAGACTGGTTCTGTTAAAATATTAGCTTGGTTAGCGAATGGTTAGAGTTGGTTGATTAACAGGCGAGAGATTTTATTGGGAAATGTACTCGTGGTCTCCAGAAAAGTTGTCTAAATGCACGATCATAGTGCAGCGTAGAGATTTCCAATAGCGTATTCTTTCAGTAACAATTTCCACTGTCTAAACTCTCTCCATATAAATGTGGGATGGGCTGCCCTGTCTTTCGAGATTGCAATACTCAATTCTTCAAGATGGACATAGCGGACAACGCATTTTTGCATGGTTCGGCAACCTATGCGCTGAGTCTGTCATATGAAGGTTATTCCCTTTAACTTTAAGATATAGCTTGATTAGAAATTGGTTAAAGGCCAATAGACCAACTGACAAGAAAAAAATACCTCATAAGTTGTAGAAATGGGTATGTCTCGCCACAATTGCCGAATGGTTGGCCGTTTGGAATCCCATGCTGAGGGAGACTTATCCAAGGAGTAGCCCAGTAATTTGATAGTCTCACCCTCAGCAAGTGCATAGCGAGCTTTTCGGATGTTTTAAGTCCAAACATCGTCGAGCATAGTATTTTTCATACCGCCGAGGGACGCATCAAGGAAGAAAAATAAACGCAGTCCTCTTCCAGCCGACAGCAGCTATACGCCCATGGGGTTTTAACGCCCCTGCCAATAGTGCGGCACCAGTTCCCGAACATTGTCACCAATGGCAAGAAGAAGCTGCGCTTTCAGCCCCAGAGGGCGTAGGCCCAAGGGAGGACGTAAAAAGTCCCAACAGATCGAAAGGGATCCAGTATGGGACGCCGCCGTGAAATTGCCTGTTCACTTTGAATTTCGATACTATCTTCGCGGGCTCTCCCGGTGCCCAAGGTGGATGCAACAATCTGCCGATTGCCTGTTGAGGTTCGGGGTTCAAAAACCCTATGCCATGTGGCAGGCTATGTTACTAGATTACCCATGGTATTCTGTACCTTTGGCTGCGAAATGCTCACCTTAAATTAGCCATCTTGTCTTGGATAGACTGTAGCGTGGAGATGGAGTTGTCTACTCCAAAGACAGGAGACGCTATGACTGAACGCTGCCCGTTATTCTTCCTATAGTGTGGGGCTTGCTTTTGCTCGCGACGAGTGTACCTGTTTCTTATTCCATTTGTAAAATGCCCCAATATCTGTATGCATGTGATGACTGAGCTGCGATGGAGATAGAAAAGAAAGAGAAGGCTAAAGTACAGAAGCTCCTTTTCATCATGGAGATACTAGCTCAAGGCATTCACTTTCAGAGACATGCTAGGTATGTTTCCCACATCAGTCTTCCATTCACCTCAGACCTCAATTCTGCTGTCCTTAGCCCTTCCACCGTGATCTGAAGGCCAGCTAAAGTCCGTCCAATTGCACCTACAGACATCATGCTCACAACGCAGTCAGTCACGGAAGCATGTAGCTATACAGTAGTCACCTGGTCTAGCCGCCGTGATTCTAGGTACCGTCCTTTACGTCTTCAACTTAAAATACAAGCGCCGGTATGTTGTTGTTGCAATCCCACCTGATCTCACTCTCCATCAGAGAGCAGTGGCTGTTTACCAACTGTGATTGGCAGCCTGACGAAAGCACTCTTGATCGTGCCAATGCCATTGGTTAATTGAGCCTATTCTTTGATGGAAACGGCAACAGTAAGCACTTGCTTTCTACGATGGAACGCTATCCTCCATTTATTTACTATTCTTCTCATCGAATAGGAGGCTATGTTGCACTGTAGATCGCTATACGAAGTTCTCGAATGGCTGTATTGCGGCTGTAAGCGTTTCGTCTTGAAGGAACGGCAGAAGTCACCAAACAATGCGATTTCGGCAGTTGATTGAAATACACAATCCTTGGACATAGGTGACCCTGGCTTTTTGACATCCACGAAATTGGAAGAATGCCCGGCCGCCCTGCTACCCTGATATTCTATCAAGCCACACCCACCGTCACCAGCGATTTCTAGTCTCCACTTTTCTGAGTCCGTCCCTCCTCATAGCACCAAGAATCTCGTTCAAATCCGTAGGAGCTATAATCTCATCAACCGCCTGACTGATCCGATTCCAGATGTAGAACTTTCCCCCAGCCTCAAAAAGGAGCGAACAAAATCTTGTCTCGAACAAAATAGGACGACCCCTCCTTGCTCCTAAAGCTCTGGCTACTTCTTGTCCCTCGCTATTATCCTCGGCCCATTCATAATCGTAGTCGAGCTCTTGGGGGTTGTCGGTCCAGCCCTCTGGGGGTTGGCGATCCGCATGGTGCTCTGTAGCTTGGTTAGGGTATTGGTAGAGCTCAGGTGAAGCTGGGTTACTTACTGAGTTAGTTATGTTGGCTGTTGGGGTGAGTTGATGGTGGGAAGAAGGTCTATGGAGTGCGGAAGGTTGATATATATATATATATATATATTTGACCGTGACTCAGAGCATAATGAATCACAGTAGTTTTGTCTCGGAGTTTTCTCCCATTCTCACCATCACCTCACTGTACAATAGTCCCAGATCAAAGATCCTAAAGAGCTACTTATTTATACTATTCTGTCAAGCCACATATCGTCAACCCCAGCCCTTTAAATTCTCCTGTTTTTAAAATAGAAAGAATCTCATCCAAATCCCTCGAGGCCATAACCTCACACACCTCATCAGCCATCCGGTTCCAGAGAAAGAACCTCCCTCCAGCCCCGAAAAGAAGCACACAGAAATCAAAGTGGCTTAAAATAGGATATCCCCTTCCTTCTATTCCTAGATCTTTGATTATATTTTGTCCCTCGTTATCATCAGCAGCCCAGTCGTCATCGGAGTCGAGATGCTAGGGTTCGTCGGTCCAGCCATCTGGGATTTCATTTATCTGTATAGTGCTCTGTGCATGGTTAGGGTCTTGGTGCATAGTAGGGTTGAAGTGGAGCTGGGTTACTTACCAATTTAGCTATGTCGGGTAGATTGGCTATTAGAACATTGATGGAGGTGAGATGATTTACAATATATATTTCTGTATGTGACTCGGAGCAGAATTACCGTGGTTTCGCCCCAGGCCTTTCTCTCGCTTCTAGCCTATACGGAACTACCTGTACTTGTACTCCGTATTCTACAGAGTCAATAAATCTCGTTTATTGGCCAAAATGGCCCACATGGCAGGAAATTGGACGTGCCGCGTTTCAGTGGGTCGAGAATAGTTTAATTTGGAGTCCGGAGAGCTTTCTGTTCTTCGTGGTATGTTGTCCATTTGCACTACACCAACGACTATGGAGGTATCTAATCATAGAAAGCACTGCACCGGAATGGTACAGATTCACCACTGTACTCTGCAAGTATTCTGTATGGTTAACCTGCAGGGAAAACCACGTGACAGCAACACCAAAAGGGTAATTAAAGAGCGATATCAGTCGACCAATCACGACGAGCACTGCCATAAAAACTCAGCCAATCGGGCACCGCAGCATGATTAGCTCCCGCTGGCCGTGCATCCTGGATGGCAGGAGAGAACGGAGTACGGACAAGTACAGACACTCTATGATGGTATCTCAGAGGTACTTAAATGTGAGGAATCAGCTAGAATGTACAAAGCATGGAGACGATCATGTAAGACCGTTTGCCAGTTTGCAAAATTAAAGACAACGGATTCACCGTTCCTGCGTTTGGCGAGTCCCCAGACTATTTACCCCCTTTAGCAAGGCGACAGAATCCTGCAGCCACCTGAATTATCAGGCATTGTATTACGGCTCAGCCTCATAAGTTATCTGGACGCTGCATTAAATATTTGACTTTCCCCGCTGCGAAGCTGAATTTCTCTCTCGCCGGCTTCGGTATTTTTCAGCAAAAGACAGTGACAGAACTCAACAACTGATCATTTTACCTTGGTCTACTTAACTTCCTATCATGTCAGATTTCGACCCTCCCTACGGCTACGCTCTCCGCCGTAACGGCTCCTGTCTCAGCACCGAGCAGAACTGCGGCAAAACCTGGGATCCCTGGTACCGATGCTGTCCCTCAGCTACCTCCTGCGAAGATGACTGTTGCCCGAAGGGCGTAGACTGCGGGCAACGACTCGGACAAGACCCCCATTGTGCTAACGACACCGCTACGCTCTATCGAGCCAAGGGTAGCGAAGACAACAGTCCGGCATCGGGTTATTTCTGCTGTGTTGATGGCACGAAGGCGTTCCAGGATGATCGGACTTGGGTGGGATGTGCGGATTCGTGGGAGTCATTTAACGCGAATGATTCGTATACGGCGCCGTTGTCTATTAGTGCGCCTACCTCAAGTGCGTATTCTTTCCTTTCTATCAGTGCGTTCAAGTCTAATTCTCGGTCCAGCTAGCACGAGTGTCACGATTTCATCAACGTCAGCATCCACGGCCACGGCTACATCCACATCCGACTCAGACTCATCAACTTCATCCTCTTCTTCTACCAATACCGGCGCCATCGCTGGCGGTGTCGTTGGGGGTGTAGTTGGAGCTGCACTGATACTTGCGCTTCTATGGTTTTTCATCCATCGTCGTCGGAAGGCGACGGCGGCGGCAGCAGCAGCAGCAGCAGCACAAACGGCACCTGGACCACATATGACCGGAGATATGGGATATATTCCCTGGGCACAGGCCCCGCAGCAAAGGATACAGGAGTTGGAGGATACCAAGCAGCCGCAGCCGCCGCTGCCGGTGCAGGAGCTCGAGGATAATTCTGAGCACCAGGTTCATGAGTTACCGGCTAGTCATCGGTGATTATGGGGAGTGTCTTGGTTTTGTTGTTGATATCATTTGAAAAAGACATTGAAAATGACGGGATGGAGTATATGGAGTTATGATGGGTTATGGGCTCTAGGTGGATAGTTTGGGATGATTTAGCCAGATTGTTTATCAAGAGAGTTTACTGTAAGTAATAGAAATATCACCAACTACCTTAATTGTCGATATATAATACCAGCGGCCTCCATCTCACGGCTCACCACCATGTCGCTTCACCACATCATCGTCACTAGGTAAGAGCTCATTCTCTTCTCGTGCTTCTTTTGTACATATCTCCGTTCAATTCCCGAGCTACCAAGAGCAACACGCCCAAATCAGGACATGGCGAAACGACATGAACTTATGGGTCAGTCCTCTTGGCCACCTGAGCTGCTAAATGATCCTCAGGGCCGGCCTTGCACTCAGCTTATTTAGTCTCTTTTCATTTTGGAGCTGAAGATCCCCAACCTGTGACCATGGTGCCGACGATGGAGTGACCCCGATATATATAAATTCCGTTGCCGTGAGGAGATTCGGAAAACAGGATTGATTGACACCTGACATGTCCAGGATAGAATGCTAACTATAAACCCCACCTGCTCCTGTCATAAAGAATCATTGGTAGACGAATGGAAGAGCCGATGACTAAATATATACACCCGCAGACCCATTGCCGCCGCAAGAACCATGGTTGCGCGGTGGTACTATTAGGTGTAACCCCTGAATTATATTATTTGAGAGTTCTGTATGAAAGATGGATGATTTCGGAGTGAATATATTGTAGGGATAGATAGATGAACATGGACATGAGGAATAGACTCGGAGAATTGGAGGTTGGTCCGAGATAGTGTTGATTATCAATTGAATAATTGCTCCAGGGACCGAAATTGATACGTCCCTTGTCTGGGGAAGGAGAGGGCGAGTAACCATGGAACAGTGGACATGTTCGAGGATGATCGGTTAGAGTCTGCAGTGTGCATAGTATTGCTCTGTATGAACTCGACATGGTTGTACCACTTTTATACGGAAATGAGGATCGCCGCGGTGCACAACCCCAGAGGCTCAAAGCGAGTCGGTTCGAAACAGTGAATCCCCCTGTTGATTTGGTTATTTTTGTCCACACGTTTATACTGCATGGAAAGTGAACATAAAAAAAAAAAAAAAAAACAAAAAAACAAAAAATTAAAGTAACAGTAAGGGCGAGTCGAGGAGTAGAAATGAGTGACACGGTGGCAGTGGACGCTTGGAATTATCATCGTCGTAGCAGCAGCAGTATTACTAGCAGTTAGTTAGAGTAAGAGCTAAGCTAGACTACAGCAATACTAGAGGGTCTCCCGTTTTCGTCTCCCCTCTTCCTCTTCTTCCGCGTCGTCCTCTCTTCATTTCCTTCCTGTTTCCTTCCTTTCTCTCTCTCTCTCTCTCTTCTCTTTCTTCTTCCTCTTTTCTTCAGTCAGTTTCAAAACTGTTCTATATATTTTTTTTTTTTTTCTCTCTTCCTTTTGTTTTCCTTTTTTTGTTATTGTTGTTGTTCTCTTTCTTTTGCCCTTTAATTTTCTTTATCTTCCCTCTTCGGGTCTTTCTCCGCCGCCCGCCGCTTCTCTCCCTCTTCCTCTTTCTCTCTACGGAGTAGTAGTCGACTCTACTCTCCCTCGCCGACCGGGTCGCTTTTATTCTGTTTCTAATACGCAGGTCTTCGTTGCTCGCTCGAGGAATCCTCACCAACAGAACAAACGATCGAGTTCAATTCGAGTTTCGTTCCTCCCTCCGTGCGCCTCCCACCTCTCCCCCCTTTATCGCTGCCCGTCGATCATGATCCTATACGCGGTACACTCTCGGCCTCAATTCCTGCAGCAGTGCTAAACGCTGGTCTCGACGACAGCTATTCGAAAGAAACAGTCCCAGAAACAGTCTACCGTCTGAATAATTCAATACGATCCATAATCGCGTCCCGAGGCTATCCCCCCCCGGTCTCCCTCGTCAAGAAGAGCCAAGAAAAGAGGTTGTGAACGACAAGTCGCGGTAGTTACTGCAGTGCAGCTATCTTGGGACTTGTCTTCTCTTTATTTCTTGATTTGAAAAAAAAAAAAAAGAAAAAAAGAAAGAAAGAAAGAATTTCCATAATAAAGGTGCGTCTTCGACTTGCGAAGCCCATGCGTTTGTTTCTTGCAGTCTACTTTCTCCTGTTTATTACTTTTATATGAATTTCTTTTGCGTCAATGGTTTTGCTTTTTTCGAGTATTTGGAAGCATGCTCTTGCTCTCCGATCGCAATCCACGAACTAACTTGATTTACAATACAGCTCTGGCAGCAGAGAACGAACGATTGCGATCGCAATACAACCCCATAAAAAAAAATCATCAACTCTCAAAAAAGCTGTCAACAGACAATAACCCTCAGGAGGGTCATTTTTGTTGTTTACTGTTTCCTTTATCGTGTCATAACTTGACCCGCTCATTGCGATTGCACAAACGAACCGAAATAAGGATCGCCCACCCATTTATAGCTTCACGAAGTGTTGTTTCGGACCGTCACGCAGGAGTTCCTTTGGTAACTCGCTTGCGCCTTCAATAACACGAAGGTATGTCCCAATCTGTTCCCTGATGCAAACAGTCCCCTTGGCCGCACCTTCTACATCTTCGCCTGCAATTTTGGGATTTCGCTGTTTCATCATGCGCTGTACTGCACGGGTCTTCGCAGCTGTCGCGGCGCTCCATTGATTGGTTCACTCACCTCTATCTTGAAACCCCGGCGCTAAATCATCATCAGCCTTCCTCCGTTCCGGTCCAGAAACGGCTTCATCTCCTTTATCGGCTATGAGCGAAAACCCTCGTCCGCAGTCTCTGCCGCCGTCGACACATGCAGCCTCAGCCTCGTCTTCCGCGGCGCCTGCGCCCGGCCAGAGCAGCGCGCATCGCCCAATTTATCCCGATCTGTTAGGCGGCCCCCCAGTTCCGCCCCCTAGAACGTCGTCCCATCGCAGCCACCGCAGTTCTCCGCCTTCAGATAAAGGTTCGGGATCCCGACATTCAAAACACCGCTCTGAGTCTGGGCGGCATCATGCTACCGCCGCTTCTTCGTCGGACCCGTCGAAGAGAGCCAGTTGGACACCAGGGTCTCCCGTCTCTCCAGCGACCCCGACCAACGCGTCTATGATGGAGACTATTCCTTCTCAGGGGACTCTAGTCAAGGAGTCGAGTACCGTGATCAACCAAGTCCTCGTCAGTGATCCGTCAGTGGATATCGAGCGGGAGCAGGTGCGACAATCGGGGAAATCTGAGGAGTCGTCGCCCAGCAAGGGTGCCCAGTCCGGTGGCGGCCTGGGTTTGGTCGGGAGTGAAGGTGTAGACGATGGCGGCCGTGGCGGGCTGCGTAGTCGACATGACTACAACAGCAACTCGACCAAGCGGAAAGAAATGACCTTTGGCCAGTATGTTCTCGGGCAGACGCTGGGTGAAGGTGAATTCGGCAAGGTCAAGCTGGGTTGGAAGAGAGACGGCACCATCCAGGTGGCCATCAAGCTTATTCGAAGGGAGGTGCTCGGCTCGAATCCCACCAGACTTCCCAAGATCTACCGGGAGATTTCAATCCTCCGCGACCTCTCACATCCGAACATCGTCCGTCTTCACGAAATGGTGGAAACCGACCGTCATATTGGAATTATCATGGAGTACGCATCCGGAGGAGAACTGTTCGACCACATCCTGAACAACCGGTATTTGAAGGATAATTCCGCACGCCGTTTGTTTGCGCAACTCGTCTCCGGTGTTGGTTATCTGCACAAGAAAGGTATCGTGCATCGTGACCTGAAGCTCGAGAACCTGCTGCTTGACCGCAATCGCAATATCATCATTACGGACTTTGGGTTCGCCAACACGTTCGACGCGGTGGATGAACTCAGTGAGGAGATCGAGTACAATTTGACAAACAAGAATTTTGTGAAGAGGATGCAACTGGACAAGACCAATGCCAAGGGAATGCGGCGAGGCGATCTCATGCAAACGAGCTGCGGAAGTCCCTGCTATGCTGCCCCGGAACTTGTCGTGAGCGATTCGTTATACACGGGACGCAAGGTTGATGTCTGGAGCTGTGGTGTTATTCTGGTACGTACCGCTTGCCAAAAAAAAAAAAAAAAAAAAAAATTTAAAGAATTGGATTGCTAACATATGGCGCGATCAGTACGCGATGCTTGCAGGATATCTCCCCTTTGACGATGACCCGGCAAATCCGGATGGTGACAACATCAATCTGTTGTATAAATATATCGTCACAACTCCCTTGACATTCCCCGAATATGTGACCCCACATGCGCGCGACCTGTTGCGGCGGATATTGGTACCTGATCCACGGAAACGAGCCGACCTGTTTGAGGTCGCCCGTCACAGCTGGCTCAGCGAATTTTCCCACATCGTGTCGCACATCACCAGCAGTACCACCCAGGTCGCCGAAATTGCCAATACCACCATTCCGCAAGGTATGTATAGCTTGTTATTGTTCTCCAATAGGGTTCATTTTGCTGACAACCATTCAGAAGAACAAAAAGAACCATCGCTGGCGCGCAGTGCGTCGGTCAGAGAACCCCCGAAATCCTACCACAGTCCCGTTTCTACCGTGGGTGGACTCACCCATCACTCTGGGGACGTCTCGCACGACCAGCAGTCCGACAAATCCAAGACCTCGCGGGATGCCAAGCGGAGAACAGTCCAGGTCGAATATGTTGCCCCTCAATCTCAGACCGCCCGAGGAGAGACTCCTACTGCACGGAATTCCGTCGCTTCGAACACGACCCCAACAGAGGCTACGCACGCTGCGGCTGCTGCGGCTGGAGCCGCGGCACCCCAAGAGGAGGTGTCCGCAGAGCAGAGCCCCGGGGCTGGAGAATCGAACATGCCGGAAGCTGGGGGCAGCACAGCGGTCACGGGGCCACCCCAGCCTCCAATGCCACAATACACGCGGCCGACCACCGGTGGTTCGATGACCTCGTTCAATGCTGGCCGACTGCCATCGCGGGGCTCTTATGGCCAACCTGTGGCTCCTACTGTTGCGGCAACCAACGCCCAGGGTCGTCTCGCACAACCTACGAACAAGCAATATGTGATCTCCGCACCTATCCCTCAAGATCCAACGCACGCCGCTACCATGTCCATCGGGCGGCCCAGTGCTCAGGAATATCCATCCAGATTCAATACCACCCCTCGCCAAGAGGCACCAAAGGGCCACAAACGATCGAACACGATCTCGGGGATTGGAGAAAGACTTTTTGGTCGATCTGGGTCTATTTTCGGTGGTCGCGGTACGCAACCGGGTGGTGCTCGCCAAAGGAATAGCAGGCGCTACCCGCCTACCAGCATGAAAGAACCATTCCCAGGAGATAACAACACGAGAGTCTCGGTGGATTCTCGACGCTCAGGCACTCTTGGGTCGAACCGCAAGTATGGCGAGTCGAGTGGAGAGAGCAGGCCTCGTCGATTCTCGCTTTTACCTGCATCTTTCTCGCTGAAAGGCTTTGGTTCGTCGAGTAGATCGCAAACCCCGGATAATGATTCACAAGGGAGTCGCATAAATGTCAATAATCGCGTCCAGCAACAACAGTCGACTGGTGCTCAAGGAACCCGCTCCCGCGCGGCCAGTTCTGGAACCCAAGATGCGATTAATTCGATTACAGAGGGACCATCGGATGAGGTCTTCACCAACGATGCACAAGTCAACTACCAGGCTCGCATCGACCAGCAGTTTGCGGCCTTACATGGGACACAATCTGTTGGTTATCAGCCAACGTCCTACAGCGGCGCGTCGGTCGAGCAAATGTATCCTGATCAGCAATACGCGCAGCATGCGCACGCTAATAATTCGGCGCCCAGTTACTTGGATGGCCATAATGAGAATGCTCCCCGACAGTCGATGCAAGGCAACCGACGAGGAACTGGTATCCTCCAGAAGAACCGCAAGTTTGCCGATGCCTACGAGTATGAGCATCATCCTGGCAGCTCAGGAGCAGCGAGGAAAGTCATGGACTTTTTCCGTCGGCGAGCTAAGTCTCGAGTTGGCGATGATCGGTAGATTCGATTAATTGTACATGCTCTTTCGCATTGCTTTGAACTCCTGCTCTTTTAGGGTTGAGTACCCTGGCGGCGTCCCACTTTGGCAGCTCCTTTGTGAGGACAGGATGAATCGAGCAAATACACCTCGAACGCGTTGACGTTGGAAGGAGGATGAAGTGGCTCTTTTTCGGTATGGAAGGAAAAGAGCAAAGAGGATAATTGGATACCCTTCTCTCTCGTGATACCCCAACAGCATACGTTCTCCCCTGCTTGCAGCGATCGGTTTGTCCTGTTATTGTACCCCGTGACCGTTTGATCCCGCATACATATTGATTTATCTAGCATGTTATCATTTTATTTCCTTTGTGGACAATAAATTTCCATTTCTTGTTCGTCTGTTCAAATATTGTGTGTTTACTGTTATTATACTGGTTGTAAAGTGGTTTTTGTTTTCTTTACTTCTCAAGCCCTATTCTGTTATTTTCTTAGCATTTTCTTCATGGGAGGATGCATTTCCTTTTCCTTTACATTTTTTTTTTTTTTTTTTCTCTTTCTTATATCCCAGTTTCGAGTTCCTTGAGGATAATTTAATTTTCATTGCTTACTGGTGATTATACTTGCATTGGAGTTTCGAAGTATACCACTGTCGTTTCGTTGTCAGTTGTCGATTGTCGGTTGTCTGATTGAATCATTTTTGATATACTGTGGTACAGAGATACTGGTTTGTAGAGTAGATATTACTTTAGAAGAATGTAATTACATCGATATTCGACCAGTTGAGTTTGCAACGGTATTCCATCCTGCAGAGTAAATGAAAAGATAGATATCATGTGACAACCACAGCCCGAGGTTCGCGGAACAACACAGGACAGAGAAACCCAAACGGGAAAGCAATGACTTGTCCCTCGCTAAGAGACAAGTACTGAGGGGGACCCTGAGGCCGAGGTACAAGTACATAAACACTTGTCTGTAGATCTTGCGTCATAGTACAGAGTACAGGGAGCGTAACCGGAGTCCAGGGTATTTGAGTCGGAAATAAACACGGAAATAGATAACATTACTTGCACTTTTCCTTGTCTTACTTTGTCTTATTTAAGCATAACATCCCTACCTTTCTATCTTGGCCTATCCTCTTGGCCTATCCTCTTGGCCTATCCTCTTGGCCGTCCTTACCTCTCTTGGCTTGAAGTATTCAGGCAACAGGGGCCCAAGTGGAAAAAAAAAAAAAAAAAAAAGCCAAAACAAGCAGATCCCACAAGTTGCTCAACGTGATCATCGTCTGTGACTGTGATTGGTTGGGAGGGTGGAGGGAGGGTATGTAGGATGGTGATCTGGCGATACGGGTTTCAGGAATACGGCGGAGGTTTACCTGTACAGACCGGACTCTGTGCTCTGTATGGAGGCGGACATGAGTGGGATTATGTGTGTATGTTTGGCTGAGGAATAGGGATTGGTGGTCATTGTTATGTACATGCAATCCTTCTGTAGGTGTAGGTGTAGGTGTAGGTGTGTCTAAGTAAATTGCTTTTGTCTTATCAATGGAGAGGGAGGGGGAGAAATTGTGCTAGTAATGGGATTATGTAGTTTTTTTTACTTTAAAAAACTTACGAATGTTGATCTTGGGTGGATTACCTTCCTAAGATCTCACCGATGCGGGGGTATTCACTATTTTAGATTTTGTAGTACAGTAATTTTCCGTACAAGTGGCTGGCTGGCTACAGCCAGCTACGATGATCATTGCGCAATTCTGCTGATTTGGTCTGCTTAATTTGTTCATTCCGTGCTGATATGATGAAGGCCCCATGGGGCTATGCTATGGTATGTACAAGACAAAAACCAAGACCAAGACTATCTACTGTCCACTGTCCACTGTCCAACCTGGCGATAACTGTACGTGTCTATCCGTGCATCCGTGCATCCGTGCATCCGTGCATCTGTGCATGCTGTGTTGTAAAGAAACCTCCCCGGACGAGCCGTTTTTGTATGGACTCTGGACTCATCTGGAGATGATGGGTATCGTGTCGTTCGTGTCGTGGTGTGTTATGTTGTTGTTGCATCGGATGATGCGATCATACCGGGTGGTAGCTTTCAAGAAAGGAGAAAAATGGAAAAAGTAACGAGTTTATTCACTCGAAGCAGTCCGGACGGGAGCATCGTAGCCCAGGAAGAGGAACCCAGCAGGCAGCGGAGAGGGCGAGAGCGCGGCCGAAGAGCGGACACGGTTCTCAGAGCCAGAGATGGAGGCGTGGTGAGGACCAGCCTGGGTGGGCGAGAGAACAAGGAATCTGGAAGCAGAGGCGGTGCTGTCCATGGAGGCAGAGCTGTCCGAGCGGCCACGGTACTCAGCGTGGTGAGGACCTGCTTGGGTAGGAGAGAGGACGAGGAAGTTGGAGGAGGCGCTGTCGGTAGAGGAGCAGCTGTCGGAGCGGGCTCGAGGAGCGGGGGACCCGTGGGAGGCGGTTTGGATGGGAGAGAGGACGAGGAAGTTGGCGCCAGGGGTGTTGGAGTACATTTTGAGAGTTGTATAGAGTGTTTGAGAGTAAGACTTAAAGAGGAGTTTTGTTTTGGTTTGGACTTGTAGTTCTGAGAGAAGAGAGAGATGCTTGATGATGAAGAATAGAATGAGACAATCTCCTGGGAATGAGACCCTCTTTATATCTTTGAGATCTGGCCAAGACTGATCACCTCACTGAGCAGAAGTCTGTATTAGTGAGCGTGTATGAAATGTGAAATGAATACATACGTGGGGTTCTTTTCCTTAGAAGAGTTACCGAGCAGTGGACCCCCCGGATGCCCCCTTTCTAGGCAAGTCTTGGCTGGCGATCATCCGCATCATTGCTTGTACAATCACTGCACACTGTGTATACCCGTGGGGTGCGGTAGGCTGTAGGCTGTTTGCCGAAGTACGTGAACTGTGCTGTTTACTGTGCTGTTTACTTGACGTACTCCGTAGTCTTCCTCCATGTCTGTCTGTACAGAACTCCATACCAGTTCTTGTATCATGAGAACTGTATCTGCACCCTGATCAGCCACAGCCAAGAAGCCGTCAGTGTTTTTAAGATCGATAGCTATGCACAGTCACCTGACGCTATCTAGTCTGGGCCACTTGGCAGCGACTTGGCACATTCTCAGGTTTCAGAGGAAATCATGTGAGGGGAAATAGGGAGATAAGATATGTCTTAGTCGTACTCCGTAGTAGTTAGTTATGGAGGACTGTATGACAGGCACAGAGCACTGCCAGAAGAATACTTGGCAGTTCATCGTACTTTGTACCAGCAATAAATCAGAGGCAGTCACGTGCTCTGACCTTCCTGCGAGAAAGCGTAGCACTAACAGAAAGACAGGAACCTCATCTCCTCTTATTACTCCACCTCCAGCTCCATTCCAGCTGTTTTCTGCCTTGTGCCTAAGCAAACTAGCAGCGGCAAGTCCTTCAGCTGCATATCGGCGCAACCAGTCGATTGTCGCTGACTTGGCGCCTACGCCCGATTTCCAGCCCCTCCGCGCCAATCCCGTCGCACTCGATTCAAAGCGCCGGCGCGGACTGACTGTGCCAGTTGCAGACGCCAGAATTGACTTTCTTATTGCATCTTGATTGGCACAGTTGCCGCAAGAAGTGTGCCTGGCAGTCTGCCTTTTCAGTTGCAGCTGGTTTTGTCGTTGTCGCTGCAGATAGTTCATAGGTGGAGGATGGTTTGTTTTGCGGCGCTGGAGGTGGTCACTGCCTTAGTTCATTCCTACAGTGGATTTGGCGTTCATGCATGCTGCCAGTGTGAACGAACGTTGTGAATTATAGGTGCGAGTCGACTCGTTCTGCGCCACAAGTCTGTCGTCTCTGCAGTTCACTCGATTTGCAGATATCCAACCGCGCCATGAGTCAGGCTCATTCCTTGACAATTTTCAAAGGGCGAGAACAGAGCAAGAGAGTTTACTCAGGCGTAAACATGCGCAATGGATTGATCTTCCCGTCCCGAATCCTCCCGTTTCCCGTATCTTGCTGACCACCAAGAGTCCGCTGAGGATGTTGATGTGGGACAAATACCAACAGAAGGATGAAAAAGGCGCAGTCAATGCAACCTTTCATCACAGCAAGTGATGGCTCATCCGTCACATACTACACGGCTTTGTCCGGTAGTTGCCATGTCGAGGAACGAGATTGGCACGTTCTTGCGGCGTTGATATAACAAACGTTATCAAATTGATGGCTAGATGCTGTCAAGGCAGCATGGCACGCATCATAGGGGCCAGGACCCTGGACAGGGTCTAATCGCTACTGCCAATGGTCATTTCCTACTGTTGCGTGACATTCGGAGAGCGCGGTTCTCGACTGCGGCATCACCCGCAGAGAAGGATGGACAATGTTGGTTTACAGCAATCACTGATTTGATAAACGCGGCTGTTGGTTTCCCTTACTGGCCCAATGTGACTACACCTGCATGCACATAGATGGGCCGTGAATGTCACCAACATGATGTCAAAGCTCCCCCTTTACTTACCAAGGCTGTTGATACCTTGCTATAACGGCCACTGTTGCCTGTTTTAGGTCAATGGTTTGGATAAAACATACGCCCTTATTGGTCCGACTTGGGGTCCCTTAACATCCCTGGCCGCATGCTTTTCCATTGTGATCCACAAAACCTGCTTGGTGTTGGAAAGATCAGGTGCAGTAGAGTTTTCATTTTATTTTATTTTTTATTTCTCGGAAAAAGTAAACCTTTGTTGGTAGCCCCCCCGGTTATGTTGGGGACACGGCGAGGCGAGATGTAGAACCAGACAGGCACCAACTACTACGCCGCGTCTTCGGAGAGAAGCGAACGAAAAAGAAAGAAAGGAAATTGGGAGGGGTGGGAGATGCATCATCATGGAGTGTGATTGATGCTGTTGCCCAGTATAGCGGCGCCGTTGCGGCACAGTTCTTTGACCGCAGTCAGTCAACCACAGAGGCAAAAGTTATATAAACATTCCGGATCCCTCTTGCATTCATCTTCTCTCCATCATCATCAATTCCTCTCTCTGTCTTTCCTCTGCCTCTTTTTTCATCCAAAGAAAAGCGCCCAAGTCCGTTGCTTCACCTTTTCCGGCGTCCCTGACTAAATCATTTGTTCGCGCGGATCGCCGTCTCGACCAATCCATTTCAAAACTCTCAAAAATTCTTTTTTCTTTTTCTTAAAATAAAACGAACCTTCCTCTTCGATTCCTCTTCGAAACGAATTAAAATGTGTTCGATCTACGTTATCAAATACGACTGTGGTTGCGCCATCCAGGAAGTCGGCGTGGTTCACTGCGCACACCGGGGCACATCAACATGCCCCGGCGTTCGGCAACAGCCCCGCCGCCGGGAGGGCTACAACTGCCCTAAGCACGGGGGTTAAGTATTTTAAACATACACGAGCGTACAGGGTGAGTTCTAACATGTTCCGGAAGAGTGACAACTCGTGTACTAACGGATATATAGATCCGAGGAGAATTGGCGGGTGATCCAGTGTACAAAATTAAACTACTATGGATATCGTGTCGATCACGACGTGCAAGGATCCCACACGAAATGACTTCTCGATTCTTACATCTGGTTTTGCGACTTGGACTGCGATATTGATATCATGGGATTTGATTGTCGAGGATGTATCTATATGGTGTCTAAGGAAGCTTATATTGCCATTGTTCCCATTGTTTCTTAAGCGTCATTTCAACACTATATGCGCTGTTTTTGTTATGTTATATCATTGTTGCATGCTTTTACTATGCCCTAGTCTGTGTCTTTGTGTTACGTTCCAATTCAATCGATTGATATTTCTAATTATTTCTTTTGCGCCCCATGCTCTAGGAGTTGCGTAGAATCGCGTTTGTGTATTTAACAATGCTAGACGAGATTTGATATCGCGATATTCATCCCCTCCCAGCATTTCCATAGCCATATTTTCCGAACACGAACGCGAACACGAACAATGTTGAAGATCAAATACCTATTATCTCAGAAATAGAAACCCGCATACCAACTAGCCACTTTCTAGAAAGAAGGATTGACAGGATCCGATGATCTGTTTTAGCTTCAGAGAACAAAGATGTCAGTTCAAATCCTTACCAGCTAAACGCCGCTCAGGATTTCCCAAAATATCAACTTTCAACTACTGCACAGTCCACGCTTCCATCACAACGTGTTTCTTTGTTTACCCACGCTATGCCACGACGCTAACTAATGCACTACCCCTGCAGCCCAGATGCAAGTTTCCCGGTAAATATGTACCTCAATTAACGTTTCCATGGGGTGAATATAGACCCAGCGAAGGTTCAAAGAAAAATGAAAAAAAATCTCGCGTGCCCGAGAACAAAGAAACCCTATTATTATGTGTAGTTCTCGTGGTGGCCACCGCTAGCCTCATGGTTTCAGAGCACGCTGTTACCGCCTCGTGGCCGTTTCTTTGTCTTTGTCCCTGCTATACTAAACTTTAAATTTTGACATTGCGTGGTGTGACTACTCTGAAACAAATTCTTATTTATTCTTTTGTTCTTCTGCTGCATTAGCTAGTAGCCTTGCTGAGATGTAGATCAGGGGTTAGCAAGCGAGTAGCGACATCATACTGCGTGTTGGCTCAATGCCCATTCTATCACTATGCAGCTGTCACAAAGGTTTTAGGTTGATCAACGCTTTCAGGTCCGTGTTTCATCCAAAGCAAACTCGTGGATAAGCGCTCATTCTCTATAACCGGTTTTTATGTCTCTTTGTCGTCTGTTGCAGCTAACCGCCAACATATCCGTGCTCTCCTCTAGTGATTGGAGCATTGACTCTTCGGGATCATGGTTTCATGATACTAAATAATGGCCCCCGAATGTCAAGGTTCCCCGGGTATGTTAATCATGGACACCGGCTGCCCAGTCCACTTCCAACCATTGGATTGTAGATCACGGAGAAAAACACCGCTTCCGGAGTCTCCTGGCCGGAGAGCGGTCCTTTTTCGTCGTGAAGGTAGAGTAGGGGTGCTTTGGACATTACAGTATCGACTATTCCCTTCCGAAATTCCAGAAACTCGTGCGAGTTTATGATCCGTTGTATCTCCATCCTTGTAGCATATCCGGCTACTTTGACGATGATATCTGACCACGAGACCATGCATTTTCTTGAAGTGCACATAGCTTCACTGCAATGGAGTCTTTCAGCATTTCAGAGTAAATCCAATGGCATGTTGCCTTCCAGTCATCCTTGAGATGGTCCAAAGCGAATAAATTCTCCAAAGCGAATAAATTCTCCACCCATCTGATCCGGAGCCATATGACTATGGTCGGTAGAGTTGACTCCCTTGCTTAGCAATTAGTCAATGGCATTGTGAGATGGGGCTCTGGAATCAGTCGCTGCGATTGGTCGCCTAGATTAATCCAATTTAGTAGGTGTGACAACACCTATCTTGTATTGTCTTGTACGGACTTGGAAGTCAAGATGGGCGAGGTTCTCACGACAACTTTTGCCCCATGTACTAGAAGTCCGATCATCGGAATTCCAGATGCACTTCCGGCATATGGTCAAGCTCCGCATACTTTTGGAAATTGGCGTAAAAGTAGACGTGTAGCTGCAGGAGGCCTTCCTCCGAGCGAACTGAGGTGGGTTTAACCTCGATTCCGAGAAGCATCGGGAGAATCTTCAAATATGCATCAACTGTTAGACTCAGGGAACTTTGGAGATGATAGCAAACCCAGAACGGAGGCGATAGTAGGGCATAGGGGTTTTGTCCGGTGGCTGATGATAATGGCACAAGAACCACGGTAACGGACCCTTTTGTTTCTTAATCTTGTGAGGATGTCAAACAGGCGGGTCTGCTTCTAGATGGCAGGAATTGGCACATATTCTTCGTCAGAATCCCACTGGCTGTGATAGTGATGGATGCAGCTATGAAAGAACGTCGGGTAAGAGACGCACGAATTTGATGGTAAAACAGAAATACCGTAGTGCAATCCTGGGGGAAGAAAAGGTGAGTATAGGGTTTCCACTATTATATGTAATGACGAGCAGGGCTTACACGTAGACGGGTTGGTGTAGAATTGTAGCGTGGCTTCATAAACCATAAAGTATAATAGTGAGGATACTATCGAGCTTTTTGATAACCTTATTCGCTATAGCGGCACTAGCCCTGATGATCGTCATTGTCAAGTAAGGTCAGAATACGTGTCACCGTGATGGGATCCATGATAAACAGCGATTGAAGGCTGTGACGAACAAATCGACATCGCATGGCTAGAACTGCTCACTGTACTTTCTCGCTGTAGGAACACTTTTCTGTAAAGCTCTGTACAGGCTTTCCCTTGGGGAAGAAATTTGTGCGGCTAGATCAAGTTTGACTGGGTCAAGCTAAATTGTATGGTCGCGTTTTGGCCTATGATGGATAGGGTCAGTATCCTCTGTCCCAACACAGAGCTCACAGAGTACATGTTACCGCGCGTTATTGCTTCCTGGGCCGTCACTTATCGCCATGGATGTCCAGGAATCAGGATCGGCAATTGAAGCGTTGTCCGGGTATTCCAATACACCTCATTCTAGCAATGTTGCTATTGTGCTTATACAGATCAGGCAGAGAATTGCTGTCATCAGCATATTCAAACAACAGTCACTCAATTATTGTGTCACGCTGCAAGGCTGCTCCTTCGCCTTCGGCTGCTGCTCTGAATTTCAGAATGATCTGATTGTTTTCTGTACGTTTTGTGAGAAGCCGCTAAAGCGTCTGGGCCGGTCTGTTCGGCTGGGTCATTGTCGTTAGATGCCCTTTAGTATATGAGGGAACTTGTCACGGGCTCGGAATAGCAGATACTAATGAATTGAATTCCTATCTAGACTATTGTAGCCATCGATGAGAATATCGAATCTGGGAAGAAAAGAGAAGAGGAATCTATCTACAGGAAGAAAAGGGTTTTTATCCATGAGTTGTGTGGCCGCGCTAAGTGCTTTCTTTGTTTGCTTGAGTGGTGGCGTTTGTCGATACCAGCCACTGAGGCATCAAGCTGGCGTTGAGGCGTCGAACCGTCACACCAATAGATTCCTATTGCTCGAGACCGTCACAAGCAGCAACATGCTGAGTGACTGGAAGTTAGATGTAGCAGCTGTTGGTTTCATTGTGATCTGTCTAGGTGATACAACCGCGTTGATTTCAGGAGTCACTCAGCAGATATTGTGCTATCAAGTTGAGCTTTTGGGTTCATAGTAGAGTCGAAAACAAAATCAGCTAAAGAACTTCTGAATGTAAGATTTGACCTTCTTTTACAGTCATTTTGAAAATGGTGTTGACCACTTGTAAAAAGGACAAGTTTTTGTATCTAGCAACACCAGGAGGGGCATGGAGCCTAAAACGACATTATTTTGATGGGCTTCCCTTGAGTCTCCGGTTCGGCAGCCGAGCTCGTGAAAATGACTAAATTCAACTATTTGGAAAGTAATCGGTTCCCATAGTTATGAAACATCGCTATTTATAAAAGAAGTAGAATATAAATACAATCAACTGCATATTGTCCGTTCTAGTAGAATGCAAATTCATACTTGGTTAACAGGAAACACGCTGAATAAACGACATGAAGGAAGATACAAAGTACATTATCATAAATCAACACAACCATAATCCATCCCGAGCTACCTGCTCTGTTCACAATTCGTCTTTTTTCTGCTTGCATTTGAGTTCCTGGTCCTCATGTTGTTTTGATTTTGCGGCTGCTCGTGCTTCGAGTTCACCCATAGATCGGCGAGTGAGTGGAGTCGTCGGTGCCTGCTGAATACGGAAGTGGTGAAGCATGGCCTCGCAAGAAAGGTTATTATTGTCCTCTCCGCAAGCCGGGTGGAATTTGGCAATATGTTCGTCTGGCATCAATCCAAAGACAGACATGTAGGCCTTCGGGCTGTTTAGCCACCAGCATTCCGTTTCTTTTCGCTCGACAACTTCCGAGGTCCTGGTCCACGTTGCCTTCTCATAATAATATAAGACGCCGTCCTCGGCATGAGGTTTGTATTTCTTCTTGAAAGCTACCCCGCTCCTGTGATTGAGAACCTACTGAATCTGCACTGTGATTCCCTTGAAAGAATTGAACTCCCGCCTATCCCTGGAAAGGGACTACCAAACTTGAGTGCATTTCAGAAACTATCTGAACTGCATCTCCATGCATCCTCTTTCTTTAATACAGCACCTTTTGATGCATCATCTAAACTAGTAACTCCTTGTCTTCAGCGACTCACCATTGACTTCACCAAACATGAGCAATTCTCAAGAAGTGTCGGGGGGTCAGTAGACCCTGAAGATTTCAGCAACCACAAAGCCAAATTTCTGGAACACTTCATCATTACCCAGAAGTCAGGGCAGTCAAAAACCTCCCTGAGACAGATATTTCTCCGATTCGGCCCCGACACAATTGCAAAGGATAGTATTCTGTTGGAGCTGTGGTCAGCTGATCTTGTGGAGGAGGTTTCTGCAGTGGCAGCTTCTTATGATATCTCTCTGACATACAACAAACTGGTTTATGTTGAGGGTAGAGGAGAATTTCCAAGGAGAGTCTTGGATCGAACCCAGCACATGATATTTGACCTACTGCTCGAGCCACCAACCCAGGATGGAGTGCATGTTGACGCCATTAAAAACAGCTTAGAGCTTCCTTTGCAGAGGTTGAGTCTGCTATTGAGGGGATGCTGGGGGATGGTATACTTTTTACTACTGTTGATGCTGATACATTCGATATCATTGACTATTTTTCGTGAGCACATCTCATATTACAGCTGGAAGCCCGCGGGATGGACTGAATATATTTTAGACGAAATTTACAATTCTTGTACTAGGTCTTGCAGAATCAAAGGTATTATCGCGAGTATGGCTTAATCACTTCTACTGTAGCTTCGCATCCATCTTGCTCGAAATATGGTCGCGAACGACGAGGCTTGGCCGAGGGGCGACAAAGGGTACAAGGATGGCCGCGACGAGAACACCGGAGAACCATCCGATTTGCAATGCATCACGGCATCTCAAAACATCATTTACTGTTAGCATGGCCCTAGGGTGATTGGACCATACCGGCGGGGAGACCGCAATTGCAGCAGATCCCAGATGGTTATGATCTCGGACATGATGGCATTGTCAAGCTGCTGCTTGAGACAGGCAAGGTCAATGCTGACTTGAAAGATACAGCCTCTGGTCGGACGCCACTATCATGGGCCGCTGAGAATGGAACATGATGGTGTTGTCAAGCTATTGCGCAACCATCAGCAGAGAAAACTTTAGGATTGGCCTTTGCAGGATCATGTGATTAATATTTTGGCTTTGTCAAGTAGGATAGCTTTCTACACTAAGTGGCCGATCATCGCTCCCACTACCTTGTTTAGCTGATACATCCTCCAGCTCGGTGACCTGCTTCGCTCCTCCCAGCACTTCCTTGTATTCGTACAGCTAGACAATCTTGTGCCCAGACAAGGTTTCCAGAACAATATTTTCATATTGTTCCAATTATCGGCGTCATTTCACATGTTGTTCTCGAGCCGTGATGTCCCTTAGCAGCTTATTCTGATTCCCGGTATCCTGCTTGCTTTGAATTTGTTGATAGCGTCAACGGTCCGACAATAAAGTCAATCGTAATTCTTGAAACGGTGGTCTCAAATCGTAACTCAGAGGGGAATTCAGGAGTTGATTACTCCGGACTAACGAGGTCTACTGCTTGGGCATATGACGGCCTAAGTTGTAGAGAGACGATGGCCTAGCTTTAGGAAAGTGACTATCTCCAGCCTTCGAATCTTGGTCATTGATGAGTGGACTGGTTTGAGATATAATGCACGAATAGGAAAGTAGGATACAACAGATGACATTAGGTAGCAACAGACATACACAATAGGGGACACTTATCAGTCGGCTCATTTACCACAAAGCAGAATGTGATCCCAAAAGGTGCTTGATACTACTTGATACATCGAGAAATGAGCCTTTAAGCAAAAACCGCGTAAGAAACCTTCAATGGTAGACACAAAGGCTTTAGAGGACAATATTGTATTGTTATTGCCAAAAATGATATGTAGCCCATTAATCAGGCAGCTCATGAAATCTCACGCCAGTGGATCTCTACTCAATGAATGTCAGATGCATGCCGCTGAAATTCCATCTTATGCAAGAGAAACACTTCGCAATAATTGCACTTGAGAGAGTCTTCATGCAGGTGACAAGTGTCAATGTGCCGTGTCATGCAGCCAGTGTCATAAAACATCCTACAACAGGTTTGATCGGGCAGTTTCTCATTAGCAAAGCACTGGAAACAAGCCCGTGGCTTCGAAACATCCGTGATGCTTCTGTGTTGTACAAAAGAGCTCATCACGTGGACAGAGAGTGGTCTCCATGTTTTTGTCAAGGCAGTCTCTAACATTGGACGAGCCGTCAAGGTCAGGCTCAGGGTCTGTTGATGGGATGGATATCGTCTTGATCTGCTTGGGCCGGCCACAAAGTGGGCCACCTTCTAGGACATCACAATACTGCACAACAGCGTCCACTGCGTCATCACGCCGTTTCCATTCATCCTCTACCGAATTGGAAGTTGGGTACAAGAGAAGTCGCTGAAGAAGTAACTGAAGATGATTCTTTGTCCTTGCTTTCATCCTTTACTGTGGTATTAGACAACTGCGCCTCAGTATCCAGAAATGCTTGCTCTTCATCAAAGTTCTCTCAGACTTGATGCCATAAGGCCCTCAACAGCCGTTGTCAGGTGTTCTTCAATTCTTTCTGTTGTTGGTGGATACAATCCAGTAAGCTCAGTTGCTGGGACTCTTTGTAACAGGCGTGAGCATTGTGCAGATTGCGGCAGGCCCCTTCCAGGTCTGGATGATCCTCTATCTGGTCCCTCTGCTGCTTGGACAGATACTGTGGCCGCCGTGTGTCTCGCCAACGACTCTGCCAGGTAACAGCCCGCATCAGTTCCACATCTGGGTCAAGGCCACAGATAACCCGGATCATATCTGTGTCGAGTTGCAATGGGTGATAATGGTTAAGAAAGGTCCGATGGCGTGCCCGTGTTGCGGACGGTGGTCGTAACCTGAATGACCTCGTGCCAGAGATCCTCGTAGCCTCGTATTCTTGATTTCGACGTTACCGTAGGTGAAGGTGGTGTATGACAGGCCGTAGCCGAACTCGTAGCGGGGGGTGATGTTCTAAGTAGTGGGATTAGTACTCGATTTCTTACTTGGCAAATATTGAGAAGTGAAATCGATGGTTTAACGTGACACTCACCTTGGCATCAAACCACCTGTAGTTGATAAGGGCTCTCTCTGAGAAGTCGCAATTGGCAGTGTAGCAGATAGGCACGGGGTAGATACCATAAAATGACGTCACATTATCACTGGCACGTGACTTACACCACGTGATACATAATTAGGTAGATCATCAATCCCAACCTATCACGGTCAACATTTCCGCTCGTCGACGAACCCGCGACACATGTAATGTCCATCGACGTCAACTGGGAGACAGCCACCTCTGGACCGGACGGAGAGGCTCTGGCCGAGCGCATCCGCTCCTTTATCCACGACAAATTCCAGCAGGTGGCCCTCCCACGCTTCATCCGTTCAGTACACGTCCATTCCTTCGATTTCGGGACGATCCCTCCAGACCTCGAGATAAAAGATTTCTGTGAACCGTTTACGGACTTTTACGAGGAGGACGACGATGATGAGATATCAGAGGTATCGGAAGAATTAGTGTCGGAGCATGGCAGCAACACCACCCACGATGACGATAGTCAATGGCCCGGGACGGGGCCTCCTTCGTTCCATGACGGGATGGCGATGAATAACCAGCAATTGCGGGATCCGTTTGATGAGCCGGGGCATCATTATGATTACCCGTCGGCTTTGCGGTCGCCTATTGAGCACCTCAATTCGCATTTCCTGCCTCGCGCCGCGGGCACACCGGGCTTACCTGTCGGGACGTCGACGTTGGGCTATCATCTCATGTCACTCGGTGCGTTGTCGGGGACACAAACTCCTCTAGCTGCGGTTGCAGGCGGTTCGCCATTTGCCAATGGCTGGTCAGACTCTGGTATCGGACCAGCGAGCAGAATGCGACTGGAGAAACCGTCTGTACTGGCATACCCTCACGCAGCAATGCAGCAACACCATCTCCTCCAGCAACAACAACAGCGTCAACAGCAGCAGAAGCAACAACTGGAAGTCGATGTCGACTCCGCCTCCCAACCATCAACAGCCCCCCACCCCACCACCGCAAACAAAGATAACCCCAACAACGGACCAGACGACCCTATTATCCCCAGCCCCGGTACAAGCCCTCACCTAGGCGACCCTCCATCCTCCGCAACCCACCCGCATAATCAACCCCCGCCTCCACCTCAAATCCCCTTCCGCCCACCCCCACGCATGCGCGAGCGGAAACCCGAAGACTTCCAAGTCCTCTGCCACGCCAAATACGCAGGCGACATTCGCCTATCCCTAACCGCCGAAATCCTCCTCGACTACCCGATGCCCAGCTTCGTGGGGCTTCCGCTGAAACTTAACGTAACGGGCATAACGTTCGACGGCGTTGCGGTGATCGCGTATATTCGCAAACGCGTGCATTTTTGTTTCTTGTCTGCTGAGGATGCGGATGCGTTGCTTGGGTCTGAGGAACAGCAGAAACAAGGGGACAACAGTAACCCTGCTGCTAGCAATGCTAATAATAGCGCCGGTCTAGGCCTGGATGCTCACAATATTACATCCTCTGCGCAGAAACGGCAGGGTGGCTTGCTTCAGGAGATTCGGGTAGAGAGTGAAATCGGCCGCAAGGAGGACGGGAAACAGGTTTTGAAGAATGTTGGTAAAGTTGAGCGGTTTGTTCTTGCTCAGGTGCGCCGGATCTTTGAGGAGGAGCTTGTGTTCCCTAGTTTCTGGACGTTTCTTGTTTGATTATGTTTACGAATGATGAATTGCTTTGCATGTTTGGCGTAGAAGTCAAGTTCAAGTGAAATGAATACAAATAGGATAAATACATTTTCATATTGAAATAAAGATCACAAAAATGCCATATGTCAAGTGAAGTATTCGTGTTCGTACACCTTGGCAAATGTAATCCCTTGAAACACCCATCCGTCAATTCCCTGCCCGAAAAGCCGAAGATCCATTGTACAGATATTCACCATAGTGCTAACTGCACAAAGACATCGTTCGAAGCATTTTGAAATACCAACCGTCACATCGTCAATTCCATAGCACAGCCTATGATCAAGTTTTCAACAGTGACCCGCTGACATTTACAGGTCCTTCTTAGGTCCCTCGGGCTTGTCGGAGACCTTGTCGCCCAAGTTGTGGTACTCACGAGCCAATCCATCAGCCTGTTTCTTCAGGGTCTCAATGTCACGGTCCTTGGTAGCGATCTCCTCCTTAAGACGGCCAATCTCGCCAAGGTCACCGGCGCTAGCAAGACGAGCGGAGTCCTTGCCGCCAGCCTGCTTGTCGCCCTGAAGGTGCTTAACCTTGTCCTCGAGGCGGAGGAGTTCGAGGATCATGGTGTAGGTGCGGTTGAGGATCAGGGAGAGGAAAAGAGTGAAGCCGCAGAGGTACATGTTACGCTGGGAGTAGAACTTGCGGGCCTGAACTTCCATACGGTCCGTTCCGAGAGCGGCGGCTCTGTTGCAAGAAATGAATTGTCAGTCAATCGTCCTATTGAGGAAAAGCGTCGCAAATGAAGGGGGGGGGTGGAAGAAACTAACCCCATAGCACCACCCTCTTTGCTGAAAGACGACAATTCGAGCTGCACGCGGTACACACGATTGACGCTGTCAATGAAGAGGATTAGGATGAAAATGAACGTTATCTATAGCATTGATTATTAGTTTCCAGCAGAATACCAGTTCGATGTCGAAGCCCGCTCACCTTTAATCCATATTGTAATTTCGCTACCACCGGGCTTTCCGAGATGAAGGTAAACAACTTCCGCTTGATGGTGAAGGGAAGAGGGATGATCAGGCCCATGAAGACGGCCATCTCAAAGACCAGGAGGCAGAAGACCTATGTTATTCAGATAGCCATGGTTAGTATACAGAGATTGATAACAGAAGAGAGCCATGGATCTGTCCGCTACAAAGGACCTCGTGGAGGCTGCAGCAAGCTCGACCAGCGGCACGACAACTATCATGTAGCAAGCTCATCACAGAGAGATACTCACGAGACTGTAGTAGAGAGTCATCGTGCTCAACAGCGAAATTCCGATAATCTTGAAGAATTGGTTCGATTAACTGAGCTTGAAATGAACGTTGGAGCCTGAACTCGGTTGCGGGGAGATTCCAATGAACGTGACTGAGACGACACAGAAACACTGGGGGATATAACAAAAAGAAGTTCGACAGTGAGAAGCCTGCAATTAAAGCAAGAATTCCTTGGAATGAATCAAGGAAAAACACGCGCGGGGAGCTGAGGAGGCGTTGTGCGTGGACGGGGCTGAGGTGGTCTCTGCTACGCGGAAGACGTCATCAAGCTTGCCAAGTCATGTGACATAGCAGCGTCTACTGATGAAAGTCAAGATGGATTAATAGTCGGCCCGATTAGCGGAGCTGACAGTCTCCTCATATAGGACACTGTAGCCGTACGCTTTAGATGGCTAAGCACTCATTCTATTATCACGGTGGATATAGCCTATCAATATCACCCTTTTTCGCGTAATTCAAGTTCCTCGCCTATAGCCTCGTGCAGTCCGGATAATCGACTCCCCGATTCCCCGATCCCTGAGCTACCCGCTCGCTTCATCTACCAAGTATGAATTCACGTGATACCGAGTCCAAGAAATTACTGGAATTTACAGTGCAGGGCTGTGCTTGATCTTCATACTATTTATGGTATATGTGCATTCATTCGTGTGGCATTTAGTTGCTAGCACTTTAACCCTCCACCTCATAGGCGTTGGACTTGTGCTTGGGCTCGAACTTGAAGTCCTTGTGAGCTGGACCGAGGAACATTTCCCTATTGTGTTCGTTAGAATATTGTTATCAATTAGGCATTGGAGAAATGAAACATACGTGATCTTGATCCAGTCCATGTAATGGTCACTGCCCATAAGAGTTTCCAGATCATTTCTACCTCTCCAGACCGGGGGTCTGTCCTGGATATTCGGAGGGAGATACTCAAGCAACCCGATGGGCACATAACGGTACGTAAAGCTCAGCCACTCAAGCAAGAAACGGCGAGTGATGCCAATACCATACTCATCAGATCCCCAAGCCTCAAGACCGTACTTCGCAAACTTCTCCACATACGATAAACGTTCGGATGCAGACTTGTCGAGATACTGGCCGGACTGAATCTCTTCAAAGAGCCAGGGCTTGACGAGTGCTCCGCGACCAACCATGACGGAGTCAACTCCGGCGTTGTTGATGTGGTCGTCGTAGTCGAAGTGGGAGTAGCAATCGCCGTTTCCGAGGAAATACACTTTGCCACCGTTGGGTTGCGTCCGCGCATCTGGTTCGCGGATAGTGTCGGTGACTTCGTCTGTCTTCTCATTCAGGCGCTTGATGAGAGCAGAGCACTCGGCGATATAGCTCCAGTCAGCTAGTCTGGTGTACCGCTGCTGTCTGCTTCGTCCGTGAAGAGTCACGGCTGCGATACCGGGAGGTCCAACGTCGAGCAAGCTGGATTCGTAACCTCCCAGCACGAGGCGCTCGACAAGCTTCTGTGCATTAGGAGCGTTGTCTCGGGTTCCAGTGCGGATCTTGACAGTAATAGGAATTTGCTCAGAAACTGCGTTCATGCCTCGCAGGATCTTCTCCAGTTTCGACGGGTGGTCAAGCAAGGCAGAGCCAGCGCCTTCGCGGTAGACAAGATCTATAGGACAACCGCAGTTCAAGTCAATGACACGCAAGTTGGGTGTGTATTTGGCCAGGACCTCGGTAGCCTTCAGTGCCTGCCAGGGCTTGTTGGCTGCGATTTGGGCACCGAGCTTGACGTCCTTGGAGTGGTCGTAGCCCTGCACGACACTTTGCGAGGGAGAAATGGTTGGCGGGAGCATTTCGGACTCATGGGCCCTCATCAAAGCCCACTCTGACTTCGACCCTTGAATCAACGGCATACTCATGGCCATCTCTGAATAGGTGAATTGCGCGCCAAGTTCCGAACAAAGTCTCCGGAAGGGAAGGTTGCCCTGTGTGGTCAGGGGAGCCAGAGCTGGGGTCTCTGGCCCGAAATAAAGACGCCTCTTTTCCGACGGCAAGAAAGGCTGCTCGGCGTATTGCGCTCGGTTCTCTTCCTTTGCTTCCTTGGCCTGTTCATCCGCCCCTTGCTCTCCATTCTCCTCCTGATGACGCTTATGGAGCTGCTTTTCCAAATCCCGACCAGTCTTGTCGAGCCATTTCGAGTACGCATCAGCGCGAGGTGTCTTGACCCTCTTTCTCGCCAGCGCAACCTTATCATCATTCGAGATGACATTGACAAAGCCATCTTCTGTCGCATGCGGAACAACCGGCTTCGCCTTTTGCTTGCGCTCCTCGTCCTCGACCAGAACTAGCTCTTTCCGTCCGTCAGCGGTCTCCCGCTCAGTCATATGCGAACCAACAAAGCGACATTTCCACCCCGCGTGACATTTGCCCCTAGCATCCCAGACCGGACATACGCCATTGAAGGTCGCAAGATCCTCCCGCTTGTGCTCTTCAAGGTATGTTCGCAGGTTATGCTCGAATCGGCACTTGTCGGCGAACTTGCATTCTTGCGGCGAGAATTCGGGGTTGAAAATTCGGGTCGGGCAAAGGCCCTTTGCATCCGTCGATCTCCCGAAGCTGCGGTGAGTGTTCTGACCGGTAGCTTTCTTTTTCTTATCTTTATTGTCAGTGTCGCGATCATCGTGATGCGCGGCTTCGGCGTTGTCGTCAGGGCTCGGTTCGGCGACTTGGGCGGCATGGGTACCTCTTCCGGTTGTTTGGACGACGAACCTAGCGTAAAATCACAAGTTAATCTCTCATGCTGAATAACGAGTGGCTAATTTACAGCCATTCACAAAAGCGACGGGCACAGAACATACTCAGGTTTCACAGGGGCAATGCCTCTTCTCCGACCAAGCTCGCGGTCGTCGGGCTGTGCCGAATCATTCTCCAACCTCGCCTTTTTCGAAGGTGGTCCTTCAGCACCATCAGAAGCAACTGCATCATCGGATGGGCCGTGTTTAGCGGTGGCCTCTAGATTGGAAGCATTGTTGTTTACTTCCGGCTGTGTCGGCGCAGGTGCGGAGTCCGCCATGACGCTGATGGTTATCCCCGGTAACGAATATTGATCCTAGCGGCAGGGCGTTGATTGTCTGGGGAAATGTAAACGAGGGCCCCGTATTGAACTTCAGCTGAGCAACTAATTTCAAATCCCGTTCCTTTAGTGCTTCAACCGCAATGGCTCATCACACACCGATTTCTGCGTGAAAACCGAGATGGCGAAAAAAAAAAAAAAAAAATCCCACTGCAGCTGATCAGATTGCGTTTGCAGTGTTTGCAACATGGAGAAAGAGCTAACTGTGGCGCAAGGCGGGATGAACTTGTGGCGGTGGGAAACGAGGTCATGATTACTTCAGCCGGATCGTTAGTGGCATGTAGCGGCATACGCGGTAATCGGTATGGGCTGTACAAGCGGCGTATTTGACTGTAACGTAAGAATACGTCAGGTATCATTGGCTGGATATCCCAGGCGGACGGGTCGAGAAGTCGAGGAGGGGTAAGAGTGGGGCAGTGAATCCACCTAAAATGAACCTTTTTCACTTTTCTAGAAGCCACCGGTACGGTACGAAGTACTGTCAGTAAGTACGGTATCCCTCTGTGTATAGTTACTCGGAGTACATACGGCGTACGCGATAGATTACTGGAAGATGCATGGAGCATTGATATGGTATACAGAGTACATGCAGAGTAAGCCTAGAATCTCCCGTGTATGAATCCTGCATCTGGGAGATTGATAAATGAGGTACCTTGGCTGCCAGAACTACTGTAAGCATCGTGTAGAAGGTTTAAATTCCGGTATCTCGGGCGACATGATTGGACATGTACCCCGTATATAGCATATGCACGTACCTTGAAATGGAGGGCAGGCAGTGGCCTGTAGCTTGCAGTATACAAAGTACGCTGCTTCGGGATCCATGCATAGTAAGCCGCTACATGAGGCTGCATACTCCGGGAGTCGACATCCTCGTATACCAATGGATGATGCTATGGTCGAGAGCTGCCCATTTCTAAGGCATACAGAACGCTCGGTACAGGCTTGTCTCGCCTCGCATGCTCACAAGCAGTGCCTCGCGTACTCTACAAATGTACATGTGGCATGTTAAGAGTGGAGAGTACGTTTACTGTATGTGTATGTAGCAATACCAGGAATATCATCTAGACGTATAGCTAAATTAAGAGCATGACCCGCATTGCTTGTCATAAGTCAATCATTTAGGTGGAACAGAACATAGTAACTCGGGGTGACGCCGGGAAGGCCACAAAACATCGTGGTCTTTGGGTCTTGGTTTGTGGCATTTCCACGGCACTTCTCCGGAGTAAAGTTGCCTTAGATGCCCCGAGTGGAATAGAGTCTTGAAAGTTCTCTGGTGTTCACCATGGCACCATATGCAGCAATATGCAAGTGCCATATTTGAATGTAAGAAGGATGATCTCGCAATTCCGCGCTAGCGATATGAACGACTTCAGTTGGAAATAATCCAAGTTCGGTACGGAGTACTAGACCACTATTCCTCGCAATTGCTGTACGTTGTAAGATATTCAACACTATCAAGTGTTGCTGAAACCCTCAGTAACTACTAGCCCTGGGAGCAGTACGATCTAGGGTAGTCCTACAACCAGCACATTTCCGTCGCTTTCATAGTTGGGGTAATGTGCCAAGAGACCAATGTAACGATTTACCAATGCTATGCCGTTTCCAGTAACTCAGCATTTCCCAAGAATTGCATTTTGAACTGTACGAAGTAACAGAATCATGGCGGTGAAAGAACCCCTTGACCATTATCAACACTATTGAACAATATTCTTGTCTTCTGCTGTCCATTGGGTACCATTGTTGACACTCGTTGTATTCCGTCTGCCGAGCCACGTTCGGCGGTGAACTCCTGCGGAAAAGAAGCGATGCTTCTGCCATGTTTCTAGCGCCCGCGCTAAAATCGCTACACTCGCTTGCAGGTGAGGCTAACATACTTTATTTCTCCCCAAGACAAGAAGATCGGTGATCACAAAATCAGGCGCTTGGTTTCGGCGAATCTCGTACGAGTGAACACGTAAAAAAGGTAAAAAAGGGGATACTAGAAGATGGGGCAGGATGAGAAAGAGGGGGATTGTCGTTGGAGTCGCATCATGACGAATTAGGCAATATGGAGTCAGTAGCGGTGGACGGTTGGTTGCACACGGAGTGCTTAGACCGCTCAGATGTTTGTATACTCTGTACTGAGGAGACATACTTTTTGTCTATACAGCGCAGTTAATATTAATTGAATTTAAAAAAACTAAACCACGTGTTAAGGCCTGACCACCTGATGTCATTGCTATGGAAGTACATATGGTCAGTGCTGGACACTAGCTGTATATGCAGTGATAAGTGCTTATCGATTTGTACTCAGTATACCTGGAAACACCGCAGTATCGTTATGTGAATCCGGAGTCCCTGAAGATCAAAAAACGGTCAACGATGCAGAGTACGTACTCGCTATGCTCATCGTCGGGGATTGAAAGTGCAAGGCTGGCCTGTGGGGTAAATCCGGCTCTATATTTTAAGATGAATCCATAGAACAACCATGGATGTACTCCGTAGAGCGACAGTCTTTCCCTAGTCCGACAGACTCGAGACGGACTCGGCGACCATATGGAGACTAGTGTCTGGTGAACCATGGATGCGATTGACTCGAAAGCAATGCGCCAGCAGTTATGTATCAGCCCCTCTGCGGGATGCCCGGCATTGGTGTCTTCCCAAGTGGCCATTGCCATTCCCTTCTATTGTACGAAGTGAGTACTTTCACTATCAGGAGGAATAGAAACAAGTTTAGATAGGATTCACTATGGAAAGTAGTCAGGAAGATCCTTTGATATTCACTGCGTTGTCAGTGACCTGTCTGCAGGTCATTACGGTTTTACAGACTAGTTTGTAATGGTCAATGACGGTACAATACCGCTAGTACGATACAGTTTATATGCTGGAACCGCATCATTGACTGCTGCTGCCTTTACCTTGCCATCGACATTAGACTTCATGTGTATACTCTGTAGAGTACTCCGTAATAAGCTCACGATAATAGATTATACGGTGTGCAAAGTAGTAGTAGCCTGCGATAGTAATGAGCTTAGGATGCATTCAGGTTCAATATGAAACAATGGTAACGTAACGTACGGAACCGGCTCTGTTGCCTCCATCGGCAGTACGGTAATAATACGGGTAATATTCTGGGATCGCGACGCCTTTCGAAACCAATCCTGGTCACTTCTTGGTATATTATTTTACTTCTATCGATCTCCAAGAGAGCTTCTTCGATCATCTCTATCTCATCTCTCCCTCTCACCACTTCTTATCTTTTATATCTCCCTCTCTCTCTCTCTCTCTCTCTCTCCCTCTCTCTCTTCATTCTGTTTCTATACATTCTTGATTCACATACCACTATCGGGTTCGTGTGTTCCGCCACTTTTCCCGAATCCGTCACGCTTTCCGCAGCCCAAGCGGGACTACACCCGAAGGTGGACTCCGTTTAAACCATCGTCGAGGGAAATTCGACACACTACTTTTTGACTTGATTTCACCTCTTTTTTATTATTCTGATGCTCGGGTCCTCAGGATCGCAAAGCCCTCCTCCCCTTCAACACTCTCCATCCGTCGGTGACCAAGATCGTGCTTCGACTAGAGACTCGACTCCCGTCACCACTCCCCTCGGTTTTGGAGTTCCATCTTCCCACAGACCGGATAGGGAAAAGGACTACTTGGATCCCTTTTGGTCTCGAAAACCCGTTGATTCCGCAAACCATCGATCATACTTTGACTCTCAGATTCCCTCGTCGTCGTCGCACTTTGACGCAGACCAAGATTTTCCCCTGTTTCTTTCGCCTCCTACGTCGAACAACAACAACAACAACAACACCATGACCGGACCGGCCGCACCTATTGACATTGCCACTCGTCAGACCTCCGTCTCCCCGCCCGGGCAGCAGGCGTCGAACTTGACTTCCGCTCTGCAGAAAGCGAATAACGGTGAGCGCACGGGCAGCATATCGCATTCTAGCGGTGTTGGTCTCAGCGTCTTCAAAGCCCCGCAACCTCGCAAAGATTCTTTCAACACCGCAGCGGCTCAATGGGGAAATGGAACCAAGCCAATCTCTGTTACCGGGTCTAACCGCGACAAGCAACGTCGGGAGTCGCTGGCTGGAAGTTTAGTAGGTGGTATGAGTTGGGGTGGAGTGTCTGTTGGTAGCTGGATTCGTGATGAGTGAGTACCACTGGCTTTTTATTCCTAGTGGGGTTGCGGGCCGCATCCAGGAGCTCCGGAAGAGAAATGCCGCTAACGAGCACTACAGCATTCTTATGACCGGCACTTCTCCCTTTACGGGGTTCCAATCGCCTTCTTTTCACTCTTCTTCCTACCTGCCGAAATTGGAGGCTAATTTCATGCGTGATTTCGCATGCTGCGGCGTGACTCTTCCGACACTCCATGATTTATTGCAACATTACGAAGAAGCTCATGCCACGAAATCGCCACACCAGAGCCACCGGCCTAGTCAAGGTGAAAGCCGGGCTGCGTTGGCGGCCGCCGCACTTGCTCATCAGCAAAACCAGCAGAACAATGGCCAGAGTCGTGGTCTGCAGCCTGACAAAATTATGGATATGCAGCGCAAGTTGAGCCATACTCAACCATCCCACCATCACCCCGACCTGGACACCATCGACGACATGGAGCTGGATGAACCTATGGGCGATAGCGATTCGCCGTCGAATCTATTTTCGCCTCCACCACAGAATGGTAACCAGAGTGGATTTGGGGATTCCAACAGACCGCAGCTCAACCTGTCTATGCTTCCGGGCAACCAAGGTTTCAAGGGCTCCCAACCGGGTACCCCGGTTTCTTCCGCGCGTCCTCTATCGCTGCAAAATAACCCCACAGTATCTTCTGTCAACACGCCAACTCTGATGGCGAACCCTTTGCAGAATGCACAATTTCGAAGCACTCCCGATTCATCTGCCCCGGGCACACCGGCCGAGATCGATGAGAGTGTAGTTGGTGGATTTGGCGATTTGACCATGCATGGTGGCGGCACCAACAGCCAGGGCCAGGGTCAGTCGCAGTTCTCGCGATTTGGAAGCAGCAATGACATGGTCGACCTCTGTATCGATGAACCAGCGAAGCGGTTGTTCAGCCCCAGTGGCGGTTTTAACTCTCCTAACGCGCACTTCAAACTCAGCGGAGCACAGTACGGTCCTAACAGTGACATTGCGCGCCGAATCCGGGAGCAACAGTTGCTAGCTGGCGTGCCGGACACCACTGCTCTTCTTCCGAACGAGGAGCCGAAGCCATTCCGATGCCCCGTCATTGGCTGCGAAAAGGCATATAAGAACCAGAACGGCCTCAAATACCACAAAGCTGTAAGTATATTCAACACCACAAGAGCTATTAATATCCCCGATACTAACTCATTCCAGCATGGCCACAACAACCAACAGCTACACGACAACGCGGACGGTACATTCTCGATTGTTAACCCTGAAACATCGGCGCCTTACCCCGGATCGCTCGGCATGGAGAAAGAGAAGCCCTACCGGTGTGAAGTGTGTGGCAAGCGGTATAAGAACTTGAACGGCCTCAAATATCACAAGTCGCATTCACCACCATGCAACCCCGAGTTTCAGCTCATGGCCTGTCGCAGTCTCAACTTTGGCGGAGGTGTCATGCAGGGACAGAACATCAACGTTGCTGGGGCTGGCCTCCCTGGCATTGGCGAGGAGGGTCTTCTATAAACTGCCTTCTTCGACAGCTTCGTCCTTTATCTTTGTTTCTTTCTGTTTTCATGATTCCCCCTAACGCTTATCGACTCGACGGATTTTTCATGGCCTTTGTCGCTTTTACATACGATCTAATGAACGGTTCGGAGACTTGGAGTTCAATGTGGTGTTCGCTTCATATTTCACTTGATGTCGACCGCCATTGAATGGACAAAAGGTCCTGATGCTCTGACTACAGTTGAGAAGACCGCATACGATTACTCCTTTTTCAGATTTCCGCTGTTCTTGTCGGTTTCAGAAGAGAACAGAGATATTTCGGTTTTTTCTTTCTTTTTTCACTTGGAATTCGTTTGGGAGCACAAAAAAATTGGGTCTAAAAATTTTCTTTTTATTGTTCAAGGGTGGTTTTGTCGTCTTGCTCCAACGCATATCTTATTTAGTTATGGCTTTTTGTTGGAGGAAAAGTTGCTTTCTAGACGAGCCAATGTCTTGTCTTGGAACGTTTTGAACAGTGCCTGGTTCGCAACTGGGGATCTTTCAGAGCTGATCCCAGTGCCTTTCTGGCTATGTATGGTTCATGATTCCATGTCGTTTTGTTTTCGCTTTTCTTTTTTTCGTTCGAAGCGGTTATCAGATTCCGGGGCATTGGAAAAGGCGTCGATCCTGTAGATAGACGTGTACCCGGAGTTATCTTTTCTTTTCATTTTGCTTGGTCACATTTCATATCGTTACGGTGTTGGAGTTCTTTTGACCTTTTGCTTTTGGTTAGCTAGCTTTTCTTCTTCTGTTTAGCCTTGTTCGCTGCTTTTCGCTTATAGAACTCGGTGCTTTTTTCTTCTCTCAATTCATTTTTTCTCGATTACCTTGCTTCAAACGTTCTAGATTTGGGTTCAACTTGTAGCTGTTGTAGCTTTGACATACTCCGTCTAGTTGCGTTCCATACTCGTAACCCTGAATGGATCTACGCAAGACAGATAATAGACAAAGCAAACACTATTGCCAATTTCATTTACCTAGGCCGGAATTAATCAAAAAAAAAAAAAAAAAAAAAAAAAAAAAAAAAAAAAAAAAAAAAAAAAAAAACAGTCGTCCTCACGAGTTAGCGCCAGATGATTGATATTGATGTCGTCAGGAATCTAAGGGTGACAAGACATGGGGGAAAAAAAAGGAAAACAGATAAAGCCGAATTTTGTAGAGTACACGCTGTTTTCATAAAAAACCTTGATAATGGGGAATTTGAATTTCGTTCATTCTGTGGGTAGGAACCAAGTATTGCAATTTCTTTTCGTTCACCACTTTCTTATCCCTTTTTTTTTGAAGATTGATTTTTTGGTTTTCTTTTGTTTTCCTTGTTTCTCGTATTCCGTAGCGAGACTTTCCGCGTGGCTTTTATGACGAAGAAAGGTACAAGAGCAAGAACAGAGCCAAAGAATACCACAACTTGGGCTTGAGATCTACCATTCAAACTCGCCTTGGCCCTTACGGAAGACGTATCTAGTACGGTCAATTACCATCCTCAAATAAAGTATGCACAGTCCAGAAAGGGGAGAAAACTTACTCTTTACCGCCAGTGGTCAGAATACCGTCCTTCAAGGTACACTTCCACTTGTTCTTCACCCGCTGCACCTTGTCATAGGTACAGAGCATGACCTGTCCAACGGCATCTTCAGCTTCATTCTCATCAGCCTCGTGGTCTTCAGGATCATCTAGGTCGGAGTTGATAGCGTCTTCGTCGTCTTCCTCGCCCTCGTCATCACCGCCAGGGCCGTCGAATTGTGCCTGTGCTCGGGGTACTTGTGTAATCGAAATCGACGAGGACGGCTCTGCGTCAGGAGCCGCCATATCAGCAGTAAGTTTTCGAGTGGTTGATGATGGCTTTTGTTGACGCTCCTCCAACGGAGCGAGAAGACCACCACCCTCCATGTCGAGCATACGCTGTTTCAAGTGCTCACGGAGGACTCTGTCGTTCTGACCCGGCTCACGCTGGGCAGCTTCCCGCCGTCGAGCAACCTCTGCTTTCCACTCTGACAATGCGTCACCAGCGCCATCGGTTTGAGCATTGCCCAGGAATGGCTGGTTCATGGGCGGGTAACCGGGTTCCTGTTTGATCTGCGGGGCCTGACCGTTGGACACCTGGTACTGTTGCTGTTGTTGCTGTGGCTGTGGCTGAGGGTTCTGTGGACGCGGATGTCCTGGCATGGTCAACGGCGGTGGCTGTGTCTGTGACTGAGCTTGAAGTTGACTGACGGAGTTGGCGGCAGCAGCCCCGAATCGTTGTTGCATCAAGGTAGCAGCACGTTCACGGGCCGACTGAGGGTTGGGGTTTGCTGACATCATGTTATTCATGGGAGGGTACCCTGCTTGGCCGTTCAATCCGGGCTCAGTCTTGATGTAGGGTTGTTGGTTCATATTGGAAGCTGCTCCAACGGGTGTGGGTGCCTGGAGCGGCGGCACTGTGCCGGAGACAGATTGTGGTGTTGAGTGAGGAACATGTTGTTGTTGAGTCTGGGGAGGAGGGTTAGGTCTGGGAGCATTCGACGGCACGGTCGCAGTAGGAGGAAGGATCTGGTTCTGAGACTGGGTCGGGGCAGCTTGGGGCGGCGGCGGATCCCAAGGGAACTGAGCGACAGCAAGCGACGAGAGTTTTTTCTGCCAGCTCTGTAATCAAAGAGTTAGCCTGATAAAGGTAGAGGTGTGATGATATGAAGCAAAATGCAGATCAAAAATGTACAGTCCCATGTACATAGTCAACCGTCCGAATCCGGCAACCGGAGGCGTGCTTGGCGCTGAGGCTCCTATAAAAGAGGCCTCTTAAAAGGCGGTGGCTTCCCCTCACACACAGCCTCCCGCATCCTCCTCAAGATGACTCACGAGAACGACGAAGAACGATGAAATATTCGACAAAAAACAAAAAAAAAAAAAAAAAACATACCTGTCGCAGGTCTAACAACGTCTGCTGGTCCACACCACTCTCTTCGAAATCAACCTGAGAGGAATCACAGACCTCCTGGATGACGAGATCGAACACCGTGCCCTGTGGAGAGAGATCACCGTGGTATCAGCTTCAAGATTCTGACAACAACAGCAACGAGATGACGAGGATTCTATCAAAACTAAACAGAAGGAAAGAAGAAAAGACACCAGGAACAGCTATAATTCCCAGTGAATTCCCCTAGGAAAAGGACTCGTCCACTCACCACCAGCTGGTTCGACATGGTCGCTGGGCGAGAGAGAGATCTCAGGAATGTATCCGTTCAAATATTTTCTCTTTTCTTTCCTTTCTTCTGATTTTCTTCTTCTTCTTTTCTTTCACTAAAACAAAAAAAAAAAGCCTATCAAATAAAAGCGATATGATGATGGTTTTGTTTCTCTGGCTTGTGACTCCGGTCGGTTGCCACAGGCGTCTAATAACGAAGCAGAGCGAGCGAGAAACTCCCCAAGCACCAAAATAACCTAGAGCAGCGACTTGCGATGGACGATACAAGACGTTCGATTGCCTAAACGATGCGCTTTTCGACCTGGAGGGAGACGGGGAACAGCGGACGGACTGGGCGTCAACGGGAGGATTTGGGGTGATGGAAGGGGAAAGTTGCGATTTCCCCGGCGAAAGTAGAGCCGCCCGGGTGCTTAGTCAGCGCGTCGATCGATATCGTCCCATAGTGTACTTGTACTCTGTAGTAGAAATCTACTGGAAATTCACTGGATAATGCTATAGGCAGTAAAAGAGTAAAATAGTACCGTATATGCATTAATCCCGAAACCCTAAGAATATCCAATGTCCCTAATTTCCATACAAGAAAGAGAAGAGCGCCCCAAAATAGTATCCAACGTGCATCCAACTCCTCCCAATGACCTAGAAACCGTAGCCTTCCAAAACGCCTTGAAAAAGAAAAATGAAAAAATGAAGAACAAAAAGCAATCTACCGGATGGTCATCGACTTGTTCATCTTCGCCTTGCTACCAACACCTCCTTCACGAGAAGCCGAAGCACTGGTGCCAGCCTTGCGCTCAAACACCTTCCAGAACTTCAAGCTCTCATCTGCCGCAGCGGTAGCCAGGAGCTGACCGTCCGGGCTCAGCGAACTGTGCAGAACACGAGTCTCATGCGCAGGGATCTCGATGTTGCGGACCAGGGTCGGGTAACTCCAGATGCTCAGCGAGTTGTCCGGGAATCCACTCGAGCTGACAATCTCCCGGTAGTGGTTGCTCCACCGCAGACTGGTCACTTGCGAGCCGGTGTCGATGCTGTTGGTACGGGCACCGGTGGTGGTGTTCCAGAAGTGGATGTGACGGTCATACGAACCGCCTCCGGTGGCCAACAGGTTCATTTGCCAGGGGCACCAGCTGAGAGCCTTAACGGCGGCGCGGTGGTTGGTCTTGGTGAACTTAGGGGCGCTGAGGGATCGGGCATCCCAGATGTTGACCAGGTTATCGTTACCGCCCGTCGCAAGCTGTGCGCCGTCAGAGCGCCACTCCAAGCCGCAGACTTCCGATGTGTGGGAAACGAGCTCTGCCACCTTGTGCTGGGCGATACGGACGTCGTGGTTGTAGACAAGACCGCTGCGCGCACCAGTGGAGAGTGTGTGCTTGGACCAGCCCATGACACCGACACGAGAGTCGTGGCCGTACATGCTTCGAAGCTTGGTCCCCTCCTCAACGTCCCAAATCTGAATCTCACCCGTGCCCAGACCAACACCTACATAAGCACCATCACCGCTCCATTTGACACTGCTCACATACGTATCAGGAGAGGTCTCCATCAAGCAGTCAACGGACCCGCTGTCGGCAGACCACACGTAGACATTGCGCTCGAGACCAATAGCCACCTGGTTTCCAGAGCTCCAGTCGAGGAGGTTGAGATAGTAGTCGTCGAGCAGACCGGGGGCGTCGAGAACACGCTCTGGAGCCGTCTGGATTCTCCGACGGAACTGGGCGGACTGTGACTTGCTGGGCTTGAGAGGACGGTTGTACTGAGCCCGGAGGTCAATGGGCTTGGACGACTCGGGCGGAGGAGGCTTGAAGGCAAGGATTTTGGTGTTCAGGTTCACACCACAGGCATCGGCCAATGATGATTCGTACGCAACCGCATCCGGTGCTGGCCGTGTGTACGAGGAAGTGGAGGCCTCGTTATCTTCCAGGCCCAGGTTGTCAAGCGCCGCTGTGAGTTCTTCGTCGCTGCTTCCACGACCACCGATATCAAAAGCGCTAGCTGCGCTGGCAAGTACAGAAGAGCCTTCCTTGCCATTACCACTGGTCTTTGGACGCTGGCTTTCCTCCGGCTTCGCAGTACCGGCAGTTGCGAGCCCTTCACTCGCGGTGCGGTTGGGAATAAATCGGTCGCCAGCATTGTGCGGAACGCGAACCGTGGTCTTGCCAGATCGTGTGCGGGTCGAGATGTCTTTGCGTGCGGGGGGATCTTTGCGTATACGCTCGTTGGCCGAAGGAGACTGCGAGGATGAAGGACCGGTACCGGTCAAGGTCCACTCCGAAACACCCAGCTCCAGATGCTTCGGGGACTTGCGGATACGGGCGATGTTGGACTTAGGAGATTCACGGTAACTCCGAGAAGCCCTCGTCGAGACCGACTTGGTGAAGTATTGTGTGAGATTTCCTCCGTAGACGGACTTCTTGTCATCTTTGCTGAACTCTGTCGGGTCACGGGAGGGGGTGAACGGGGACGAGTGGTTTGACGTGACGCTCTCAGTTCTAGGACGAGGAGATGGAGTGAGAGGCATGCGACCTCCAGCCGTCTTGGAGGCGAAGATGCCTCGATGAGACTTCACAGGTGTTGATACCGTTGGCGTAGCCATTGCGGCGTAGAATGATCAGAACGTATGTGGACGAAGAGATGCAAGTATGGAACAGCTGCAAAGCGAAAAGCAAAAGTAGTGAAGAATAGATGGCAATGAAGACCAATTAATCAGGAAAAGAGGAAAGAGAGGAGAATGGGAAGGGAAAAGGATGTAGAAAAGAGCAAAAAGGAGCCCGGAAGAGGAAGAGAATAAATACAGAGTATAGTTCTTCTTCGCCGGGGCAACCGTTACCTGAGGTACGGCTGCACTAGTCCGGATTTGGACAGGTATCCACCTGACATGAGGCTACTTTCCCAAAGTGGTAAGGCACATCTTGGCAGATCACGTTACTTTTTATAGCCGCTTTACTCTAAAGCAGCAGCATTGTTTGTGGTACAGATTACAAAACCTCTATCGCAAACGAAAATACAAATGTGAATGCTCTAGCAATCAATAATCGAGACTCATTATTTCATTCTATTATCCTCCTGTTTTCTCGGGTGCGTTGGTCTCCGTCGGGCCCCTAAGCCAACTGTCCCCTGGGTCTACCCTGATGGCACGGCAACCATAATCGTCCCCCACTCCGGCCCCCTACACCGTCCTCCATACTCGCTGCACCACGCCAATCGTCCTGGACGGTGTCTCCAGGCCCGAATCCAATGAACCAGTCTTCTGTTTCCGGCCAGCAGCCGTATATCATGCCCTCCAGTCCTGCCGCCGCCGGTCGGAATAGTGCGGACGACCGCCCGAGCATTAAAAAGGCTCAGGGCCATGTCCCCGCATGCTTGGTCAATGCTTCCGTGACGTATGTCGGAAACGATCAGATCTACGCCTTTGGAGGGTTTGATCAATACACCGATGAAGGTTTGCTTAAATTCAAGAGAACGGGATTGGGATCTCGTACTAATATACTATGGAATAGTGTACAACCACGTTCTGAAGCTGGACCTACAGACCCTTCGTTGGGAATTGGTGGATAACTATGGGGATATCCCCGGAGTTCGCATGGGTTCGCGCAACTATTATTTTCCCCGTTACGGAGTGCAGGACTAATTGGTCTATTTCTTGTATAGGTCACACTGCGACCCTCTACCAAGGTGACAAACTGATTGTATTTGGAGGAGAAAACGAACATCGCGAATATCTGTCCGACGTCGTCATCTTTGATATCCCCACCTCCACTTGGTCACAGCCAGAGATTCGAGGCCCGATCCCACGAGGAAGAAATCGCCATGCTGCCGTGATTTACGAGGATAATCTGTTCATCATCGGTGGAGTGACGGGAGAGCACAGTGTCATTCTCGACAATCTGACTTACTTGGATTTGAAGACCTGGACCTGGTCTCGGACCTGGAACTTCACTCCCCGCTTCGATCATACGGCATGGGTCTGGGGTGGCCGTCTCTGGATTTTTGGAGGACTTGGCCCGGACATGGAGCGGACAACCGACATCTGGTGGCTCGATCTCAAAAACTCTCCGTCTCTTGGAATCGCGGCGTCACAAGGTACCGTGGATCTCCCCGCCATTCTCAGCAACAGAATGACTTATGACCCAGGCGCGACTTCAAGTAATAGTCCGTCGCAGCAGCTGCCCGGTCGGTCCGGTAGCTACGCACCAAACTCTGGCAGTGTCCAAGTTCGCAATTTGAACCGGCGCAAGCCCGCTGCTCCAGGCGCCGTATCCTCCCTTCGGTTTCAGTCAGGTCCTCACGTTCCTGCACTGTTTTCGGGGACTCATTTCCAGGCGTATGCCTCGGGCGTGCTTCTCGATCTGATTACTCCATCTGAGACTGTGCGAACATATGAGTGTAATTTATCTTTGTTAGAACTCGATACCTTGCGCTGGCAAAGGTTGGCAGATGGACACGAAATCTTCAAACCGGGTTATCGGTGGCACTACTGCACCGTTAATACAGATGGCACAAGAGCTTGGTTGCTTGGGTGTGACCTAAACGCCGGAGCTGGACAGGGAGCCAGCGATGAGAACCACATGGGTGAAATCCTTTGTATTGACTTGAAGAGATACGGGCTACTGGGAAACGAGATGGGGGCCATCTCACCGGATCAACGAAAGACACTGGCTTCTGAATCCGAGCCCTCATCTCTTTCGGGCCTGGGGGCAGATTTAGCTGCTGTCTTCGATCAAGCACCAGAATCTGGCAGCGGTGCTGACTTTATCATTACCGCTAACCGCGATGATGATGGAGACCCGGATGCCATGGTAGATGCCTCGTCCTCGTCACAGTCCGAGACTACTTTCCTATCACCGAATGCGGATACGTCGCCTCCGATTCACGTTCATCGCATTATCCTGCAGCTGAGGTGGCCCCATTTCAAGCGACTCTACTCCTCCAGAATGGCAGAATATCACGCAAACAGGATGCATATCCCTGAGCCCTACTCGGTCGTCCGGGCCTTTCTGTACTACCTTTATACAGATAGCATATCCGGCCATCCAGAGTACTGCTCTGACATAATCGATGTAGCAGGGATGCTCGTGATGGCAAATCTCTACGACATGCCCAAACTCCGTCTTCTGTGCGTAAATCGGCTAAGTCGCGAACTTGATGTCGAAAATGCAGCCATCGTCTGGGAACGAGCGGGTCGAACAAACGAAGAATGGCTGATGCGCCGTGCTGCGCAATTCTGTCTCGCGCATTGGGGCCGCATCGTGCGGACAGACGGCTTCAAATCTCTAAGCAAACAGAGCATGATCGAGCTTTGCGAAGTGGCTGACACTGAGGGACGGATCATAACAGGATCCGAACTGGAAATGGTGGGTGTCTGGGGGACGGATGCGCTTGGTTTGAATCGGGATCTTAAGCGGCAGCAGCTGGCGCTTGGTAATGCTGGTATGGATGAGGATGATTATGACGGGGAAGATCTCGAGGGGATGGAGATTTCATAATAATGAAGCACGGGCAATGGATGCATTTCGGCGTTGGGGCTTAACGGGGTGGATTGTCTGGTTGATTTTGGAAATTTTGGTGCATCGGTACGGGCTTATTTAAACGGTTCTAAGAGTTCCCGTGAAATAGTAATGATTAGATACCTACCACTCGGATGCTACGCTACGAAGTAACAAGGGCTATCAAAGAAAGCAAAATGCATCACTTGCTGCCTAAATAACAAAAATGCCAGAAAATGCCTCATCAAACGCCGATCTATCGTCCGAAACATCCTTATTCTACGTGGCATACGTGGCTCGATGCCTTCACCAACAAGTTAGCAGAGCGCGGCAATGCAAACAATCATGGTTAGCATCTTTCATTGGTGTGGCAACTACTATGATAGAGAACACGAGATTCTGATATTGGCGACCCAGACGCCGTATAGGGCCACGTGATTACGGGGCGCGTGTTACCCAGTTGTCAACTCCCATCTGAATCCTACCTCCTTTCACTTTTTCAGGAGCGTTTTACTTGTCAATGGCTTCTCTACTGGCATCCTACGGAAGTAGCCATCACGTGGCTACATAAAGGGTTGTACGATTGTCTTTATCAGTTCAATTGCTCTCGCTTCGTCCATCTCACTTATTTCGCATCTCGAACCATCATCACCTTTGCTCTGGGATCGCTTATGCAAGAATTCACTCAATATGGATCTGCTTCGCAGAGGAAAGGCTAACGCGAAAAGGGTTTCTGAGAGATTCTGGCACAAGTCCGAAAGATTTGGGCATAAGATCAAGCGGTTAATCAGGTCGCGTAGACCAGATCCCAAATCACCGGAAACTCCTCATGTCGCTCCAGAGCAACGTATTGCCCAATCCGAACCATCTGTGCCAGAGCAAGTACCGGAAGAACCCCATGACAAACTGATCCGCAATAGTACACCGCTGGAGAACCTTCCAGCTGAGATCCGGCGTCACCTCCTTTCTACACTGGATTATGAAGGACTAAAGGCCCTAGTCCACGCGTCTTCCATCTATCACCAGCAGTATCTGCTAAATCGTCACCATCTACTCTGTAAATGCTTAGAGACAACTTTGGGTAGCAATACCACCGGCGCTTGTGCTGTTTATCAGTCTGGATTGGTCGAATTTTCAAAAACGCGCACTGAGGAGATAATCACTCAGTTTCTTGAATCCTATGGGAATAGCCGCTTTTTGTCCCAGTATTCATTTCTGAAGACGCTTATCTTGGACCAAGTCATCTCGATAGTGGCCTTTCATCTCTCAATTATCAAGCCTCTTGCCCGGTACTATGCTGGTTGGACAGTGGTCAATCTTGCTAAAGATACCAAGGACACACAAGACTACTTATCTCTGAGCAGCACAGAAGAAACACGGTTGACGCGTGCTCTGTATCGCTTCCAACTCTACTGTAACCTCTTTGGGGTCAGTTGTTACAGATCTCGCCGTCAATGGATGTTGGAATTTGAGAGTGTGGACATCTTGAGGATATTCATGGGCAATTATGAGCTTTGGGACCAAAGGAGGTTGAGGAGATTGCCTGCATTTACACTTTTGCAAAGACAACATTCAACCAAGTTTTTGATGACATCCGCTGGGATGTCCACCAAGATAATCCGAGGTTTGATGGACAACACCGGCCGCCCACCCCGCAAGGGGCATTTAATTTTGATAGTGGATGTAAGTTTTGCATTTCTTCTTCTTCTTCTTCTTCTTCTTCTTCTTCTTCTTCTTCTTCTTCTTCTTCTTCTTCTTCTTCTTCTTCTTCTTCTTCTTCTTCTTCTTCTTCTTCTTCTTCTTCTTCTCTCTTCTCCCCATGCAAGCACAACCAGTAACCACTTGTTTGATAGACACCAGGGATCTCCTTCTGGAGAGAAACCTCTCCCGTGGCCTCGAGCTGCTGCATGATGTTCTTTTTAAGATCAAGGACCATGCACAACTGGTCTTAACAATGCAAGAGCAGATATCGCAGGCGCAAAGTGACTCTTGAGGATATCCTGGATAATACACCACAGTCCAGGCGGCGCCGACTACACCCCACGGATCAAGACTTGAAGCAAAAACGACGTGACCCATTACCTTTCCAGGGTGGTAATGAAGAATTTCCACCACTGGCCCGGACTCTAATATGGCAGGGGACCTACAGCAACCTGTTTGGATGGTACATTAAGGATGATGTCCGCAGCTGGGGATACATTATGTGGGGTGCAGCACGACTTGAGCGCACAGGCGTGAAGGAGGTCTTGCATCGACAGTGGAAAGCGTGTTGGAAAGACGTTGACCCAAGGAATAGGCTGCGGTACGCCAATTAGCACTGGTTTCCGGGCTGGGAAGTCACCCCCTAAAAGACCAGCTGCGCGATAGTGTATATGCTTATATTCTAGCATGTGACTCTAATTTCATCGAGTTCCTCGATTCTCTTATCCATCTTTTCACATCGAAGCGTGTACCGAAAATACTTCGACACCATATCCTACAACCCATCCAAAACCGCCCGCGCATGAGCATCCACCTCATCCCGCAAAATCTGCACTGAGTTCATTATTTACAGTACATAGATATGGATGTGCATCGTATTTATTATAGGTTGATAGTACTGGTTGAAAGGGGTCGAGTTACATATCTTATCGGATAATGTAATCACTAACGTTACGACATAGGGCTATCAATGAAAGTATATTGCGAACAACTCTAATTAGCTTCATCCCGATCAACCCAGGGCTTCCCGTCTACTTAAGCCACACACCGGCCGGTTAGTAGTTTGGGTGACTGCCAGCGAATCCCGGCTGTTGTATGCTTTTGTTTTTGCCACGGGCGAAGCGAGCTTATCTATATTAAACATGCAGTGAGGCTGCATTTATTTTATTATTTACTTTGGGGCAATCCTTGTTGGGTTAAATATGTGCATGCGGGACGGTTTCAAGCTCTATCATGATAATGCAATGGAAATAAGCGGCTATATGACAAGAGCTCAGGTATTAAAGCCTGGAGCTCCAGCATCACTGGGACGAGGGTGGGATCACAACCGTCTGTATTATATCATAGTCAGCTGTAGCCACTGTACGATGTCAAGAAATTCATACTATCGCGCACATCCTCTGCCGCTTTGATGGCGTTTCTGCAGCTGCTTCAAACATATGTCAAGATATCATGACAATACACTGTGCAATCATACACGAGAATCACACGCAAGCAATGTCTACTGTACCAAAAACTCCAAGCCTCGTTGATTCCGGACTGTGTGGTAAAAGCCGATGCTTGCTGCTGCGCTGCATAGTCCCGGTGTGCTGGTTAGACTGGAGTCGATATTGGGCTGGGATTTTAAAAAAGCTGCTGGTATAGCAGATTTGAGTAACATCAACGAATACTGAAGTTACAGGAGCTTGTTGAGGTCATGTTCTTTCTATTGACTACGCTGTTTGTTATTGATCCACGTGACCATGGCGCATACAGTCATACTTCCCAAGCTATCAATCATTCACTCCATCCTCCGTACTCATCCCCTAGATGTGCTTAATACTTGTCCATGGCTTTTCAGTAAGTCATCAACGAAAGAAGCCATCACGTGGCTGTATAGGAGATTGTCCTATCTCCGTTTATTTCCATCTTCTTTCACCTTTGCTTGACTCGTTATGTACGACAAGATACTCGAAATGGAGTGGTTTCGCATAATATAGGCTCTCGTGAAAAATGCATCTGAGAAATTTGGGCATAAGTTCAAATGGTTGTTCACGACGCATAGAGCGGTAACTCATGCCAGTCCCCAGGATATCGCCCGGTCCAAAACATCTATACCGGAGCCTTTACCAGAAGATCCTACATTGCTGGAGAGCCTCCCAGCTGAAATCCGGCGTTATATCCTTTTCACGCTGGAGTATGAAGAACTTAAAGCTCTGGTTCATGCATCTCTGATATATCACCAACAGTATCTGCTAGATCGACAGCACATACTCTGTGTGCCTGGAGAAGACCCTTGGTAGCATCATTCTTGATGCTTATGTGGCCTATCAGCCCTATTAATTTAACTTCTTAAACACACGCTCGCCTAAGAGTGTCACCAATTTTCTTGAATCATACAAGGACAGCCGCTCTTCTATATACCATCATACATCACTAAAAGAGATATTTACCATAGATAAGATCATCTCTATAATTTCCTTCCACTTCTCAATTGTCATACCTCTCACCAGGTCCTATACTGAATGGGCACTAAACAGCCTCGCTAAAGAGACCAAGATGGACCCCCCACAGAGTCAGTGTCATGACGGACGAGTTTCTAAGCAAGACAGAGGATATGCGGCTGGTGCGTGCTCTATATTGCTTCCAGCTCTACTGTAACCTGCTTGGCGTCAGCCGTTACCGCAGTGTCTGGGATCGTAGGTGGGGCTTTGATGATGACAGTGATATCTTCAAGCTGTTTCTATGTATATATGAGTCTTGGGAAATCGAGGGGATTGCCTGCATTTACAAATTTGCTGAGGAGGAGCTTGACCGGATTTTCAGTGATATCTACCATGATGTACACCTTACAAATCCAAAGGTTGAACATTATCCACCCACCACAACAAGAGCATTTGATTTTGATAGTGAATGTCAGTCTTGCATCCCTTCCCCTTTTCTATTCCTTCATATAGATCATTAGCAGCAGCAGTACTTGACTATCTGAGAGCACAACTGACAATCACTTGATAGGGAACGGAGAATGTCTACTGGGGGGAACACTCTCCCGCGGCCTCGAGCTTTTGCAATGTGTCTTTCAGATCAAGGATCACACAGTCCTGGTCTCAACAATGCAGGAGCGCATTGAACGACCAACACTCAAATTCCAAGATAAAAGCCTGGATGATACAACACATGATGTGCGGCAGCAAGAGTTACAAGAATTAGGTGAAGGGTGGCGCGGCCCGTCACCTTTTCAAGGTGAAAATGAGAAGCATCCACCGCTGTCATGCACAATAGCATGGCGGGATTTCTACACCAGTGCATGGCTATCTGAGACTAATGGTGATATCCGCCGCTGGGGACACATTATGTGGGATGCGGCACGACTTGAGCGCACGGGTGCGAAAGACTTGTTGATTCGGAAGCAGGAGGAGCGCTGGAAGGGTGAGGAGTGGAATATTCTGGATTATACAGTACCAGTATAGTCCTTGAAAAGGACAGATATATCTTTTCTTTTTTATATGTTCTGTGATTTATCTAATTTCATAATGATGTTACTTGATAGAGACCATGATTCTATTCCTCCTCCTACCATCAAAGCGCATACCGAAAATGCTTCGACTCCATATCAGTCAAATCCTTCAACCCATCCAAGACCGCCTGCGCATGAGCATCAACGCCATCCCCCGAACTCCCCTGTAAGCCCGAACCCCCGTCCTTGTCCCTCCTCCAATTCTCCCCCCTCATCGACGCATACATAACCCCAGCCAAAACCACCATCCCCGCATAACAAACCAACAACCCCGCCAACGCCGAGTAATACCGCGGCGCCTCCCTTTCAAAGAAGATATTCGCCCCCGCCACATTCCCAGCCGCATACATCGTAAACCACAACCCATTAGCCACAGACCTCTTCGTATGCCCCGCCACATTCGTCGTCAGTATATTCCACGAGATAATCACTGGCGCCCCCACGATATACTGCAACCATGTACACCCCACCAGCGTCCAGCGTTGGTCCAGCCCCGTGAAGCGGATCCCGAGTAACCCACCAAACGGGATGAGACAGACACCCGCGAGGACGGCGCAGCGGGAGTTTGGGATGAAGGTTGCGATTAGGCCGCAGAGGGGCACGATAAGGGCTTCGAAAGCGCCGGTGGGGAGTTGGAGGAGGGTTGCGTTGATGCCGCTGAAGCCGTAGCCTTTGATTAGGGCGGAGGCGAAGTTGGAGACGCCGCCGTTGATTATGCCGCATGCTATTCCGACGGCTATGCAGGAGAGGACTTTGAGGTCGTAGGCGATTTCGAGGGCTTGGCGGGGTTTGAGTTCTTTGGTTTTGACGCCGATCATGTTTGCTGCTACGCGCTGGACGGCAACAATGCGCTGTTTGTGGGTGAGGAAGTGGGCTGTGTTTGGTGAATCGGGCATTAGCCAGAGGAAGACGCAGCCGCAGATAAAGTTGAGGAGGCCGAATGCGAGGAAGATGAGTTGCCAGCTGTGTAGTTGTGTGTTGTGGGTGTGTCCTAGGCCGAATCCCAGTAGGGCCCCGAGCATTGTTGCGACACCGTTTCCGCTGAGCCAGATGGCTAGGCGGAGGGGTTGTTCGGGGCGTTTGTAGAACATGGATGTTATTGTCATCACTTTTTTCACCTCTTGTGTTAATGATTTCTCTCTTAGAACCTGTGACTAGCTAATTGACTTACTGCACGGACTGACACCCGCCTCAGCCATCCCCAGCAAGAACCGCAAAACCAGTATCCCAGCATAATTCTTCGCTCCCACATGTGCAATCAGAATAACGGCCCATATCAAGATCATTCCACCCATATACTTGGCAATTGGGAGGCGCTGGATCAGCAGATTCGCTGGGATTGCCCAGAATAGGTAGCCAAAGTTGAAGATTGCTGCGACCCAGGAATAGCGCTGGCCTTGGAGCGCGAGGTCGGGGATTAGGGTGTAGGCGGAGGCGTAGTTTAGGGATAGTTTGTCTGGGTGCCGTTGATGAGGTTAGTTTCGATATCATATTCTCCAATAAGGAGGTTTTTCTTACCCAGGAATTGTATAACGTAGGTAACATAGAGCTATCCATCAAGAACTATCAGTAAATGCATGTACTCATATGCTGAGTCAACGTACAATAGGCATAATCCGCCAATCCAGTATCTTGCGCACTCGAGCTCCCTCTTCTTCCAATTCTTCAGCTGTAAACTGAGCAGCTTCTGCATATAGACCAGCGCCAATATCGTGGGTATCTCCGGTAGCATAGTCATCGTGTTGTTTATCCGTTTCGGTCGTTGATGCCGTTGCTTCGGTTTTAGTCTTGGTATCGGACATTTTGATGGATCTTCATAAATCGACTATAAATGTCTCGGGAAAAAAAAAAGCATCTCCAAGGTTCTTATGCCTGGTTTGTTATCACCTGCAGATAGATAAGAAACGGGCATTATCTCTCGGCATGGTGATCGGGCCCTGTATACAAAAGACTGAAATGCGGAGATAAGTTAAAGCATCGTTATTCGAAGTCGATCCGTTTTGCCTTAGATTAAGTACACCTTTAAACGCCTGTCTATATCGTTTATCGTGAAGAAAAGGGAGCATAACAGCGAAATGCATACACATACAATCAGATGGCCTCTGATAAATTCAATCGTACATTCCCACACAAGGTCTCAGTTCTTGTTCCATTTCTGTCCAGCAGCGTCGAATCCGATCATTTGCGGGTCGACGTTCAGCGTTTTGAGCATGAAGTCCATAGTAAATTCCTGTCAAATCAGCATCACTCGTGAATGGCCCCAGACTCGCTCCCGAGAAATAAAATAGGGAAGCATACCTCATTCTCATCACCCTTCTCTTCCTTTTTCCTCTCCTCTTTCTCCTTAGCAGCACCCAACTCCGCCAACACCTCCTCCTTCCCCCTCACAATCCCATCTTCATCCCCATAATCAACCTCACCCCCTGCCGCCTCCGCACTCCCAAACCAATCCTCCATCTCCTCCCTCGCCCACCTCTCCTGCTGACTCCTCATCTGCCCCCTCCAAGCCCCCATCCCCCCCATCCTCGCAACCCTCTCCTGTGCCCCTGCAAACACCTCCTCTGCCGCATCCTGGCTAATAGCTTTCCATTTGTTAACCAGGGATTCGAGCTCTGTTTCGCGGTTCGAGGACTCGATGCGGAGGGCTTGCTGGGCGGTGTCGAGGTCGGCGCGGAGGGTTGAGAGGCGGGATTGCAGGGTACGGTGGTGTTTTTGGACGGCGGATAATTCAGGGTCGATGAGGATGTGGCTTTTTTTGGTGGGGGTTATTGTGTTTGTGCTGGTGGTGGTAGTCTTTCGTTTGCGGGTTTGGGAGGTTGGGTTGGGGGTTGTTGTGGGTGTTGTTGTTCTGGAAGGGAGGGGTGTTGAGGTTCGGCCGGGTGTGTTTGTTTCGTCTTTGTCGGTTATTGTACTGCGTGGAGATGCGGTTGCAGATGACTTGTCGTCTGCTTTCTGGTTGTTTGCTTGTGCTGGCCGGCGGAGAGGTGACTTGAACGGTTTGGTGAGCGTGGATGTCGCGTTTTCGAGGCGACGGCGCTTTCCGGACATATTGACAGAAGTCATTGTGGCTTTGATATTCTCGATCAGCTCATTACATGGTAAGAGTCAATGGTGATGCACAGAGTCAAGATGGTTGTAAAGACTCGAGATGAGCGACGAGACGCGCCGGAAATCTTAAAGGGCGCTTATCGATAAGATAAGACTGGTGACATCAAGGCATGCCAGCTTAAAAACAGTAACAATAGACTATTCCAATTCAAATAAAAACAATGGATATGATGAATGCAAACATGAAGAATACGCTAATAGTCCGAAATCATGATCAATGCCCTATACCCCCCGCAACCCATTGATTAAACTCCGGCTCCCCAGGTCTTGGAAAGAACCCTCGATCATCCCCATTCCCTTGAGCCCCCTGATTATTAGCATCATTCCCATTAGGTCTCTGGCGATTCCGTTGTTGTCGGATGTATATCAGCACAAGCAGGGTCGCAGCCAAGGTGAAGATGATGAGGCCTTCGAGGAGGCTCTCGTCGATATCAAGCTCCATATCATCGTAATATCCGTCGTCATGGCCTTCCTCGTGTGCATCACCGCTGGCTCCCAGCATTTCGTCTTCTTCGGCTCGTTGTCTGTACATTTGGGCTCGGAAGCGGGCTTCTTCTTCCTCGTCGTTTTCGATGAATGCTGTGATCCATTCTTTGAAGGTTCGACGGGGCTTCGAATCTTAAGGTCGTTAGCATATGCTTCGACAGCATGCATTGTGCAAAGGACTTACCTTCTTCCTCCTGGATAGGTTTGATATTGCCATTGGTGATGCTATTCCAGTAACTCCGCAACCGGAGCTTAATCAAGCTAAGCTTCACCGGCAGATACGCTTCGGAATTAATCTCCAGCGCCAAGTCATAGTAGCGTTTGGCCATGTGGAAGTCCTGGTCGACTGCAACTCCGTTCTCATGCATCCAACCAAGGTTCCAATAAGCCTGTGCGCTATGATGAGCCTCAGCAGCGGTATGGTAGCAGGTCGAGGCCTTTTCAGCGTCAGCTAAAATACCGGTCCCGGTGAGGTAATAGTCGCCCATCTTGATCAAGGAGTCAATGTTCGCTTGCTTAGCCGAACGAGTCCAGTAGATGAGGGCCAGCGCGGCATTCTTGAGTAAGGATGACGAGGGTTGTGGTCGTCGGCCGTTTGTACCGTACGAAAGGACAGAGTCAACTGGAAGCAGGGAACGCTGCTCATCGAGGAGAAACGCGACATTGGCCTGAGCGTTTTCGTATCCTTGCTCTGCGGCCATCATTGAGGCGACCAAGGCACGCTCTTTATCACCGTCTTTGTACGCATTATTTGCTTCAAGGAAGGATGAGTGGATGGCTTCGGCCCGTTCCGCAACCATTTTATAATACGACGCGGCCATCCCGCAGTGTCGCTGTCTGCCCACTCCGTTGTTGGACATCTCAGCCAAATAGTAAAACGCTTCCATCCAGCCCCAGTGAGCGGCTAGCTCAAAGTATTTCGTGGCTGTGGAGACGTCGCCTTGATCGAGAAACAGAGCACCCAATCTTGTTGCCGATCCTGGGTAGTTCTGCTCCGATGCGGCCTTGAAGTATGCAGACGCTTTGAATGCATCCTGGTTAACACCGTATCCATGGAGATACATCAGTCCAATTTCATGCTGGCATAGCGGGTCACCGTTAACCAATCCGCGTTTGAACCATGTAAAAGCCGTGCTAAAATTCTGCTCCACGCTCTCACCACGAAGGTACATCAACCCGATATGACCGGCTGCCTTGGCAGCCAATTTATCAATTCCCATGGGATGATTGGGGTTGATGGAGCCGTCTTTATTCCAGTAGCGTCTCGCAACCTGCTTAAAGTACTTCAGGGACTTGTAAAAGCTCCGGGGCATGCCTCGCGCTCCTTCATAGTGCATCTTGCCCAGGCTAAAGGTAGCCTTCAGCTCTCCTTTCCTCGACATCAGGTCCAGGTATTCCAAAACATCTTCCAGGCTGGCCTCGGTGCTAGACTGCGAGTCCCGCAATGCATTAGGTCCTGAGCTCGACATGCTGGCACCTTCACCATAGACACCTCCCTCTTCATCAGCCCAGCGAAATGCCTCGCGGATCAAATTGTGACCCCCGGGCGGTCCAGAGCGATAGTACTGGATGGCCTTGTCCGCCACCCTCTTGTAATAATAGGTAGCCTCATCGCAGTCACGAGGAGCTCCAATACCAGCATGATGGCGATAAGCCAGCGTCATCTCAGACCGCGTATTGCCTCCCTCCGCCGCAAAAGTATGATACAACAATGCCTTCGCCTGGTCGCGCTCGACGCCGCCGCCAATTCCAGTCGCATACATGAAACCCAGCATATACTGCGCTGTGCTGTTGCCCGTCAAGTACGCAAGGTTGTCGTACCATTGGAACGCCTGTTTGAAGTCGCGAGGGTGCGTGAAGTTGCCGTGGAAATTCATCTCCGCCAATAGGAACATCGCGTTGGGGTCTTGGTCCTCTCGCGCCGCGATCTCCAGCTCCTTCACGGCCTTGGCCACATTGGGGTTTATTTTCCGTGCATTCGTATCCGGCGGAGGCCCGTTCATGAACAGGATTCGGAAAGCACCTTTGGTGTAGTGTAGGGTGTAGCCAACGATACCGTATGGCTTGTCCGATTGAACGGTCGAGAGTCTGGGGTCACGGAGGATCTTCAACGCAGATGTAACATGTTCTGTACGAAGTAGAGCAAGAACAATCAGCTATCATGATCCAGAAGTATAACCAATTTCCCTACTCACCATTCTCAGGGCGCGCGTCGGTAGCCCCGCCGGCTCGAGGCTCCGCGGATTCGCGAGTAATAGCTGTGGATGCAGACGCATCATTCGACTCAACCACAAGTGCCTGCAATAGAACTGCGCGAACAGAAATTGGCAAAGGTCAGCGTCTTCATTTCCTCCGAAGCCATCTTAGTCTCCGCGGAGCTACTTACGCAGCGCCAAGGGAAGAACGAATCGCCATAACCACTTCATGGTAACTGATATCAACTCGGTGTAATTTGGGGTGTTAGACGCATTGCGACACCTAACATTCAATCAGATATACCTATGTCGAATGCTCGTTGTTGATAGTCGGGGAGATAGCGTCACAGCTCCTCTATCGGAACAAGCCACCTGTCCCGCGGAGCTTCATTTCGCCGACGCCAAGCTACTGAACTACAAGTATGCAGACCTACCTTTAAGGCATGAACTATTTCCGTACTAGGGCTGAAGTTGTTCTGTAAATTTTTTTTTTTTTTTTTTTTTTTTTTTTTTTTTTTTTTTTTTTTTTTTTTTTTTAATAAAGTGGAGGGGGAAAAGAAAATTAAAATAAAAAAAAAATTTTCAATAAAAAAAAGCCCCCCACTTGGGGGGGGGGGGGGGGAAGCAATAGATAAACTGAAAAAGAAAGAAAACACCAACTCGAGAAACGCTCCATGAAGGATTTTCAAATCTAGAACACTTTGGTATTTCGATGAGCTCGAAGAAAACGTCTGTAGCCAACCCACCAAATCATTCACAATCTCCGAAGGCCGGCTGCGAAAAGAGAAATCAAGAGAAAAAGAAAGCTATTAAGGGGAAGGCAAGAGAATAGAGACAGCACCGTTTTCAGGCTGGAGCATAAAAAGAAACATACATTTGAAAAAAAGGCTGCTGACCCCCAGATGGTGAAACACAAATAACCAGCCAATTCCGTGCAGCTGAAATATGATGCAAAATGATTCTTTTTATGTTTCGTTCGATAACATGGGTACAATAATACAACGAAGGCCATAGGAAAGCGAAGCAAGACACGACTAGCTTTACTGACGTGGAGACCTATTACGAATGTTAGTCAACCTGAAAACTTTTAGAACTCCTCAGGCAAGACAACTTACGTAGGGCTGTATGCTGGCGAAGTAGGACTGTAACTGGGGGACGTCGGCCCGCCAGGAGACGTAGGTGAGCCAGCAAAGTTCGGCGAGGTTGGTGAATACTGCTGAGGGCTGGTAGGTGACCAGCCTGGAGAGGTGGGCGTGTACTTTGGGGAGGTAGGTGAAGTAGGGGACAAGTGTCGGGCTGCACCACCAATAGCAGGACTAGTTGGACTGTAGCTAGGCGACGTAGGGCTGAAGGCAGGAGAAGCCGGACTGAAGCTTGGCGATGTCGGGCTGTAGTTGGGCGAGGTGGGGGAGAACCCAGGCGACGTCGGAGAGTAGGACGGAGACGTCGGGGACGCTTGTCCATATGCTGGCGACGTAGGCGAGTAAGCAGGCGACGTAGGGGCAAACGACGGACTGGCAGGAGAGAAACCAGGCGATGTCATGAAACGAGGACTGGTGATGGACATGCCAGGTGACGTAGGAGAGTAACTCGACGTCGGAGAATAGCCAGGAGACGTTGGGCTTGTGTTGAATGGGCTTGTGGGGGAGTATCCAGCCGGGCTCGTCGCCGCTGGACTGAACCCACCAAACCCAGCGGATGGCTGGTAATCTGTAAAGCCACCAGGAGTCTCGGCGCCGGCCTGGCGAATCGGGGAGAAGTTCGATTCGGGGTCGGGTGTGCCGATGTACGCACTCTCCTGCATGGGAGAACCAGTGTCGTATTGGGTCGCAGCACCATCAGATATGATAGCGTCCTTGGCACCAATTGATCCCATGACACCATACCGTGCGTTGTTCGAGACAACGGTGTTGAGCAAGTTCTGATCCAGGTAGACGTCAAACTCTCCCGTACCTGCCGGTGCCATCTGGCCCAGAATCAGGTTCTCGGAAACACCGCGGCAATCGTCAAGCTCTCCAAAAGCGGCCGCCTCCAGGAGAATTTCAACTGTCTCTTCAAAAGAGCAACGCATAAGCGCACCATTGTCCGCACGGTTGATACCGTGACGAGTGACCGGAGTTAAGTACCCACGAACGGTCATGACATCGACCAGCAACGCCAGGTGACGGTGGTTGACATACGAACCGTCGAAGGCCAACACCTGTGTCAATTCACGGAGGACCGCTGAACGTGCAGCTTCGATACCAAAGACTTCGAACACTTCGATGAACTGGTTCGAATACGTACGCGAAGCGTCGACTCCAGGAATCGCCAGAACTGCGCCCAGGGAAGAACCGCTGGTTTCGAGGACCCATTGTTTGCAGAGTGGGTCTGTCCTGCTTGTGAAGAGGGAGCCATCTTCGAGCACTCGGACGTTGTTCTTCTCGTTGATGAACGCTCGGTCAACGCCCGGCACGCCACGAAGAGTAAGAGTATCCAAGAGATGTTGCTCCAATTTCTTGAGTGTAACATCGTACTCAATGTCATCATCCTCTTCATCTTCTTTGCTATCCTGAATTTGACGGATACGAATAACCTGCTCATCGGCGTTGTTGTCACTGAAGAGAACTGCGATATCCTTAGGGTAAGCTTGCTTGATTCTCGACGCAACGTCCTGCACTGTAAGACCCTTGTCAAGAAGCGAAGGTCGACTAAGGATGATACGCAGCAACCACTTCGATTGCCGAGAAGAGTCATCCGTGACATCTTCTGGGATAATGAAGTAGGACTCCACCATATCCCTGTCGTTCTCAATGACCGTGGTCTGGATGTCGGGATCGTAGTAGATTTCGGTGGCCTCGGTAACCGATCTCAGACTGGTGTGCTCCACAGCACTACGCAGCTGCTTGGCACCCTCCTTGTCGTGCGACCTTGCAGGCTCCTGGTACACAGTCATCGATGGAGTCTTGATGTTCGTGGCGACGTTAAGAATTTCCTTGATACGAGGTACACCGAGAGTAACGTTCTTGGCCGAAACACCAGCAAAGTGGAAAGTGTTCAATGTCATCTGCGTAGCAGGCTCACCAATGGACTGTGCAGAGAGGACACCGACCATCTCACCAGGACTAGCAGCGGCCCTTGCGAAACGGCTTTCGATAGCACCAATCACGTGCTGGAATGCGAGCTTGTTCATCGAATATTCGGTGACAAGTCTCCGGAACGCCAGTCGGCTGCGAAGCTGCGCCTTGAACAACAAAGTGGCGTTCTCCTGGGCCTCGCGCGAAATGGGATCATCACCACGAACAACCAGGAGGCGATCAAGCAGTGACTGGACCTGAGGAACCACCTCTGCAGGATGCAGGTCACTGATGGTTCCGTCGCGAATTCTGAATGTATTTCTAGCCATTTCAAGAATTCTTTGCACGTTGATTGGGAGTTGCATCATTTCTTCGTCTTCCTTCGCAACGGTACGGAGGAATGCACGGTCTTTGAGAAGCGCTTCCCATTCCTCGTCAAGGTACCGCTGGACTTCCATATCGCCAGCAATTTCGTTGGCCTGCTCCAAAACATCAGGTCCAAGACTCCGCTCAGGGTCCATGAGATCAACACGGAAACGGTCCCTGAACTTGTCATCGGAGCACCTAATGATGTCGACACGCTGGTTCTCAATATGAGCACCATCGAGACCATCTTCACCATAGATGAACTGAATAATGTCGCCCAGAGAGTTCCGGACAGTTCCGTCATACTTGACGGTAACCTCTTCCAATGCCTTAACCAACTTACGCTGGATGTAACCAGTTTCAGCAGTCTTGACAGCGGTATCGATAAGACCCTCACGACCAGCCATGGCGTGGAAGAAGAATTCGGTTGGAGTCAAGCCACGCAAGTACGAGTTCTCAACAAACCCACGAGACTCTGGCGAATAGTCGTCCTTGGTGAAGTGCGGTAATGTTCGGTATTTGAAACCGAAGGGAATACGCTTTCCTTCGACGGACTGTTGTCCCACGACAGCAGTCATTTGAGAAATGTTGATCGTCGAACCCTTGGATCCAGAGCGAGCCATCTGAATGGCGTGGTTGAGGTCCTTCAAACTCTTTTCGGTCTCGCTACCGGCTTCATCACGAGCATTGTTGAGAGCGCGCGAGACCTTACTTTCAAAGGTTTCTCGCACGTTCATACCGGGCAGTGCCTCAAGCTGGTTCTCTGTGGCAGTGGCAGTGATTTCCTCAACCTCCTTCTTTCGATTGCGGACACAGTTTTCAATTCTCTGAATTGTAAGCGGGTCTGGGATCGTGTCACCGATACCAATACTGAAACCGTTGTGCAGCAACCAATAGTTGACGATGGCCTGGGCGCCGTTGAAGAAGCCCACTGTAGCGTCTGTACCGTACTCGTTGAAAATGGTGTGGATAACACCACCGCCACTAGCACCAACAGTCTTCTTAGAGAGCAATCCATACATGAGCTGGCCTCCGTGAATAAGAAGACCGCCGTCAGCCAGTGGAGAAAACTTCTCCGCGAGCGCAGAGTTGTCCTTGTCCACACGAAGAAGGTTCAACCCGGAGGGAAGCGCCATACTGATCATCTGTTTCCCTGTCCATCTGGGTCTAGGCTTGATAATAGCCGGTGGTGGGATAACTCCGTCCCAGTCAGGAACCCAAAGCATAATGTTCATCACCTGCTCTTTGGTCAAGAAGGTGTCCCGCCGACAAACCTTGTAGATACCACAGAGTGTATCTTGGACGATACCCATAAGGGGGCCGTTACGCTGAGGCGACACAATGTTGTGGGGAACCAAAGCAAGCTCGCTGAGTTCTGCGCGAGACTCCTCGCTCTGCGGCACGTGCAAGTTCATTTCATCACCGTCGAAATCTGCGTTGTAAGGACTCGTAACAGACAAGTTCATTCGGAAGGTCGAATACGGCATCACTCGTACACGATGACCCATCATAGACTCCTTGTGAAGAGACGGCTGTCGGTTAAACAGAATGACGTCGCCATCCATGACATGACGCTCGACTTTCCATCCATAAAGAAGCTGCTGACCGCCAGCCCTTCTCGCATGACGAAGGTCGATACGTTCACCATTGTCTCTGACGATATAACGAGCACCAGGGTGCTCATTGGGGCCGTTTGAAACGAGATGTTGCAACTTTTCGATATTGTACGGCGTAACAACTTCAGGGTAAGTCAAAGTCCTGGCAATACTCTTTGGCACACCGACTTCATCAAGCGACAGATTGGGATCACCCGTGATGACAGTACGGGCGGAAAAATCCACACGTTTTCCCATCAAGTTTTGCCGCAGACGACCTTCCTTACCCTTCAACCGAGAACGCAGAGCCTTAACAGGTCGGTTCGATTTTTGCATGGCCTTAGGTTGACCAGCAATGTCGTTGTCCATGTAGGTAGCAACATGGTATTGCAACAACGACTCGAACTCTCGCACCACGTGTTCAGGAGCACCTTCCTGCTCACAGCGTTGAACGTTCTGGTTCGCTCGGACAATTTCAGCCAACTTGTATGTCAAATCATCCTCACCGCGCTGGCCACTGGTGCTACCGCCAACAAGAACACTTGGGCGAACCGGAGGGGGCGGAACCGGCAAGACGGTAAGGACCATCCATTCGGGGCGGGCATAGTCGTTGCTCAGACCCATGATGCGAACAGAGTCATAGGAGATGTTGCGGAAGACGTTGAGAGCAATCTGCGGAGTAATGGTCTTCTTCTCGGGCTGTGGCATGTCGTCCTCCTCCATCATGCTCTTGCTGGGCTTCCATGTTCCGACCAACGATATCCCTTCCTTGCGAATCGTAGGTTGAGCATTACCGCAACCACCGTGACCACTGCTCTTTTCCTTGCCCTCTTTCGAAAATGGGTCTTCCTCGTCCTCGGGGGGATCGGCTTCACAGACCAACACATCCTTGGAAAGTCGCCAGATCTGATCGAAACGCCTCTTCGGGTCTCTCGTTCGCAAGGCTTGGAGAAATCTAGAGTCATCCTGATTGAACGATGTCAGCAAAAGAGCCATGGTAAGATTTGCCATCCCAACAGGGATGACTAACCGTTTTGGCTTTGATCTTTCCACAGTTGTGGCAGACAGTTTCCAGCAGTTTCTTGATCTTGGTCAAGAAACCTAAACATAGATGTTAGCGCATGCCCTGGTCACTGACAGTGGCAAGAGGATTTTCCTCATAACATACCAATATGATAAACCGGTGTCGCGAGTTCGATGTGTCCGAAATGCCCCGGGCATTCCTTCTGACCTTCCTCACAAGTCTCGCAGTTCCACTGACGATCGATCGTACCCAAACGAGGATCATTCAAACCCTTTGTTCGCGGTCGCTGCCGTTGCTCGTCCTATTATCAACGTGTCAGCAGCCTCAAAACACCTGAAAAAACAAAAGAAAAAAAGCTGCAAACCATTGTCTCCGGGTATTCGACATGGACCACACTCATCCGTTTGATCTCTTCAGGCGAGAAAAGACCAAACTGGATTTCCTTGATCGTGCGCAGCGGCGCCTTGGAGTATGGGAAGTAAACGTTCGACATGATGGCGGATAGTCGCGTCGGATCGATCTAATTCCGGGCTGACGTGTAGATAAAACGAGTCCGTAAAACGCAGGAACGAGGTTGCGAAAAACGTGTCCGATCGAAATAAATCGATCGACTCGGGCGAGTACTCGAAAAACAAGCAGGCGAAATGAAAGATAGCAGTTGTAAGCAGCTGGGCCAGCTGAGGCCTTTGGCAGCCCTTGCCACGAGGGCGCCGACGACCTGATTTCACCGACGTCAAGAGAGTCGAAAGGGAGAAAGAGCGAAAATGGCGATCACGATAGAATTCCGCGCCTTCTTTAGTCCATTAAACGATATCGCGATGCCAGATGCGATAAATTTGGGGCGTTGGGCGATGGCCAAGCAGCGTGTCGGGGAGATGAAAGGGAGATGGTTGGAGGTTGCCTCTCGCCGATGGGGCACGAGTTTTCTCGAGCCTCAGAGTGAATTGGTCACCTCTCTAAAAATGCCGGTACTAAAGCCGGAGTCTTGGCAGTTGTTCACTGTCACCGCCTTAATAGCCAATCGGAGTAACTATCTTCGGCGTTGCTGCCGACCAGTGCTTTGTTTTAAATTGGCCCTGACCGCCTTCCCTATTCCCAAATAGCCGCCAGTTTCTACCGTAACATTTGCGATTCACTCGATGATACAAACGATCTCCAATGCTAGCTTACAGTCTGCTCTCCTGGCCTATTCTCCCAGGCTAGGGAACTTGTCTCTCTTCTTGTTTCCCTGCGTGAAATGATATCTTCACTACAAAATGAATTTGTCTCTCCTTGATCCCTTTGTCCTGGCTCAGGACTACCCGGACACATTGACGGAGAAGCTGAGTATGTATTTACTATGGCGGTAATTAATGATATTTACTGACCAGGTACAGGGAGCGGCCATGCGACCTGTCTACGCTTTAACCGCAAAGGCGATTATCTGGCTTCCGGACGAGTTCGTTTCCCCAGACGGCCCAATACCGAGACGCGAAATTGACCCTTCATATTAGGTGGACGGCACAGTGGTGATATTCGATGTCGAGACAAACGGAGTCGCGCGCAAACTGAGGGGACATACCAGGCAGATTCAATCGTTGAGGTTCGTGTGGCGCTGGAATATTCAGGGAACGAGATAGTTAATCTGGCGTGCAGTTGGTCCAGAAATGGTCGATACCTTCTCAGTTCGTCGCAGGACTGGAAATGTATTCTCTGGGACATGAAAGATGGTTCGCGGGTGCGAACTGTCCGGTTCGAGGCTCCTGTATATATCGCGGAGCTGCATCCTTTTAATCAGTATGGCCCTCCCTCCTCGTTGACCTGCTGGACAGTCTCATGATTGCGTGCTAACAGCTTACTTGCCTAGTCTGCTTTTCGTCGCATCCCTCTTTGAAGAACAACCTACCCTCGTCGATATATCATCACCAAAACCCGTCAAACGAGTCCTCCCTTCTGCTCCTCTTCGTGCACCGGAAGTCGATCCAGCAGTAGCCGCGAAACAAGCCGCTCAAGATGCGAAACATTCGACATGCGTTACAATCTTCACCGCGCTCGGAAACCACATCATAGCCGGCACATCAAAGGGCTGGATTAACATCATCGAAACAGAAACCTGCACAACCATCCACTCCACCCGCCTCTGCAATGGAGTAGTCATCCTCCTCCGGCTCGCAAGCAACGGACGAGACCTCCTCGTAAACAGCTCAGACCGTGTCATCCGAACAATCCTCATGCCCGACCTCTCCCAACTAGGCACGGACCTCGAAGCCGCCAACATCAAAGTCCAAGTGGAACACAAATTCCAAGACGTCGTCAACCGCCTAAGTTGGAACCACGTCGCCTTCTCCTCAACCGGCGAATTCGTCACCGCCTCCACCTTCATGAATCCGGACATCTACGTCTGGGAACGCAGCCACGGCTCCCTCGTCAAGATCCTCGAAGGCCCGCGCGAAGAACTCGGCGTGGTAGAATGGCACCCCACCCGCCCCATGGTCGTCGCCTGCGGACTCGAATCCGGCTGCATATACACCTGGTCCATCGTCTCGCCACAGAAATGGTCCGCCCTAGCCCCTGACTTCGGCGAAGTCGAAGAAAACGTTGAATACATCGAACGAGAAGACGAATTCGACGTCCACCCCGCCGAAGAAATCCACCAACGCCGCCTCGACCAAGAAGATGAAATCCCCGACGTCCTCACCATCGAAGAACCCATGGACAACGGCGCCGACGACGACGATAACAACAACAGCAGCAGCAGCAGCAGCAGCAGCAGCAACAACAACAGCAACAACAACAACGCCGTTGACGCCTTCCACATGCCCGTCCTACTAGACATCTCAGATAGCGAGAGCGGCGAGGACATCATCGCAGTGGGGCCCGGCACGATGCGCAGACGCAGTCCCGGCGCGGGCCGTGAGTGGATGGCCAATGGCGACGGGGAGACAGGGAAGAATGGCGCCGGCGCTTCACGGGGACAAAGAGGGCGACGGCGGTGAAGATTCTTTGCTCGTGAAGACGGGGGTGGGTGGGATGAGTGGCTATAATTGTATCGTTTATAGACAGGGGGGTGGACAGGGTTCCGAAAAGGCAACCCTTTTGGTATTGTGCATGTGAAAAGGCGTTTCTGGGAGGGGTTTTGTTAGCTTTTTACCTGAAGATAATATGGCTTTTTATTGTCTTTGACGCCCGTGTAATATAGAATTGATAGACTAGTTAGGAATAGATCCAAACTCACAGCTATGAAAAAAATGTACTTCATACAGGGTTACATTCGAATTGACCACGATTATTTGTCCCGATCCATGGGGCAGCAGAAGCACGAGCACCAAAAAGGAAAGCAAAGCAAAATATATATATATATATAAAATATTAAAAAATATAAAATATAAATAAAAAATAAAAAGAGGTCTGGGTATAAAGCCACGAAGACACAGAAAACCTCAGTTCAACAAAAAATAAAAACGCCAGAAATGCTAGCCGTATCGTGTATTCCCGACTCTCCTCCCCAGCCAACCACAAAAAGTAGTGTAGTGTAAACCAAAAAAAAGCAGCAAGCGAGTGACAATCATCAATTCTCCATTCTCCAACCCAAACCAATCAATCAAGAAGTGAAAAAACTCCGCATGAGACCTGACCGTCCGTGATGCACCATCCCCCCGTTTATTCCCATTTTCCCAGCCGTCATAACGATCCTTTTTTTTTTTTTTTTTTTTTTTTTTTTTTTTGCCCTGTCCGTGTCCCGGTCCCACCTTGTCCTTGTCCTGTCTCCCCGTTTCCCAGGACGTGGTTTCTTTTTCATAAAAGAACCCAATGGTCTATAGTCTTTTCAATCACAATAACGCTCTCTCCAAAACATAAAACGTCAAAAAGGAATGGCGCCCGGGATGGGGCCTGTAAAGTTTAGTAACATTAGAGGGGTTGGGCGCTTATTTAGCCTCTGGTTTGCGCGCTTGGTATATATGCAAGATGTTGTAAGAATGGATCTCCTTGTTAAACGCTTCTGATTTGACTTCCGCGGCGATTCGCTTGATGTCCTCAATGGGCCAGCCAAAGACGCGCCTGAAAGGAGCCAAACTGAGCGTCTCGATGCTCTCCGAGATGGCTAGATTGTACCACTTGGCCACTTTTCGCTCATGCTGGTCCTGATGCCAAGGGTTTAGGGGTAGACCGACCATTTGGTGATCAATGTCGGTAAACCCGGCCTCCTGTAGGTTTCGTATGGTGTCGCGCGCACTGTGCGCTATGGGTCGCGCTGACTGTTCCGTTGCCTGTTTCAAGGACTGGTACCAGCGACGCAGTGCGGAGTCGTCAAGGGAACGATCGTCGCATCGGGGCTCGAAATCGATTTCAACCTGCTCGAACCACGCACCGGGACGGAGATGGGTGTAGGTCCTCTGGTAAAGGCTGGGCCAGTGGGCGATACTGCCACAGCCCATTTGCATGTGGATGAAATCCCAATAATCCTCGCCCAAGGCCCAGGGGCCTTCAAAGTCAAACGGGGCGTAGAAATCGCAGTTCTTCCTCTCAATGTTGGGTGGCTGGATAGGAGCCAAATCCACCCCCAGGACGAAGGCCTGCGGGTACTTGTCGGCCACATCAATGGCCCAAATGCCGGTTCCGCAGCCCAAGTCGAGAAAACGACCATTTTGAGGATGGGGCGCATAGATCAATCCGTCCGACACCCTCGCAACAGTAAAGAGTTTGTGGAAGATGTCGAGTCGATCTTGTTCCTGTTCATCGCATGGGAGCATGTAGACACCTCTGCGGTATCCATGGTACGTCCGTCCATTTTCCTCGTGGAACTGGGATTTCTCGGGGCTTCTAGAGAGATGAAACGGTGAGCCAGTTAACTTTGGATGTGACGAGAAGAGCAGGAAAACAAAAGAGAGAAATACCTGTGGTTACTAGGAGAAGCCACACCAGGCGACACATTACTTCCCCAACGCCCGTTGGCATGTTCTCTTTCAGTAGGATCTCGATCGGTGATAGTATAGATGTCCATGGCATCAGAATTATGTCTGGATCTGCCCATATCACTGGAGGATTGGGAACTAGGATGATTGGGTGGGGAGGCCACAATGGGAGGACGCTGTCCCGCGGGACCGTTGGCGAACATTTGGAGGGTTAAGGGTCAGAGAGGACGAGATAAAGAGCTGTAGATCAACCGACGGATGGACGGGTATGTTGCAGAAAAATTCTCCGATGGGTGAACCGCGGGACCGAATGCAGGATTATTTTCAAGGAGAGACACCAGACTGAATCACGACAAAGCGAATTTATGACGAAGGTAATCGACGGTTATCAGTGTGTCGCGAACCCTCGCAGCATGGATGAGGCTGAAGAAAGACAAAGATCCTCGGTTGGATGGCGCTAAGGAACGGACAGTTGGCCAGCTGAAGTTGCATTAAAGAGAAAATAAAGGATAGAGTGAAGGACAGACGAATATGGTGGGATCGAAGAAGGTGAGAAGTGTTGGTGTTGGTGTCAGTGTTGGCGGTACACTTTATGTGTAGCAGGAGGGGTGGTGGTGGTGGTCGGCGACGGAGAGTATATAACGGTATGCCGGCCCGTAACCGTTGATCGAAGATGAACAGAGTATATAAGACGGAGACGCTTCAAAAAACGAGAAATAACAAGTGTCACAATAGAAATAGAAAAGTAACGGCGCTAAAAAGAGGCGGGCAATAATTATATTTCACTGTGAAAAAAAAAAAAAAAAAAAAAAAAAAAAAGAACAACAACAAAAAAAAATCTACACCGCTCGAAATTATACTGGTTATAAAATTTGGGCACCTTTGTTGTGCACTCAAAGATGCACCTGCTCAGAAGCAAATAAAGGGTGGGGTCTGAGAGGGTAGGTCTCGAAAAAATCGAAGGGCTAAAGAAGCAGAAAAAAAAAAATATAAAATAAAAAAAAAAAAAAAAAAAAAAAAAAAAAACACGAGAGCGCACCGTCGATCAACAGGAGAGGAAATTTAAGAGGGCAATTGACGGCGGAGAAGCATCGAAGGAGAGAAGAAGAGACAAGCAACACAGCCAAGGAACGTAACTGGAGAATTAGAGAGAAGAAGGAAAGAAGAAAGAGAAGAGAAAAAGAAAAGGAAAGGAGGGGAAGAGAAAGGTTTAAGGTTGTTTCCATCAGCTTGTTCCTTCGGGGTTAACTGACACTGCTGTCTTCTGGCTGTCTTCTTGTCGCTCCTGGGGCCCACGGGGCGGGGCAGATCGAATACTATGAAAGAAAAGAAAAGAAAAAAGAATTCAAAAAAGAGGAATTGGTGGGACGAAACGAGAGATTGTCTGTATGGCTACTACTACTACTACTACTACTACTACTACTACTACTACTACTACTCCTACCTGTCTATATGGTGATAGTTTCGGGGAAGTGTCTGGGTCGCTAGAATGATTGGATATGCTGCCATCTTGTTGAATCCTATTCCTGTCTCTACCCGAGTCTTTGGGCCTGACTGACTCAAGCCGCTAATGTGCGGTAGAGAAAGTACGAAGCATTGTGTAAGAGTCTTGTGACAGATGTACTCGGTAATACTTGAATTGTATTCTGCTACAGAGTAGAGAGTACACTGCATGCTGCTATATCAAAACTCTGCTATGGCAGGCTGAATATCTGCAGTCAGGAGTTCCAGCCACCCGGGCAAAGGCGGCGGTTAGTGCCCGAAAGTAACCAGAAAAATCAAAATTAAAAAAATTAAAAATCATAATTTAACAAAGGGATGGCCCGCATGATGGGGCTCTCGTGGTTACGTCGGTTCATCAGGGGTATCAGCATTTATTCTGCCGGTACATGCTACATATCATGGGACATACAGAGTACAACTACAGAGTACTCCGTACTTTCCATACCTGCCGTATTTCTTCAAACAATCAACTGCATAATAACACCTCATAATAACACTTACGTACTAGTTCAAGTACCGCCAAGTACTTCACTGACTGATCACAGTTCACCGCTTCCCGACTCTCTGGGTCGCTGTAAGTAATGCCGTTACCGAGTTACCACTAGTCCTTTTCAGGTCGGTATCGGGGTTACCGCCCACTGTCACGACCCACTGCCGAAAATGGAACTATTATCGGTCTTTGTTTGTGCATTAACTGCAGCATTTCGCAATCCATCGACATCAGCTCTACTTCTCATGCCATCTCGGGCATACAAAGAATATTCAACAGTGCTCTGGAGTATTCTGGCAGACAATCCTGCATCAAGAATGCCCAACTAAGCTGTCCGATGATCAGGGTTCATGCTGGTACTGTTTCTCTGAACTGTCCCCCTCTCGTTCTTTCTTTCTTTCTTCCCTCCCACTCCCCCATTCTCCCGCAGCCCCGTTGAGAAGCACGGTCATGGATACTGCTTTTGAGAATGATTGGAGGGGACATGACACGAGAAACATAACCTAGCCACGTGTCTCCTTACTGGTATGTATTCCTTTGGACTCATTCCCAGTAGTGCATCAGTGCTTCGGTCCAACACTACTACTATTGACTTTTTCGTCGTATTCCAGGAATGCCTCGAATACATCATACACCCACAGCTGTTATGCGAATGGCCAACTTTCTTTTTTCCCTTCGCCGTCATTGCATGTACGATGACGATCCCCATGGGCTTTCTCCGGCACTCGGGGCCCGAACATTCTCTCGCTAAGTCTGTGGCATCCAGCTGCGCCGCCCTTTCACGAAAGCAGACGTGTTTCATGGCCTAATCGCACTCCACTTCTCCGAGTCACGATGTACTCCGTACTGTGGACTCTATGCGAGTTCTGGCGGTAAATGCAGTTGGGGACACAAGCTCAACAGAAAACAACAACAAAAAAACTATACCAAGACGAACACCCAACAATCGCCTGCAGGTTGCCACCATCGTCATCAGCAAAAAGTGCAAACCCGCAGGATTCAGGAGCAGGTACGGAGTACGACGGGTCTATCCCTCGAGATGCAGAATCAAGAGATTAGAGACCGTCTGATTCGTCTGGATGACGCCGCTTCCCAAAGTATCGTTTGCGAAAGCAATGTCACCGCTCTAAGGGGCTGATGTCTTTATATTCTCGATCATGACTGGCCATGCGCTGTGTGCTTACTCACGTTAGAGGGCGGACCGGTGCGTGTCAGATTGACTTCTTAGGGGTCAATCCGAGGTCAATCCGAAATACCCCTTTGGCAGTTGTGCATATGCAAGTCTGGGTGGAATCGTATCAGATTGCAGTTTGATTTCGCTAGTGCTCCACACACCGTCTGTCGTCCTTGGCTGAAATTTGATCAGGGCCAGTGATTATCCTTTCTTGTCGGAAGTCTTTCCCATTCGCTACGCTCCACTATCCGGCGCTACCCTTGCGATCAGTCAATTGACCTAACTCTGGTTGAAGATTAATCACCTTCCTCTTTGATATGATGGCGGTAACTATAATAGATGAAGACGATGGTAGGCAAAGCTAATTATTGGGAGAAGGAAGAAGAGAAAAAGGATTTAGAAAAAAGTGAAAAGAAAAGAAAAAAAGGAGCGACAGGCGGAGCATCCGTGTACTTCGCATTAAGCACTCCTTCTCTCTGTTGTCTTTCTCGATTGCCATAGGATAATCACTTGACCATCGAAATTTGCACAATTATCACAGGTGTGGATATTGCTTTTTTTTTCATTTGCCAAACCGGGTTGAGTATTCACGACGCTAGGGCACTGGGCACAACCCCAATGCACAGTGACCCATTTAACGGTGACGCCGGTCCTCCTCTCACAGCCTCGTGGATTACTGACGTGCAGTCGACGGTTATTGGATACATCATTCGAATCCCAACAGCTTGGGCCACTTCAACTTCAGGTCAAGGCCCGTGGAGGAATGGCCATCTGGACAAAAAAGAAAAAACCCACGCGCATAGGCCCGAGCCGGACGGAGCGGGAGAATCAATTAAATGCCCAACACAGGTCCCAAGCCGAGTGTACTTGTGGTCTGTACGTACGTAGTAGGCACTTCGTACTGTTTCGAGTCAGTCTGTTTTTGACCGCTTTTCGATTTCAGCGCATCCCGCGGCCATCGGACAGCGATCAGGCAATAGACATCTGTACCAGCAGAGAGGATCAGAGCCAACAAACTAAAATGAACAAGCACAAAGAAATAAAATTGCCAGAATACTTGTACATATAGAGTAGTAGTACTCTCTGAGAAGTTTATACAGAGTACTTGTGCAGATATACATTCCTTATGCACCTATGCGGTCTTCGGGCGTCTCCGTTCAGCCACACAGCAAGAGATTTCTTGGCATTCCATTTTCAGAAGGTCAGTCAAGACTTTGCGGTTGTCTACTATCGAGCTTTTCCATCACCAAACATCGACAATCTTCTCCAGGGATACCAGGTTGGGCGTTGGACAGCCATACAGAATCGGGTCCAACCCTTCGTCTAGCCTAGCTGAAGGATTCTATACGAATCAGCCACACAGGTACATACATCATTCTCTGTACAGAGTACAGACTACCCAAAAAAAAAGTACTCTGTACGAAATACTCGTAATATAAACCAATCAATCAATCAATCAATCAACGACCCAATATGCACACTCTCAACGCCACCGCCTCGTCCTCCCTGTTCCTCCCCGCGGAGAATTACATCTACACCATCACCGCCGCATCGCCAGGATCATCCTTCGCGGCCATTTCCTCCGATGACTCGCTGCGCGTGTTCGATGCAGCAAACATCCAGCGTGTCTCTGTTGTTGCGCCAACAACTCATGCTGATGGGGTGACCGCGTTGGAGCCGTATGACCAGAGGCAGGGTCAGCAGTTGTTGGTTACGGGTGGGAGAGATGGGAAGGTGAAGGTGTGGGATTTGAGGAGTGGGAAGGGGAGTGCGGTTGTTGAGATGGAGACTGGTTAGTCTTACTTCCTTTGTTTTTATGGTGTATATGGATGCTGACTCTGTAGACAAACCTGTGTTGTCGGTGGCTTGCAACGCTGACATTAACACCGTCGTTGCTGGGACGGAATTGGCTTCTCACCAGGCGGTTGTTGCGTTCTGGTAGGTCTCCGGATAATGCCTGTCAGGACTATGAGCTGCTAACTGACGCAACAGGGATATCAGATCACCGGATGTGCCTCGACTTCAATATGTCGAAAGCCACAATGACGATGTCACTGAGGTATTCATCTATCCTATCCTATTGAATCTATAGAGGCTAATGATGTAGCTCCAATTCCACCCAACCCGCAACAACCTCTTCCTCTCTGGAGGCACGGACGGGCTCGTCAACGTCTACGACACAACCATCGCAGACGAAGACGACGCTCTCGTCCAAGTGATCAACCACGGCTCCGTCCACCATGCCGGATTCCTCAACGAAAGAGCCATCTATGCTCTGAGCCACGACGAGGTCTTCTCCGTCCATCCCGCTACGAATCCGGACGAGCAGGCCCAGGATCCTGAGCCGGTGCAGTTCGGGGATGTCAGAGAGCCTTTGGGTTGCGAGTATGTTGCTCAGCTGTGTATGGGTAGTCAGGGGCAGCCGCATCTTGCAGTTGGGAATAAGGCGTATGTCATTTTGATCTTCACCTTGGTTTATTAGTGCTAACTTCATCTAGCGAAAGCCGACTCGACCTAGTTCCCCTCACCTCCGACCCATGGCATTTCGACCAGAACAACCTCTGGCGTCTCCCAGGCGCACATGGCGAGGAGATCGTCCGTTCTGTGTATCTGGATGAACAGGTACGTACCATCCAATAGCTAGATTCTCTGTCCTACTCACTAACAATTCTACAGACGCAAACCGTCTTCACAGGCGGCGAAGACGGCCTGGTGCGCGCTTGGAAGCCCACTGATGGCCAGGAAGCGCAGGGTTCTGGTTCCTCGGTCAAGTCGTCGCGACCTAAGGAGAAGGTTAAGACGAAGGATAGGTTTAAGCCGTATTAGAGTGAAATTTTATGGTGTGGTTTACTTGTGTATAGACTATAGAGTAGTTGGTGCTGGGTGTATATGACTTTCGTTCACCCCAACAAAAACAAATCGTACATATTTCTCTTTATACAGAAATAAATAATTGAGATAACGTACTATCAAAATAAAACAATGAAACAAATAAAAAAGAAATACCAATGTCCTCCAATGTTAACTAAAACCACTAAACCAAGCACCGCCGGAAGAAAAGAAAAAAAAAGAAAAAGAAAAAAGACAAAAAAAATAGTCGCGCCCGGGATCGAACCGGGAACCATCTCGGATCAAAGTTCAAGTTGTGAACGAGATATCATAACCATTAGACCACGCGACTGCTTGTTATAGTTCACTGCTCACCAATGACTTATAACGGCTGTCTGTATAAGATAAGAGAACCAAATTTTTTTCTGAACTCTGATTTCGGTCTCCGATAACCAGGAACGGATTTTTCAACCTCCAACTTTTTCACTGTTGGTGTTGGAGTTGGTGTTGCTGTGGGTATAATATTTTTTGCAATTCCTATTTCACAGTTATTCTTTCTTTCGCGCATTCTTAGCTTTTCTTATATTGAACTGCAATGATCGACTCGATATCCTAATCAATTCTCACTCTTCAATCCAACTCGCGACCACAACCACCCACCCAACCTACACACACCAAACAACACAAATGGACGCCCAAGCCTACCTCCTCCGCCACGGCTGGGAGGGCCCCGGCAACCCCCTAAACCCCTCCCGCCGCCTAGGCCCCCACGCCGGCCTCGGCCTCAGCAAACCGATCCTCGTCGCGCGCCGCTCAGGCAACGAAGGCGTGGGCAAGAAGACAACCAAAGACCCGACGAATCAGTGGTGGTTGCGCGGGTTCGAGGATGCACTCAAGGGCGTGGGACAGGAGAATGGGGGTGGAGATGGGGGGAGGAAGCCGAATGCGTTGACGAGTGAGTTGTATCGGTTTTTTGTGAGGGGGGAGGGGATGGCGGGGACTATTGGGGGGAGGAAGGAGGTGGTGAATGGGAAGGGGGAGAAGAAGGAGAAGAGGAAGAGGGGGGATGATGATGACAATGAGAAGGAGAAGGCATCGCGGAGGGAAGAGAAGAGCAAGAAGCGAAAGACGGACGAGGTCAAGTCTTCGGATCGCAAAGAGAACAAGGAAGAGAGACGACGGAGGAAGGAAGAAAAGAAGTTGAAGAAGGAAGCGAAGGAGAAGAAGAAGGCTGAGAAAGCGGCCCACAAGGAAGAGAAGAAGGCGAAGAAAGCGAAGAAACAATCGAAACCCGAAGACGACTATCCCACACCCACATCAACCGAAGAGTCCAGCGGCCAGGACGAGTCAGTCGAACTGAAAGAACCCTCCAAGGAGAAGAAAAAGGAGAAGAAGGATAAAAAGGAAACGAAGGACAAGAGCAAGAAATCGAAATCCGAGTCGACGACATCCGACGAAAATGCAACACACAAGTCGAAAAAGGAGAAAAAGGAAAAGAAGGAGAAGAAAAAGTCCGCCAAAGAATGAATTGCTTGCCATCATAGATAGACCTTCATAGATACCCATTCGGCGCTGTATAGAAGTTTCCAGCCGGTCATTGTATCCTCATTGCATTTCAATATCAAAGCATGCATTAATCATGACACATCAAACATCAGCCTCTTCCAGCAGTTTACCTGGTTTATTCGAAAGAATCCAGGGCCTCCTCTCCCAGAAGTCGTCCTTGATGATATCGACATGTTCAACCACCACCTGCGCCTTTCGACGTAGCTTGCGCAGTTTGTCTTGTTGAGACTTGGATGGCTGTTTCTCTGAGATGGGCGTGCTTTCGTCTTCGTAGCTCGAGGCCGGCTTTTCCCTTGGCTCTTCTAACTGGTACTGTACCGGGATCAGGAAACCAGACTGCATACAGAGACAATAGATGGCTCTTACCTGGCGATAAACCACACTCCCCTTCTTGTACATATCATCCTCATTGTTGTAATTGACCCCGTATCTCGAGAAGAGAATCTCATTCTTGTCCGCCGATACCGTCCCCTGATCCGTCAGCGGAAAAGGTATCCAAGATTCTAGAGATCACATTACTCACCTTGAGCTCCAATTCTGCATCTGTGTTGTTTATCCCGCCTTGCTGCACCATGGCCCAAAAGGTCGTGTTATAAAGATTATTAATGTGGCCTGCCACCTGCATAAGTCTCGATTCTTAGAGAAGGAGAAGATAAACTCACAATCAACCTGTCTCCAACTCATATAATCCCGCAGAATTCCCGCGGTGGGATAGATGACTGCCCGTCCGTCAAACGACGGCAGATACGGCGGCTGCAATGGCGCATCGAGAAAATATGTGCTCCATAGATAGATGTAGTGAGCTGTAAAAGTCGACACGATAGTTGTCACGAGTTTCCTATCTCGTTAGTATCTGAGTATTCATCGTTTTCTCTGAGTGACTCACCCATTCCTCCGCTCGAATAACTGACAGCTTGGGTGGAAGACAAAACTAGGTCCAATGAGTCTCAATCCTAAGTCAAGTGGAATAAAAGGAAAATACCTATATTCATCACTAACGCCGTAAGCCACACACAGATCCGGAAGTTCTTTCATGACCTCGACGGCAGCGGCGTTCATCAGATCCAGCGCACGGCGGTCATTAGGCTTCACGAAGCCATAGCGATCAGAGAGCCTAATATACTCAGTTCAGTTTGCCTCCTTTGATATCAAATGATTATATCAAATGATTATTCATTGTATATAGCAGATGGAGACTGACTTGTGAAATCCTCGGCCGTCAATGCGGACCACAATCCAGGTGTTGGGGAGCAGCACGTCGGGCTGCTCGAAGGTTTTGACATATTCAAATCTTATTACTTGTTAGCTTGTTACTTTAAATAGGTAGTAGATGAAGTTATATATGTATTTACCTTGAGTTTGCCATGTTATTTACTATGCGCCCAGCAAAGTGACGGAGGTAGAATTCAGATTCAAGTGCGCGGGAAGCGGAGATAAAAACCGAAGATGTCTAACAACTACATATTTAACATATGGAAGTATTCGCTAACTACTATCTGAATATATTTTAGGATATCTTTGTGAAGTTACGGTCAGATTCAGTTATTTATAGTAAGCTAGTTGTGCCCTATCTTCATGACAGCCCATATCCGCTTTGTCGCCTTGTGGAGGGCAAACAGATGTGACATTCCGGGGCCCACGAATAACCGGGGTGCATGCGTTCACTAATGCCTGGTTTGAGGAAATATATGGGGTCAACAACTCCCACTTTTCTTTTCTTCAAAATATATAACCCTGTACTGTGATGCCATGAAATAACTCTTACGACGAGTCCGTATGAAAGCACCCTGCCCCTCCCCCTCCACTGTCTCAATACCAAGAATACATATCAACCATATCCTCCGAACTCGAAACCGGATCATACATCATCAACCATCCGGCTTCAGGCAATCCCCTCCACAATTCAGCGATAGATGGGGATGGTCAAACCGCCATTGTCGGCGCGTGAGTTTCTTTCCTTTTCTTTCCTGTGCAAGGCTGACTTAAAAACTTATCATTCGCAGCGAACCCAGAGAAGACTCGTTCCAGACATGGAATATTTCCCATGAAATTGGTGATGTGTATTTTATCGAATGCAACCTCACGTTCGGATTTCTCTTTTCGGGAGAGGATCTGTGTATGTACGAGTCAATTGGGTTGACATGTATGTTACTAACTTCTATGGATCATAGGGGATGGCGCTACACTCGCTGCACATGCTGATTCCACGCCATGGCATATAAAGCAGGAGCCTGGGACTTTGCTTTATCGGTATGCTGGAAACTAGCTTATGGTTCTGTTTCGATTGCTGAACTGAATAGGATCTGTCTCTTCATCACAGACTACTACTACCTTGACCTACCGGACGACGAACCGGATACTAAATGTGAACTTAAGGAGGGCGGAAAGCAGGCGTGGGCGTTTACACGAGCCGGCTGGTAAAGGCAGTGAACCATGTTGATTTGCTAATGTAAATTTGATGGTATGACATCTGTGACTATCCATACCACCAGACGGCGCGATGAGATGAATAAACAATATGCATCATATGGTACGACACTGACATTGACCCACAATCGGAATGATGATACTCGAACAGAGAAAGAAAAAGTTAAAATGAATGCCGCTATTAGGTTGATTATGTTGCCGTACCCTCAACAGGAGTCTCTTCATCCCCGGCTTCGCTGGCTCGCTCACTTGCCTCGCTTGCGGCCTTATCGGACTTCTTGGACTTGCGACTGAAGATGTTAAGGCTTCGAGTTGATTTGTCCGCCGAAGGAACACTGGAAGTGGTACTGTCTACACTCTTTCCAAGCTGGGCTTCACTGGCGCGATCCTCATCAATATCGCCCTGCGAGGAATCACCCTTCCTGGAAAAGAGACCGGACCGATCCTTCCACGAGCTGAACTTGCTGGAACTACCCTTGCGAGTGAGTTTTCGAATGAACGACTCCTTTGAAGCACCATTGTCAAGAGAAGTGCTCGACGGCACCCTATCCAAGGATTCGTAAGAATCAGTGAAGATAGACAACGATCGAGAATCCCGGGAGATCCGTGATTCAGACGGCGACCCATCGTCCATGTGGAGATCAAATGATTCATTCGTGTATTCATCCTTTTGATCCTTGCCCAACTCCTCGCTAAAGATGGTCGTGAATGACGGTGCCGTAGGGTTCAACTTGGGCGTTGCTGGTCGATGGGACGATGAAGGACGAGTTCCGATGGGAGCCTGCAGAGGACGGCTCTGTCTCTCAAAGGAAGAATCCTGGAGGAAATCCGGTTCTCCGCTTAGACTCAGAGGTAAGTGGCCGGAGGAGCCATACGAGGGCCGACGTGTAAGACCTCTTGACCAGGTGGACGGCGAAGCCCAATCAAATCCCAGTGGACTCCGATGGTCTGATTTATCTGCCGATGGCCAGCCAAAATGCCGGTTATCCGTCGAGGGATGAGGTAACTGGTTATCAAACGAGAAAGTAGATGAGGGCCTTGGTGACAACGAGCCGCGCCGGACGGTACCCAGAATCGATGACGGGTCGATCGGATCATGCCTGGGGCTGAATTGGTTATACCCGGTACTCAGATCTGAGCTCTCCCCATGTTTAGATGCACCATGGCCAAAGCCAAACCGGCTAGAGGAAAAAATGTTGGAAAAAGCAGCCCGCCGCGAAGGTGCCTGATCTGAAGAACTGTCGGCAGTCACACTAGTTGTGTTGCTTTTGGGAAACAAGGATATCGGGTTTGGCCAATTGCCTGTATGACTTAGCCGGCGACGTCTAGAACCTATAGGATCCATATCGTCCATGTTTCGTGGATAAGACTGACTTTGGCCTGGCTTCAGGGTGCCTAGTAAAGGCGGCTCGTCGGCAAGAGTTTTCCCGCGAGGTCGATGAAAACCGAAAAGACCAGAAAGTCTTCGTGACGCACTTTTCGGAGCATCCTCCGCAATTCCCAAAGAAACCTGCTGCGAGTCCCTTTCCTGTTGGTTATGGTTCTCATGTGGGCTGGCAAAAAGGCTCCCGGGCTGACTTCCCGAAGAGCCCGGGGACGGAGGTGCATGGGGAAAAGGTTCAAGCTGCGGATTGGGTTCAAGGTTCGGAAATCGTGAGCGAACAGCGGGATGCGGAAGTTCTGGGGATTCCATTTCATCTCCCAGAAGGTCGGAGGGGAGTAGGGAATCCGCGCGGGGACTCATCTGGGGATTATTGAAAGACAAATCTAGGTCGCTGCGCAACGCCTCTGGCAGATCCGATACACCGGATAAAGCCATCCCGTTGTTGACATTAAAAAACGCTGAGCTTGGACCGAAAGTTGGCGAACTGGTGGAGGGGGGATTGTAGTTGATGAAGGGAGGGTCGATCCCGGCGAAGTTGATGGGCGAGGAAACGTTACTTGCCAGCGAACTGCGGTGACGACGAGGACGGATGGTCGCTGCACTCGACAAATCCAGATCCAGGGCTGGCAGGGAAAATGGACCAGTACTGCCGGGACGCTGGCTTGCAAGCCATTTCAGACGCTCTTGTGCATCTTGGTAATTCTGCTGGGTCTGAGCATGGAGAGTAACAAGAGCAGCATAACGCGACTGCAAGTTACCCAACTTGATTTCCCATTGGCGCGCTCGTTCGTTGTCAATTCGATCCAGTTCCTTGCCATCCTCGTTGTCGCCTCCCTGGTGTCCCTTCCTATCCTCCTCTAACTTCTTGACGCGTCCGCCTTTGTCCTGAATATCATCGTCGATGCCCTTCATCTCAGATTGTTCCTTGGCGATCTTCTCTCTGACTTCATCCGTGCGCCTTTTTCTCTGCTCCTCCAGACGGGATTTTTCTTCCTTTACATGTGCAGCATCGCCCGTCATCTTCGCAATCTGCTCCTGCCATCGAATAATGTCGTTCTTTCGTTTCTGGCGCTCTGCTTCCTTTTGCTGCAAAAGTCGTTCCCGTTTGGACTTCTCACCCTGCGCGGTGCGATTGACGCTTTCCAACTTGTAAACGTGCTTCCTGAGCTCGTTGCTGGTCTCGTCCTTTTCCTTCACGCGCCTCCTCATATCATCGCGCTGCCTTTCAAGGTTCTTCAACAATGTGATATGCTCCTCTTCCTCTTCAGCCACTGTTTTATCCACATTCTCATTTTCATGCTGCAGAGATTTCAATCGATCAGCGAGCTGCTCGAGAGTCTCGTCCCGGTCGTCCTGTGTCGTGCTCTTTTGTACTTCCTCCGGTTGTCCTTGTAAAACATCCACTCCGCTCGCCATGGGAGAGTGTTTTCGCCCAACCTGGGGTCGTTTCGATTGTAATAGGCCTCCTCCGCTGTGTTCACGGGACATCACGGGAGCGGACGGAGCTGCAAAGCCAGTGGTCGACCGGGGAATCGAAGCGCGAATGGTAGGACTTTCAATCGCATCATTTTCGTCAGACTGCGACAAGGGCGCCGAACTCGTTCGCACATGAAGGATAGCACTCGGGGTTTGAAAATTCGCTGCGCTGACCGAAAGAACACAGATGTGGTAGATGGTCCCTGGGACCAAGTTCAAGATCTCGACTGCCGTCTCCGCCCGTTTGGTTTCGCCCACTAATGGAATTAGTTCCCAATTCTTGTCCCGCACGAGCGAAGAAAAATCAGAAGTACCTTTACTACCGTTCAATTGGATGATGTGTTTGTGGATGGAATTATGAAAATCCGGTTGTTTCCAAGCAATGTGAATCTCATGAGCAGTGATGTCTTCGAGAGTGAGCTCTGGCGGCGGAGGGATATCCAAACCGAGCTTTTCCACCAGAACTTCATTCGAAGTCTGGCAAACCTGCCAGGCGCGGTACAACAGCCTTAGGAGTCAGCGTCTGCAGGGCATTGAAGCGACCGGAGGGAAATCAAATAGGACAAAGGAGCTCACCAGATCAAAGCCCATAAGATAGTCACTGCCAGGAAGAGAGCCATGACGCCTCGGACCCTCACTCGCGGAACCACGCTAGGGTAGGCGTCAAAGGTGAGGTGCAACGGCTCATACATCCCCGCGTCGAATCTCCATGGACGCGGCGGGTATGGACAAGAGAGACACCGATTCGAGTAAGCCGTAAAAGTCGAGGGCCGAAAAAGCTTGTTCATTCCCCGAATGAGGAAAAGAGCGAGAGGAGGCGAAAGAGACGGAGAGGGAGAGAGAGCGGGAAAGAACGAAGAGCCTTGGGGAGACCCTCCTCGGGCCGTCTCCGCCGAGAAGCGCCTTATTGGTTACATAAGATCTCAGTCATCCATCTAATTCTTGGCACTGATCTTGGCATTCCCCAATCCATAAGATTTCCCAAAGCGGAAGACACCTCAAGCGGAAATCCGCTAGTCCATATGCGGAATAGTGTGAGCCCCTCTGCCGGACAAAGAGCCGAGGCATAAAACAATCTAGCCCAATCGGGAGAGCAGGTGACCGCTGTTGGTTTGTTGAGCGCATCGCATCTCCCAACGGTCGTCTCACCACCACCACCACTTACCATCTCCGTGCTTGTCTATCTTTCTTTAGTCGCATCTCTTACTCTGTATGAGTACTTCTTCCACTCACTCTGCGTTTTCTGCCATTCGTTTGCTGTTTCTGGTCTGTGGTATGTGGCAGCTGGAGTTCCTTGTCATTCACCATCGTCACATGGGCCTTATGTAGGCGGCGTCTTTTTCTCCGAATCAGCTCCCCTCTTACCTCCTGAGATTTTCTCTTTATCCACACCTTTTTCTTGCAACGTTATATCGAATCTCTGCGAGAATCCCTCGACTTGACCCGGCGCGATGCAGTACGTGCGGAGTATCAGTGGTTCCGTCTCGAAGACATGGAATTCCATCAATCCAGCGACTCTCAGCGGAGCCATTGATGTGATTGTGATTGAACAGGAAGATGGTTAGGATACGCTTCATTCTTGCTGTGGATTTGTCTGTGCTAATACTCGGGGTACGTGATTAGGAACTCTTGCCTGTTCGCCGTTTCATGTCCGATTTGGGAAATTTTCCCTCCTCCGCCCCTATGAGAAAAAGGTATATCCATCCCAACCATACTGCGAATCCCGTCCAGTGTGTGACTGAACTGGGTCACAGGTCGAATTTACGGTCAATGGAGAGAAACAACCATATTCCATGAAGCTAGGTGAAGGGGGAGAAGCGTTCTTTGTATTCGAAACATCAGATGATATTCCGGATTCGCTACAAACATCACCAGTGGTATCGCCAGCGGGTAGTCCAAGGTCTCAGAGTGAGAGTGAATTATCAAGCTCACTCCAAGAACCGGATTATCTGGACTTGGATGTCTCACCCGACGCAAGTGAATCGAAGCCTGCGGACATTCCCCTGTCGAGAAATGCCCGGGCCTCGACTGATCTGGGTATGGATGGCTCTCGGGTGATCTTTTTCTTTGCATAATTTACTGACATGCATCACAGGGGCGATCACACCCCTGTCACGGTCATTAGATACGCCCGAACTCGGCATGCCCCATCTTGGTCCGCTTGAGTTGGAATCGGGAAAGCTTAATCGTTTTGACTCAGAGCCTCCGTTGGGAGACGATTTTGAAGTGCGTTCAGCAAGCTCCCATGTATCGGAGACCGATCCAGTCCATATTGCACGTTCCCAAAGCCCGCCCCCACCGACAGCAGAGGAAGCTATGTCGCGTGCGATTTCCTTGTCGAAGAAATTATCGGGGTCAAATATCCCATCGCACGTCACGGATACAGGAGATCTTATGCTCGATATGACCGGCTATAAAAGCAATGACGAGGACGCTTTGCGCGCGGAAGTTATTGCACGCAAAATCCTATCCGAAGAACTGGAAGGCTGCTACGATATTGGATCTCTGATTGGTGCTGATGAACATGGGAACTTGTGGATCTACAGCAGCGAGGAGGCCAAAGAGGCGGCCAATCGTCGAGCAACCTTTAATGCGATGAGGCCCAACTCAGCCATGAGCGAGAATGCTGTTACGGATTCCGGGTATCATAGTGATGGTGACCAGCATATTCCTGAATCGTTGCTCACCCGGCATACCCGTGCGAAATCTGACGTTCAACCTGGAGTACCTACTGCATTGACGCAGGAGGCTCTGTCGGGAGACGCGAACCGCAACTATGCAAAGACTCTCCGTCTCACAAGCGACCAACTCAAAGCTTTGAACCTGAAACCGGGACCCAATCCGATGTCGTTCAGTGTCAATAAGGCTACATGCACCGCAACCATGTATTTGTGGAGTGGAAACACGCCAATTGTGATTTCAGATATTGATGGGACCATTACCAAGTGAGTCACCCCGGGATTCATTCGCATGTATATGTTTCTAACCATGAATCTGTAGGTCTGATGCTTTGGGCCATGTCCTGAACATGATTGGCCGTGATTGGACGCATGCCGGTGTGGCCAAGTTATACACAGATATCGTCAACAATGGATACAATATCATGTACCTTACCAGTCGGTCTGTCGGCCAGGCTGACACCACGCGGGCATATATTTATGGAGTCAACCAGGACGGATATCGATTGCCCAAGGGCCCTACCATCATGAGTCCTGATCGGACGCTTGCCGCCCTACGACGTGAGGTTTACCTGAGGAAGCCAGAAGTGTTCAAGATGGCATGCCTACGGGATATCCTTGGTCTCTTTAATGGAAAGGAGAATCCGTTCTACGCAGGATTCGGCAACCGACTCACGGACGCCTTGAGTTATCGGTCAGTGAACATTCCATCGAGTCGGATTTTCACAATCAACTCGAATGCAGAGGTGTCTCTGGACCTTCTCAGCCTCAACCAGTACAAGAGTAGCTACGTTACCATGCGCGAGCTATTGGATCACTTCTTCCCACCGGTTAGTCTTCTTGTACAAGCCGGAGGTGAGGATTTCACCGACTTCACATACTGGAGAGACTTGCCGCCGGACCTCGACGACTTTTCAAGCACGGATAGCGAAGATGAAGAAGAGCAAGAAGATGAAGAACACGAGGAAGATGAGGAAGAACACGAGGAAGAAGAAATGGACGAGGAGGAGGACGTCGACGACGAAGAGGCAGATGAAGAGGACGAAGGCGATGACTACGAGCTCAGCGGTGATGAAGGAAGTGAAGTGTTTGACGACGACGAGCCCGTCGAGGAAGATCTCGGTGCCAGCTACGTTTCTCAAGCCTCGGCAGACCAGCCCCCTCCGGATCTGAGTATCGATGGCGTTGATTTGGAAGACGATGAAGGAATCGAGGGGGACGACGAAGTTGAACCACCTGAGGCGACTCCAAAGCCCGTGGAATCGAGACATTCGATACCATTGTCCGATCCTCCTTCCCCTTCGAGGTGACGAAATGCATCTGATTCTATTGCTATCGAGTTCGTCGTACCAGACTGGACTGCATTTGCATTATCCGTGGCATTCTGACTTTATTATGCATCATACCGGAGTTTACTGGGCAGCCTTGTATTCATACACATTGCTTTTTGGCAGGACGTTTGGCGCGATATCTTTTGTATGGGGATAGTTTAGAAATATTGGTCTATCCGTCGTTACTTTGTTGATTGCACATAGCCTTGGACAGTCTTTTGAATAGAATTGTTTGTATATTCGTTTACTTCTAGTGCCAGTTCAGTTGTACATAGTCTACGGGTATACAGGATTACCCGTTCTGGACTAGCGCCTCGGAGCTTGATCTTCAGATTCGTCCATCACAGTTCACGTCAACTCACCACTTCAACCACGCCTTCTAGCTGCACTACTATTTTCTTGTTTTAAAGGTCTATTGTATTCGTGGATACCTTCTTGCGTCTACTAATGCCAGCGTTATAATCAACTCGATCGGTCATTCCACGTCGCTAAAGACTCCAACCTCAACCTACTACTCCCTTCGAGCCAACGACGGACAGTTACTTCAAGAAAATGGCATCACCAAACCAAACATCACAACCTACGCAACCCCTCTCCCCCCCAACAACCGACCCAACCTCCAACAACGCCAACACCACCACCACTAACATGAACAACAACAACAACAACACCTCGTCGCAAACCCCCAGCGCCAACCAAACCACAACCGCACCAACATCAGCCTCCGCTCCCCAACCAACTCAAATCCCCGCAACCTCCCTAAAAGACTCTGGCAAGACGCGCCGCCCCCGCGACGTCCGTCTAATCCACATGCTCCTCGCCTCCCTCGGCGTAACAGCCTACCAAGAACGCGTCCCCCTTCAACTCCTCGACTTCGCCTACCGCTACACCTCCAACGTCCTAACTGACGCCGTGCATCTCGCGACGGAGGGGTATGCGGCTGCAGCTGGTGAATCAGGGACGAGTAGTGGCCGTGGCGGCGGCAGCGGGGGTGGAGGTGGTGGAGGAGCGCACGATGTGAACACGGTTAGTTTGTCGGCGATGCGGCTGAGTATTGCGTCGAGGTTGCATTATCAGTTTCAGACGGGGCTGCCGAAGGAGTTTCTTATGGATGTTGCGACGGAGAGGAATCGGGTTGCGTTGCCCGGGGCTTCGAGGGGGTTTGATAATGCGGGTAATGCGAATCGGGCGCCGCAGGCGCATCAGGGATTGGTGATGGGGGGGATGAGGTTGCCGCCGGAGAGGTTTTGTTTGACGGGGGTTGGGTGGGACATGAAGGAGGAGTGGGAGAGTGAGGGTGAGGAGGAGATCCAGGAGCCAGTGGATGGAGAGGGAGAAGGGGAGGGGGATGATGAAGGGAATGGCGATGATGATGATGATGAGGATGGGAAGATGGAGGATATTTTCGGAGAGGATACTGCTATGGGCGAGGGAGAGGGGGATGAAGATGGAGACAAGGCAATGGCGGATGTCTGATTAACAATTACACTTGATTACGGAGTTAGGCGCATAGCTGGGATTAGGAGATTCATATCTATTCTTTTCACCTTTTAACAAGTCTCACGACAGCACTGTACATAACATAAATGCCCTGAGACCGTATCAACCGAAAACACAATGCAACGCCAGATCCAACGCCAAACATACACAGACGTACAAGTAGTCCACAATAACAACGTCACAAGAAGCCAAGGCAGCCTACCCCGACGCCTTCTTCCTCTCATCATCCTCCCTCATCATCCGAATAACCTCCTCCCTCCTCCTCCTCACCCTCTCATCCTCCTCATTTCTAACCCTCCTCCTCTCCTCCGCAGTTGCAAACCACTCCTCCCTCGCCCGATCCTCCTCCTCTGGCTTCGCATGCGCAAGCATACACCCGTTCATGGTGAGTCGTTGCTGTCGACAGATCCATGTTGCGGTTACGGTGCGGTTCACGGCGCATTCGGCGAATGCTGCAGCCCCGGTTAGCAGGCTTCATTTTGATATAGTGAGATGGACACAATTTGGGGACAGGAGGATTGGGACAGTACCCTTGATCTCAGCGGCGCAATGGCTTCGCACGCGTTTGTGGAAGAGGTCTTGGACTTCTGCTTCTTGGGAGGCGGAGAGGGGGAGGGGGTTGCGGAGGTTGTATTTGATTTTGGGGCGGGGTGGTTGTTGTTGGTCTGTCATTTTGGTTGTCTGGTCTGCTTTTCGCTGGGTAGATTTCGAGATTCGACTGTTTGTAACTCTGGTGCGGTGCGGTGTTCGTGAGTGAGGTGGGGACAACAGTAGGTGAGTTGCCTGGGTTGAGTGAGGGATTGGATTGAGCCCCTTAAACTGAACCGAGTGTATCAATTCAGACAATGAATAGAGTGAGCCAAAGGGAGTAGTATCTGCGATTGTAGAGGTTCAAGAAAAGCACCGTCGAGGAAAAGAGCAGCTGACCGAGAAAGTCGACGTTGGAGCTTCCGCCGGCGGAGAACTTTTTTCAACTCTTCAACTATCCACCTCCGCCGACGTCCAACACTTTTTTCTCTTTTGACTGCAACAGCGTCATCTATAATTTATTTATACTGTGATAACAAGAAAGAAATCGCAAAATGTCGTCCATGCGCAACGCCGTCCACCGACGGCAACACCGCGAGCGAGGCCAACTCCAAGGCCGTGAAAAATGGGGTATCCTCGAAAAGCACAAGGTACCTTTCCCTTTAACCCCCAATCCATCCCTCAAAAAGAGAAGTACTAACAAATAAAAGGACTACTCCCTCCGCGCAAAAGACTACAACCAAAAGAAAGCCAAACTCGCCCGCCTCTCCGAAAAAGCCCGCGACCGCAACCCCGATGAATACGCCTTCGGCATGATGTCCTCCCACTCCGGGAAAGCAGGCAAACACGGTTCCGGATCGCGCGACTCCGCCGCCAGCCTAAGCCACGAGGCGATCAAGTTGCTGAAGACGCAGGATGCGGCGTATCTGCGGACCGTCGGGGAGAGGGTTAGGCGCGAGATGGAGAGGGTTGAGCAGGAGGTTAGGTTGCAGGAGGGGATGAGGGAAGTTCTTGGGGGGAAGGAGGATGATAATAAGAAAGGGAAGGGGGAGGAGATGAGTGAGGATGATGAGTTTGGGGGGTTTGATTTTGGGGATGAGGTTGAGGAGACCAAGCTGAAGAAGGTGGTTTTTGCGGGTGATCGGGAGGAACAGAGGAAGTTGAAGAATCGGAGGCTACGGGGGGAAGAGGAGGAGGATGAGGATGAGGATATGGACGATTCCTTCGAACAACGGCTGAAACAGAAGAAATCTCGGAAACAGCTCGAGGCGGAACGACAGAAGCTGGCTGACGAACGACGAGCACGCAAGCTGCGCAAGAGAGCTGTTGAGGCGCGAGAGAATAAGCTCAAACACCTTCAAAAGCAATTTGCTGATATCACCGCCGCGGAGCGCGAGCTGGACTGGCAACGAGGGCGGATGGATAACTCTGTTGGGGGGACGAATAAGAATGGCATCAAGTGGAAGATTCGGGAGAGGAAGAAATAATTCCTCTATTATGATTATGACGATTTGCTTTGTTATTGATTCCCTGTTGTCATTGGTCCGGAAAAGTTGTTGCTTGTTCATTCTATAGCATGCTGTAGATACCACTAATTCAGAGATAGAACCATCTACATAGATAACTTTTATTCATTATCATACTATATGTCCAACGTTAAATCATGAGAAATGAGGAAAGCGACTACGACTGATTCCGCTTGATCTCAGCCACACGAATGCTGACAGCCCTCTTGTGCGCCTCGAGTCCTTCAACACCAGCCAGTTGCTCGACTGTGCGTGACAGGCCGTAAAGACCGTCAGCAGTCAGGTTGGAGCTGGTGATATGCTTGAGGAAGGATCCCAGGTTGACACCGGAGTACTGCTTAGCGTAACCGTATGTTGCTGTAAAATGTTAGCACGAGTAAATAGATCCATAGAAACGAAAGGCCACTTACGCAAAGAGTGGTTGACACCTGCAGAGTAATCCCCCACACTCTCAGGAGTCCACTGGCCGATGAACACACTGCCTGCGTTCTGTACCAGGTCCACGACGGACTCGGCATCCTGCACTTGCAGGATCAAGTGCTCCGGAGCGTACTCGTTGCTGAGGGTCATGGCCTCGTTGATATCCTTGACCACGAACGTCACAGAGTGCGCCAGAGATCCCTTGACGATATCCATCCGGGGCAGGGCTCTTGCCTGCGCATCGACCTCATCCTCAATGGCCTTGAGCTGAGCCTCGTTAAGGTCAATCGCGATGAGGATAACCTGCGAGTCGACGCCGTGTTCAGCCTGACTCAGAAGGTCGGAAGCCACAAATGCTGGGTTGGCGTCCTTGTCAGCCACCACAAGCACCTCACTGGGTCCAGCGGGCATGTCAATGCTGACACCTGCAGAGGTGTCGTTGGCCACCAGCATCTTGGCAGCAGTCACGAACTGGTTACCGGGACCAAGGATCTTGTCGACCTTGCTGATGCTTGGGGTTCCGTAGGCCATGGCAGCCACAGCCTGAGCACCACCAGCGAGAACAATGCTCTCAGCACCGACCTTGTGGGCGACGTAGACGATCTCAGGGGAGATGCTGCCATCCGCACGCGGGGGCGAGGCGAGCACGATGGTCTTGCATCCAGCAACCATGGCGGGCACACCCAACATCATGGCTGTAGAGGGAAGCACGGCAGTACCCCCGGGGATGTAAAGACCAACCCGCTCAATGGCCCGCGAGAAACGTGAGCAGACCACACCCGGCATGGTCTCCATCTTGAGTGCATCATTGCTTCCCTTCTGGGCGGCGTGGAACTTGCTGATGTTGGAGATACTGACATCGATAGCCTCCTGCGTCTCTGGGGACATCTTCATGAGTTCCGCAGGGAACGGTGCGTGGAGGACGGGAGACGTCAAGGACGTAGCCTTTTCAAACTTGTGGGTGTACTTGAGCACACCCGCATCGCCGTTCTCGCGAACGTCCTGGATGATGGGACGCACAAGGCCGACAATTGCTTCGTTCGACTTTTGCGACGGCCGCTTGAGGTGGTCGCGGACGACGTTCTCTGGTGCCGAAGCGGTGACCACACGGGTCATCTCGAGTCGGGCGTTCACGTCAACGGCGGGCTGCTCGGGCTTCTTCTCCTCGGCGGGCTTAGATTCGGCTGCAGGTGCCAGACCAGCCTTCTCAGCCCAGGGACCCTTGGCGTCACCCTTTCTCCTCTTAACCTTGAGGCTCTTGAGGTCGAGATTCCGTTCGACATCCTCCAAATTGACACCATTGGCGACGCAGCGGGTCAAAGCAAAATAGAGCAGATCGGCGGCTTCGAACGCAATCTCCTCCTTGGTGTTGGCGCGGCACAGTTCGTCGGCTTCCTCCATGATCTTAGCCTGGGCGAGTTTGGGGTCATTGAACAGTCTCGCAGTGTAGGAACCGGCGGGGGCGTCTGCCTTGCGGGCTTGAAGGGTCTTTTGAAGGCGAGAGAGACCATTGTAGGGACCGAAGCAGCTTGCTCTACCGAGGTGGCAGAATCCTAGAGAAAACGTCAGTTCCGACAAGGCTGGATTTGTGATAGTTGATCTTACCCCGGCCAATCTGGTTAACGATGAAGACCAGACAGTCGCTGTCACAGTCGAATCCAACACGGATAAGTTCCTGCACATCACCACTAGATTGACCCTTGTACCACAGGCCGCGCTTCCGGCTCTGGTAGACACCAGTACCAGTACGGAAGGCCTCTGCGATACTCTCATCACTGCTCCAGACAAACCCCAAAGAGACACCCCGCTCATCGGTGACAAGGGTGGCATACAAGCCATTGCCCTGGTCGACCACGGCGCGGGCAGCGACAAGCGAAGCGGCGGAAATCTGGCCATCGGAGGGATTGCGCTCGAAGGTCAGGCTCTGTGCGGGAACGACGCTAACAGCACCTTCGTTGATAGTTTGTTTCAGACCTTCCTCTGTAATCGATACGTTGTCACGGTAGTTCTGGTAGAGATTCTGCGCCTCGAGGTTCATGCCCAGCTTATCAGCCAGGGCCTTGCTAGCCGATTCCGTAACGAGACCGGCATCCTTCCTCTCGGGATTCTCTGCCACCCATTTCTGGAAAGCATCGATCTGGCTATCGGACGAGGTGTAGACGATGAGACGATCGGAGGGAACAGATTGTTCTTGAGACAGGGTGGTTAATTGGTCAAGGGAGATGAAGACTTTAGCGGCACCGGTGTTGAGGATATCGACGATATCTCCGGAAGAAGGGATGTCGGTAACATCGAGGTAGACGTCGAGATTCCGGAAGTTCTGGCGCAGAAATTCCTGAGCTTGCTTGAGATTGTTGACCCTGACGAGGACACGGCCTAGGTATGCGATCTGCTGGAGAGAGAGACCAGCGGGGGCCGCGGGGTCGAAGGAGACGAGGAGGGGGGCTGCCATTCTGTCGTATGTCTAGTTAACGAGGGGAGACAAGCAAATGAGAAAGATAAATAGATCAAGAGAGTCCCCTGTGTCCTGAGGAAAATGACAGAAAGAGTTGGGAGAGGGAGAGAGGAAGAAGAGGAGAAGCTGAAGCCGGAAGAGTCATACTGTCGATTTTTCAGCCCCGCCACAGCCGGTCATTCACCCATTTTTGTCTTTTTCTGTATAAGGGGGTCAAGTTAAAGGTATAGAATTAGCAATTACAATTTACATATGCGGAATCAAAAATTCTAGAGAGGTAGAGCCAAAAGTGAGGTTGATTATACTGACCGAAGGATTGACCAATAGCAGCACGCTAATTAGAATCTGTATAGCTTCAGGACTTCCGTTTTTGGGTAGTTGACATATCACCACAACCGATCATATTCGGTGTATTACAAGTACAGTCAAGTACATGTGATTTCACATCGCAAACAAATTCGTGTATTCTGGGATCATGCAGTCAGAAGAATGTCTGACACGGAAAAATGGAAAGAGCTAACGACCCCCAATAAAGAAGGCCGATTCCTTACAGCAAACACGACTATTGGAGGCAAAATGCGGCATTCTTTCTTTGCGACGCAGGGGTGATTGTGTCACTCTTACAAATATGCGACTCGCGCCTTCCTGTTGTGCCACTTACTGTCACTTACTGTCACATCTTATAATTTTTAATACATTTTGCTGTTGAATTCTTTCTTCTAGTCGTTCGTTAATTGCCAGACATGCGCCTCTCGAGCCTTCTCTTCATCGGCCCTTCGCTGGCTGCGACCCTTCCGCCCCAGCCACTTCTGCATCAAGAGGAGGCCCTTTCTCAAGCGGACGCGGTCAAAGAAGCCTTTCAACATGCCTGGAATGGTTATACGAAATACGCTTTTCCTCATGACGAGTTGCGTTCGGTTTCCAACGGCTACGGAGATTCCAGGTATGTCACCTTTTCTCGTGCCTGTATGATATTGATGATGTACTGTATAGAAACGGATGGGGCGCTTCTGCCGTTGATGCCCTCTCGACCGCGATTCTGATGCGTAAAGCCGATGTCGTTAACCAGATTCTCGACCATATTGCCTCTGTCGATTATTCCACCACTCCATCCTTGGTCAGTCTGTTCGAGACTACCATCCGATACCTCGCGGGAATGTTATCCGGATACGACCTGCTGAAAGGCCCTATGGCAGATCTGGTTCAAGATTCGTCCAAGGTGGACATGCTTCTTACTCAGTCGAAGAAACTAGCAGACGTACTCAAGTTCGCCTTTGACACAAAATCCGGGGTGCCGATCAACGACGTCAACATCACCTCGCACGAGAACGACGGTCTGACATACAACTCACTTGCCGGAATGGGCACTTTGACGCTGGAATGGACGCGATTGAGTGACCTGACGGGTGATCCAGAGTATGCGCGATTGAGTCAAAAGGCACAAGAGTATCTACTGCACCCAAAACCGACCAGCAGTGAGCCCTTCCCCGGTCTGGTGGGCAGTAACATTGATATCGCGACGGGCAACTTCACCGACGCAGCAGTTAGCTGGAACGGTGGCGCGGATTCCTTCTACGAATACCTGATCAAGATGTACGTCTACGACCCGTATCGCTTTGGATTGTACAAGGACCGATGGGTGGCAGCCGCCCACTCGACCATTGAGCATCTGCAGTCGCACCCGTCATCGCGGCCGGACTTGACATTTCTGGCGTCATACAACAGAGGCCAGCTTGGTCTCAGTGCGCAGCACCTGACCTGCTTCGATGGAGGTAGCTTCCTGCTGGGTGGGACTGTGCTGGGTGACGACAAGTTGGTTCAGTTCGGCCGGGATCTCGTGAAAGGGTGCCATGCGACATACAACGAGACGGCGACGGGAATCGGACCGGAGACGTTTGCATGGGATGCGCAGTCGGTGCCAAATGACCAGCGGGTGTTTTTCGAGAAAGCCGGTTTCTACATCACCAATGGGGTGTACATCCTGCGGCCGGAAGTAATTGAGAGCTTCTACTATGCATATCGTGTCACCGGTGAGACACAGTACCGAGACTGGGTGTGGGATGCATTCGTGGCCATCAATGCCACATGCCGGACAGACTCTGGATTCGCAGGAATCAACAATGTAAATGTGAAGGATGGAGGTGGGAAGCAGGACAACCAGGAGAGTTTCATCTTTGCGGAAGTGCTCAAGTATGCGTATCTGGCGGTGACAGGAGACGATGAGTGGCAGGTGAAGCCGGGCAATGGGAACAAGTTTGTGTTTAACACGGAGGCGCATCCTATCCGAGTATATTCTTAACGTGTTCTATACTTACTTTAAACTGGGTTTTCTAATCATAATGTCTATCGATACGATAAGAGATACTTGCCAAAAAAGTCCAAACTTAGGCCCAGACACCCGAAAGATCGTCGTAAAGATCGAAATGGTCCCTGGAGATGGGACTCACTTAAGTATACTCCGTAAACCCTCTGTATTATAGAGTACTTCGTACTATGTAGTCGTACTATGCAGTGCTAAAATAAATATGCATACTCAAATAGGAAAGATTAGCATTCCGCCCCACTGCGCAGATTTGAGCAACCTTGAGAAAGATGAAGCAAAAACCTTGGAAGGGAGTACCTTGGGGGGACACATATAAGTATGCTCTCCTGTAGCTGTTCAATCTCATTATTGTTATCATTCTAGCATACTATACATCCTTCTACACTACTCTATCCCATACCCCAGATACTTTTATACCATACTCCACTTTAATCTATACAATGTGTGGCCCTCCTCGTCCTAGCTCCGGCGGCCGTATCGCCGTACTCTTTCCAGCTTCCTCTTCCTCTGCCAACTCCTACTCTGTCCTGTTTCATAACGACAAAGAAAACACACAAGCCACCTTTCGTGCCGACAATAACGATATAGACTCTCTCGCTGCGCTCTGGGGGTCTTCCGCAATAGATTTGCGGATAGAGTGAGTCTCTTACCGCTCCATTACCTGTATTCGGGTGGTTATTAACAAGGACAACAGGAAGTACGGAGATCTCACATCCTCATCGACATTAACATCATCACCGCTGCATGCCTTCCGCCTGAGACCTCAACCTGGGGCTTCTAAGATGGAGATGGAGTGCGAGTTGCCGGAACGGTTGGACTTGGGGATTTCAGACACGGGGATTGTAGGGAGACAGGTTACGGTTGTTGCGGATGGGAGGATGGGGACGGGAGTTGTTGGATATGATTGATTTATTCTCTCTTTGTGTGCTTGGAGTTTCGGTGAATTGTTCATAGCATTTTCGTGTTATTCTGATGCTCATACATCATAGCGTATTTACTGAGTTCTGATAATGATCTATTTTACAGCTTGAGGACAGCAGGACCCTCAATGCCATTCTGGTACCGGTCCTCAGTAGTAGACCAGTTGATGATCTTCCAGATACCATCGACGTAGGAGGCCTTGTTGTTCAGGTACTACAAGCATCATTAGCACCAACGTATAAAAAGGCCGGAACAAAGCAACAAGAACAAAGAAAAGAGACTCACCTGCAAATAATACGCATGCTCCCACATATCCACCCCAAAAAGCGGCGTATCCCCCGTAACCGGATCCTGATCCTTCGTCGTCACAATCTCCAACTCCCCCTTAGGCTTATTCGCAACCAACCAACCCCACCCACTCCCCTGGATTGCCAGCAACGTAGCCGAAAACACCTTTTGGAATCCCTCGTAGCTACCCCACTTCCTCTCAATCGCCGCCTTGACACCGGGGGCAGACTCGAGCTTCGCCTGCGGGGAGCTGGCGGGGGTCAGGTTCTTCCAGAAGAGGGAGTGGTTGATGTGGCCGCCGCCGTTGAATTTGATCTTTTGTTGCAGGGAGATGAGTTGGGGGACGTCTTGGGATTGGAGGGCGGTGGATTGGGCGGTTAGGGCAGCGTTGAGGTTGGTGATGTAGGTTTGGTGGTGCTTTTGGTGGTGGATTTCCATGATTTGCTTGGAGATGACGGGCTCAAGTGCCTGTTTTGTATTAGTATGAGAGGCTTAGCTGGGAGGAGAGATACATACATCGTAGGCGTAGGGAAGGGGAGGGAGGGTGAATTGAGACATGGTGATTATTGTAGTTTGTGTTTGACTGGCGTTTCGAATTCAGCTAATTTGCAGTAGTTGAGGGATTGAAAGAAGAGAAGTCAGAGAAAGCAAGAAAAGAAGAGAAAGAAGATATATCTCCAAGGTACTCTAGTGCGCGTGTTTGAGCGGGTTTCTCCAGGGACCTTGATGGGTCTCTGGAGCACGATTGAGCACATTACTCTGGACTTCTACGGGATTCTATCCAATGATACTCTGTATGGATGACATCTGACTGCCAATTAGTAACGAATGCTCTGTATGAATATCTCTCTGAAATGATGTTATCCTGGCTGTCGATTAGGGTTAGGATCTATTCTTATCCGTACCGCATCCCACCCCAGATTACCGATTCGCCGACGCCCGCATACTCCCACTACCACTTCTATACAGGTGTACTATCAAACCTATGTCGCAAACAGAGAACACTTTCGCCCATATAAACCACTCTAGATGTCCTTTGTAGTTCGAATAACCTCGTTTCATCCCCAAACGGATCACTAATCATGCGGGGTATCACCGAACCTCGGCTCTCGGTATGACTTCATTTAAGTACCCCGGTACGAGCACAGGGGCATGGTTTCGACTTTTCATACTTCTATCTTTACCAGATAATCGCCAGATAATACTCAATTGAAAATGTCAGAAGCACATCTCGATAACTTTTCCTCGCTCTTCTCCCTTGATGGCAAAGTCGCCGTCGTCACCGGCGGTTCAAGGGGTCTAGGTCTCCATGCCGCGTCGGGGTATGCTTCCAATTCCCTTTGCGCAACAAATTGAAACCAAACTAATAGGATAAAATAGTCTCCTCCAAGCCGGATGCTCAAAAGTGTACATCACATCGCGAAAAGCCAGCGCCTGCGAAGAAGCCGTCGCCGTGCTCAATGCGCTCCCGAACAAGCGCCCCGGCACGCAAGCCATCTCCGTCCCCGCCGATAGTTCGCGCATGGACGAATTGGATAGACTCGTTGCAGAGGTGAAAAAGACGACGGATCATGTGGATATCCTGTTTGCGAATGCGGGCGCGACATGGGGCGAGAAATTCGAGACGCACCCCGAGCATGCGTTTTCGAAGGTTATGGATTTGAATGTTAAGAGTGTGTTTTATTCGGTGCAGAAGTATGCCTTTCCCCCCGGGGTTCCAACTCTATTATCCACATATACTGATACCCCTGTCAAGGTTCGCCCCTCTCCTCTCCCAATCTGCAACCCGCGAGTCCCCCTCGCGAGTAATCATCACCGGCTCCGTCGCAGGCATCGGCGTCGGCTCTCTCGGCGAAAATGCCACATTCAGCTATTCCACTTCCAAAGCTGCCGTCCTCCATCTAACCAGGAACCTCGCTATCGAACTCGGTCCTCGGCATATCCTCTGCAATGCGCTTGCGCCCGGGTTCTTCCCGTCGAAGATGGCATCTGGGCTGATCGAGAAGCAGGGCGGGTTGAAGGCTTTGGAGGAAGAGAGTCCAAATAAGAGGTTGGGGAGGCCGGAGGATATTGCGGGGGCGGTTGTTTATTTGGCGAGTCGAGCGGGTAGTCATCTGAACGGGGCGACGATTGTGCTTGATGGGGGGAGTGTGTTGAAGAATAAGCTGTGAGGGGCTCTAATTGTATATAATCGTGTAATGGATCGGAGTTCTTCCCACTGCGTCAGGCTTACCTACCTACCGAATGATCAAAATCGAGTGTCCATATCCTGAACATTCCGATACTGAAATATGTCCGCTAAACCACTCGACGAGAGGAAACCCCGGATCCCTTATACGAGGGGTTGGCGGTTTACTATTCAACAACATGTACCCCCCTCCTCCCATACAGCGGCCTCCCTTCGCTGGCTGCAAATTCAATAGCAAAGCGGAATCCCGAAAAATGGAACAATTGCATCCCATTGAACGATGCCTTCAATACCCCCATTGCAGGGCTCATATGGCCTATTCAGCCTTGAACTGCAAGTCCATGACACAGTGCGCGTTGGCAATTGTCACAGCGCTCAAGTGGTTGAAGTCGAAGTCCTCACTGAAAACCCTCCAGTTGATGGACTATCCCAAGGCCAGCATGTGGTTGCTAAGCTATATGATCCGATGTACATCGATGACAATGAATTCTATGTCAATCCGTTTCTAGTTGCTGATAAAGGCTACACCTATGAAACAGCAGCTTATGGTGCTCTTTACGACCTCCAAGGTTCCCCAATTCCTCGATACCATGGCTCTTATTCTCTCGATATCGCCGAAAGTCAATCAAGCGAAGTGTCCGACTCATCCTGATTGAATATATACTAGGGGCTGTCAATGCAACAAGCTGGTCCCAACGGGCTCTCCCATAAGGCACGCCAAAGCATCATGAAGTCCACATTGAGTTTGAGTCATCGCTCTACGCCAGGGATGTTGTTTTTGAGGATCTCCGTCCAAGAAATATCATGCTGGTCAACCTCAAGGATGAACAAACACATACCGTCTTCATTGATTTTGCACATGTACGGTTTGAGCGGCTGGTATATGTCCCTGAGGGTCAAGAAGAGCCTGAGTACTGGCAAGGTACATACATCTTGCCTCTTTTGCGTTGGCATGAAGTTCGAGGGCAGACCTACGGATTCGAAGACTGGATTGACTGGGACTGGCAACCATGGCTTGAGGCGGACTTTGCGGAAACAGCTGCGACGATTAAGCCGGGGATGGTAGAGCTTTTTATGCCAAAGACCTTTCTCAGGAAGATGTAAGGTCAAAAGTGATGGAGGTATCTTTACTAGTCAAGAATAAACTTGAGTAAGATTTCTTGGTATCTCCTTTATATTAGTGCGATCTCAGTCCGAATTCCCACATGTGCAAGGCATATGACTCCAAGACACTGTAGTTATGCAATTCACCGGCCCAATTGGACATAAGCCTTCTAAAATCGATGTTAGATTCTCCTGACTTCGCATTTAGTTTCACATCATCCATGTCTCTACTTACAATCGAGATGATATTCTTTGTATCATATTGATTCAAGCGGTCGACTATGCCCTGGCTGCCGAATTGGAGTCATACAGCCAACGAAATCATGTGGCTTCAGCTACAGAATATGAGCTCAGTGATGAGTGCGCTCTCCCCTGCAGATCTGTACCGGTGGCCAAGACAGCGAGAAAAGAGTGACTGTGGCTTAGGAAGGTCTACGAGATCTTCCATCCGTAGTAACCACATTCAACACCCCAGCCGGCAACCCCGCCTTTTCAGCCAACGCAGCCAGCGCCAGCGCAGAGTACGGCGTCTCAGCAGCCGGCTTGATCACGACAGTACATCCTGCCACAATCGCCCCCGCGACTTTCCGCGTGATCATCGCCGACGGGAAGTTCCAGGGCGTCAATACCCCAACTACACCCACGGGCTGCTTGATAGTGACCACCCGGTTGCCCAGTGCTGTGCCTTGAGTCATGTATCCATAAGAGCGGGTTGCTTCGCCGGCGAACCAGTTGATGAAGGAGGCGGCGTATTGGATCTCTTGTTTGGCGCCGGTGATTGGGCGGCCGTTTTCGAGCATCAGAATGCGGGTAAGGGGCTCGATGTTTTTTTTTTTTGGACCAGGGTGTGCCAGCGACGGAGGAGGAGGGCGTGGTCTTGGGGTCGGGTGTGGCGGAAGGATTGGAAGGAGTGGTGGGCTATTTCGATGGCTTTGCGGGCTCCGTGTTCGTCTCTGTTGGAGTGGGTTAGCGGGTCATTTTCCTGGGGTTTTTGAAGTATCACAATCGTGAGGACTTACACGTCCGGGCAAGTCCCTAGGATACTGTTGTCGGCCAGGTCTGAGCACATGCGTCAGATATTCCTTCCTATAGATCAATACTGAGAGTTGGTTCATGTTACAGAGAATGTCTTCTTGTCCGGTGCATCCTGCCACCGGCCTCCGATATAGGCTTGTTCGCGGAATAAATCAGTGTTTTACAGCGCTGACTGGAGTCCATCATTGTTCCATTGAGAAAATTCCAAACCATTGAGAACTACTCACAGATGCCATGGCTTTTATAGGAGCCCGCGCATACAATGCAGTAGTTTGGGGACGCCTGGTGACGGCGATTGCGAATGAGCGAACATGGTTGTTTGGACTAATAATAATAATAATTATTATTTAATCAAGTTTATTGTCCATACCGAGCCCTAGAGCTATGATAGACCATGATTCATGGACTCGAGGCCAGCAGCTATTCTACGGTCTCTTGTCCCTATAAGTTCCTGAGGCAACACCTCCTTCTATAATATTTCTAATCTTTTTCCTCGCCCCAGGCCGCCTGTATGCGCAGGGCTTTCGAGCAGAGTGCTCTCCTTGTGTTTTTGGAGCAGGGTGGGTGTGGCCTAGTGTCACAACCTAGCTTCTCTTCATATCGTAACCTAAGGTTCTAGTTAGTTAAGTCTCAGTTGGGGCACTCACCTGAGTGTCCTTCGTCGTCGTCGTTATATCGATAATGACCCCCAAGGTCTAAGTCATAATGCGCCGCGTGGTATCTCGCCCCAGTAAGGCTCTGTAAAGAATGCGCTGCTTGGTATATCGCCCCAGCCAGGCTCCGTAAACAAGTAATCCAAATAAGGTGACGAAGTAGAGAAACAAGGTCAACTAAGTACGTATACTTAGTTGTTGGTTTAGTGCTGACGAGTCTGAACTAGAAAGGTAACCAATGCTTTATTGACGAAGACAATCGCGAAGAACTCAACTAAGTACAGGAATGAGTGTCCTTATATATCCTCCACGATATCAGTATAACATCCCCGAAGTATACTGGTATACCCTATACAAAACCAATAGTATAACTCCCGACTTGTATACCTGTATACCTCCCGCAGGTCACGTGAGGTATGTCGTACTTCCTTAATGCTCAGGCCAGGACCCCTGCTTAACTCACTGATCATCCCATTGAGCATACCCAATGATTCTGCCTTAACTCCCCGCATCGTCACGTGAGGCTGACAGGATAAGGTCTGTAACACCTAGGCTAATTCTCAGCTTAGGCTACCCTCCCTTTTGGACTAATAACTAGCAGTGAAGCATTGAAGTGTAATTGAAGGGATCAAAGAATATGTAGATTTAAGAATGAAAAAAAATGAACAAGAGGATATAGTCTTTATACATACAATCGGTCAGCCATGTAACCCTAATTGGTCGACGATTCTCGGATTCCAGTTTTCCGAGAGAAACCCCGCATCCGAAGCACGGAGAGCATTTGTAAATTTGTCCTACATATTCTATATAGCTCTCCCCCCATCAACCTCCAAATTAATCCCCATGATAAATCGCGACTCATCGCTAGCCAGGAACAAGCACGCGTTGGCGACATCCACGGCCTCGCATAATCGGCCCAGGGGCACGTTACTCGTGAAATTGGCCATGTTCGCTGGCGTGTCCTCGACACCTGTGAATGCTTTGAATCTTTTGACCGTTAACTCTTGTTACAGTCTAGCTCAGGATAAAATAAATACTCACAGGCCAGTCACGCCCAGAAGCGGACATACAGAGTTAACCCGAATACCGAACGGTCCATATTCAGCGGCTAGACCTTTCGTTACCTAGTCATGGTCAGAGATCGATCTATGTAGGTAGCCGGAGCATACGTACATTGCACACAGCTTTTTTGGAGGCATTATACCAAACGAGTCTCGCGCGCGGTCTGGTAGCGCCTACCGAGCCGATATTGACAATCGAGGACTCTTTAGACGGATTCTCTTTGAAAATTGGTATCAGGCTCTGCGTAGCATGAAAGATACCCTTGACGTTGACGTCGAAGCAGCGGTTGGATTCCTCTTCTGTCACGTCCAGCGTGGGCTATTCACCATTTATTCAATAAGTCAACGCTGCGGTTATAGATCGGGAGGTGGTCTTACCTTATTATGATATGTCGTCCCGGCAGTGTTAACCAAGCAATCAATCTTCCCATACTCTCTCAACAGCCGCTGCCCCAATTCATGGGGGGAGGAGTGCGAATTTTTTGGATGCGGGTGGGCAGACTACTACAGAGACTATGGTGAAGGCGTTTGAGATTGTTTTGGAGGATGAGCGGGTTAGGGTTGTTTTGGTTAATATTTATGGGGGCGTGTACTCCCCATTTCCTACTGTCCAAGATCGTCGCTAATGGCTTTTGCTGTAGGTATTATTCGGTGCGATATGGTGGCTGAGTCCATTATTCAAGCTGCTGCGAGGTTAGGCCCATTGCGGTGTCCAATGGTTGTGAGGTTACAGGGGACGAATTCGGAGGAGGGGCAACGTATGGTAAGGATTACATCAATCTGAGGCAAAGTCTCCTAATACTGACTATCTATAGATCCAGGAATCAGGTCTAAATCTGATTGCCGAGTCTGATTTTGAACGAGCAGCTCAGGTAGCTGTTAAGCAGACAAGACTAATGTGAGACGCATGGCATTATACTTGATAGTTTCATTGATCAATCTCAACAAATCATGGGCTTAATAACCCTCCCCTCCTCTAGATCAGCGATTGCCTTGTTAAAATCGTCCGGCTGAGATGCGATTGTAATCCGAGAAAGGTTGCGTCTATGCGTGTTGATCAGTGAAACCCCGCTTGAGTGTTTTTTTTTTTTTTTTTTTCTGGGTTTCCGAGAAAGACTATCTCCGTTTCGGGTGTTCGGTGGGCTTGGGATGAATCATGGATACCACCCACCTTGTTGGTGAGCAGTACGGTGAAGAATTTGTAAATCAAAATGGCCAGCTTGAAGGGGAGAAGAAAGCCACTCATTAATCAAGACTATGTATTATTTACTCCGGACACGGCACCCCCATATTAAAGAAAACCGCCTTCGTCTGCGTATAATTCTCCAACACAGCTGCTCCACACTCCCGTCCAATCCCACTCTCCTTGAACCCTCCAAACGGAATACTCCAGTGCACAAAGTTATACATGTTCACCCAAGTTGTGCCCGCCCGCAGCGCATTCGTCACTCGGATAGCTCGCTCGTAGTCCTTAGTGTGGCAGGCTGCGGCAAGACCGTATGAAGTGTCGTTGGCGTGCTTGATGACTTCGGCTTCGGAGGAGAATTTGGAGATTGCGACGACGGGGCCGAAGATTTCTTCGCGCATGATCTATACCACTTATAAGCATGAAGAAGAAGAAGAAGATATTTAGGAAAAGGGGAGCAGTACCTTCATTTCCGGCCGCACATCTGTAAAAATAGTCGGCTCGATGTAGTACCCACCAGTCTCTTTTTCAATAGCCTTTCCGCCAAGATGCAGCGTGGCACCTTCCTCGACACCGGAATCAATGTAGCCCAGGATCTTCTCGTATTGCATCTTGCTGTTCTGCGGGCCTTGTTTCGTGGTCTTGTCAAAGGGATGGCCTACGATGATCTCCTTCAGGCGAGCGGTGAATTTGGTCAGGAATGTATCGTAGATGTCTTCGTGGATGTAAATGCGTGTGCCTGCGTGGCATGTCTGGCCGTAATTCATGTTGATGCCCCATGCGGACCAGTCCACTGCTTTGTCTACATCGGCATCGGGGAAGATGATGTTCTGCGAAGCGTTAGCCCTCGCATATTGTAGAATAAGCCGGGGCCGGGTACATACCGGAGATTTACCCCCCAGCTCCAAAGTCACCTTCTTCAGATTCGACGCGGCCGAGGCACGCAGAATCGCACGTCCAGTAGTGGTCGATCCGGTGAACGCAACCTTGTCCACGTCCATGTGATGGGCAATGGCACTTCCAACTGTCTTGCCATATCCAGAGACCAGATTGAGCGTGCCAGGCGGGAAGCCAGCCTTGGAGATCAATTCACAGGCCTTGAGCGCTGACAACGGAGTGGCTTCGGCGGACTTAATGACAACTGTGTTTCCGGTAGCCAATGCTGGGGCGATTTTCCAGATGAACATCATCAAGGGGAAGCTATTGAGTCAGCATCCAACGACGGCCAGGCAGGCAATGCAGACGACCTACTTCCACGGAATAATCTGCCCACAAACCCCAATAGGTTCCCTCCTGGTATACGCAAAAGTACCAGGGATATTAAATGAAGTCTCCCCCGCAACCTTATCCGCCCAACCAGCATAATACCGCAAAGTACCGACCGAGGCTGGGAAATCAAGCGACGAGCAAAGCTTCACAGTCTTGCCGGTGTCAGCACACTCAAGCGCAATCAGGTCGTCTTTGTTCTCTTCAAACAGGTCGGCAAGTTTGTTTAGGAGAGATGCGCGGTAGGTGGGGTTAGATTGTGCCCAGTCTCCGGCGTCGAAGACTTGTCGAGCAACGCGGACTGCCTCGTCGACATCGTCCTCGCGGCCTTCTACGATGGAGATGAGGGGTTGGCCTGTGGCAGGGTCTTCAACGTCGAATTTGGCACCTTGTTTGCTGTTTGCGAATTGGCCGTTGATGAATAGGCCTGTAGGCAGGGAGATGGTTCGGCCGTTGAGATGGAGTGTTTCGGTCATGGTGTAGTGCGCAGATAAATATCAATAACGCTCTTGAATGAATTGATAAAGAGAAATATGCTGGAATACAAGCACGCTATGGAATGCAGCATTTATAACGAAGAGGGGCAAGCGGGGAAGGATGATTAAAAATGTCGCTCGGAAACAGACCATAACCTTATAACTATACACGTCAATCTCGGAAGGCCTGTAAGCAGATAGTGGGACTCTCTTGGCATCATTTACTGCAGGACTCCCCGCCGCCGTGCTTCTTCCATGGCCACGTCAGCCAAATCGGGAAAATCCGTCCGTAAACTACTCAATAGAGCCTCCGCTTTCTTTCTCTTGGCCGCTTCAACTTGCCCCTGCAGCTGTTGGATCCGGTCGAGAACTTGGGTGTGGGAGTCTGTCAGTGACAGTTCCAGAAGGCCGTTTGCATAGGTGCGGAGGGCCTCTAGGCGTTTCTCAAGGGAATGTATGTCCCCCAGTCCAGGCACCGCGCTAGTTTGGGGGCCCGCTACGGCGTGGGGGCGAGGCTTTTCGGGCCTGGTCGGAGTTACGGTGATACCACCGGACCTAGCTTCGTACCTTGGAGAGGCGTTATGTGCTGAAGAGCTTGGAGAAGTGAATGCTCGACGGTCAGCACCTTCATTTGTGGGCAGGCTCCCCTGCTGGACGAGTAAATCGCTGATGCGGACAGGCGCCTCGATCCGAGAATTGGTAGACCCCATGCCGGGCAGCTCGGAAATAGGAGGAAGTCCAAGTGGTGAGGTACTGGTTCTATTGGTCAATATCCTTGACCTGGGTCTTCTGAACCGATCTTGTTTCCAAATATCGAGGAGCATGTCGCTGCTCTCAGTGCGCGGCCGTTTCTGCCCTTGTGGACTATCCTGCGATAATGTCGAAGTATCTTCAATAGCGGCGGTCGGCCTTTTCCCTCTTTTGTGGTCGAATACATTATCCATGAATCCATAGACGGAGCCACGTGAGTCGATTGCTTTGACACGGGGACCGGCTGGTCGGTGTTTGCGCTGGTATGGCTGAGGGAAATGACAACAGCGACAATTGCAAATCCTAGAGCATTTTGGACAGGTCCATGGCCCTACATTTCGTAGCAAGGCGATGGTTTCGATATCAAAATGACGGAAAAGGCCGCGATAGCAAAAGAAAGAAGAGCACCGTTCACAGGAAATGCCTTTCCATTGTGGATGACTGTCCCTGCATAGATGACATAGCCGTTCCTACGGAGCTGTCAGTGCCTTGCTCTCCATACCGACAATGAAAGAACGCCCACCGTAGAATCTTGACGAGTGAGCACCGCTTGAGCAGCCAAGGTCCCGAGTGATTTGGAACTAGAAAGAATCAGTAGATCGATAGGTGTGAAGGCAAACTAGTAGCTTACCTGGCAGGCAAAGAATGTCTAGGAGCGAGCCCAAACATGTTCCAAACGTGCTTCACAAGGTCTTTGCATTCTGGGATTGGCACGATCTGTGCCCACGAGTATGCGGGCGTATGTTTGCAGCTGCGACCAGATATAAAACAGGTCATGCAGAGATCAAAGTCGCCGCACTCGTCGCAATGTAGATGGCGATTCCAGATCGTTGAGCCACAGAAATTGCACTCAATCACACCACTCTGTGGATCAACTGGCCGCATAGGAGTATCTATTTCGCGCTCAATGATCTGGTCATCTACGAGTTTTTGGAATATATCTGCCAAGGTAGTAAGTTCGTTTGTGCGATAGTGCTCTTTGGATTCAAAGGCACGGTGTAAGCTATTAAATGGTACTAATGGTACCCGGCCAGTATCTGCATGACATTGGTGCTGATACGCAGGCTGGACATCCTGCCGAAACGCCATGAGCGAGGAAAGATGAAGGATGTTCCAGACAACTTTCGTAACGCTCGGGGCCAGGTTGCACACCTGGTGTGCAGTAGCCGAGGGGAATATGATCAGGTCACCTGGTCTTTGATCATAGACGTAGATTGGAAAATCTGCGGGTTTCATCTGCGCTGGCAAAATGTTCACCCAGTCGGTGTGGGGAGATAGTCCTAGCTTTTCCGTGAATATATTGTATTTTTCCTGGCTATCCCGATCTGTGCCGTAGCAAACTGTACCGGGGCCTGTGCCTATTCCGGGTTCATGACCACTCAGTATCAAAGTCAGGATTGGGCAGGATAATGAGCGTACCGTCAACCTCGAGTAAGAAGTTCAAAGCAACGGTGCCGCTGAAACATCTGTGGAATCCGGAACTGTGTCAAGAGTTAGCTAGCCCTCGCAGATAAAAGGGTGCATAGTCCAAGACACACAATGAATTCCGCGTGCCCACATATGCCATAAAGACTTCTGGGGCTATATGTTTGGGTAAAACCCGAAAAAGGTCGAGGGACCCAAGACATCGAAATGGTTCTGGCAGGAGGGCATCTAGCGATTCAGCCCAACGCGGGGGACATTGTAGATCCTTCGCATAGAGCCTAGACGACTTAACATAAGAACCCTTTCAACACTTACAAGCAAGAGACACTAACGATTCTCGAATTCTACGCTTCTCCTTGCGGCCAGACCTTTCGGAACGCAGCAATTCCTGCACCGAAGCGCGGATATCGCGTCCGGTTTGGCAGTTTCTAACAAGGATTGCTAGATGACAAAGTAAGCTCCGGTTCGTCAATCACGAGATTTAGATGCATACAGTCCAAGGATAGAAGATTAAAAAGGCTCTCTCTGGTGAGTAGTGCAGCATCCCAGGTATCGAGTCTGTCGAACCCGCGTACGACAAATGGTTGGCCTGCATCCAATTTCTCTTCCACCCATTCCAATACTCCCTCGGTGGGGAGGTCTTCCAGTTGGTATTGAGGGAATGGGCAGAATGGAAATCCGGACTGCAAAAGAGTGCTGGCTGTTGCCGTCTCCTGCTCCGAAGCATTCATTTTAAGTGTTGGTATAGAATACTGCAAAGTAAAAATAAGGATGAGGCTCCGGAGCCATGGCGGAAAACGGAAAAGGCCAGCTTCCGAAGTTTCTCGGAAACGTTGGCCGTATATCAGTATGTCAGTACTGCCACTGTGAAGGCTTTTTAACAGAATCCGGTGACCCTTGAGAAAGAGATATCACTAGGCCAAGCTGTATTGAAGACAACATAGCCCGATATCGCTAGTTAAAGATCAAGTGGCCTAGGTGGCTATAGACTCTGCGCCAGTTGATAGCTGAGAGGACAAGAAGGAAAGAAAAGGAAGAGGGAAAGAAATCATGGGCTATGGTTGTCCCTTTTTATTATCCATGTATTCACTAGAGTATATTTCCATCCACTGCACAGGATGCATCATGCAACAATCTTATGATCGTGTCACGTGACCCATTTACTGCTTTAAATGTCTTCGCATCCCACCCCTCATCCCAGGATCCTAGTGTCTACTCTCATAAAAGAACACCGATTCCGGTATTGAGGCACTCTCCCGATACGAGTTGTTGGGCTATGGCTGGCATTGGATTACGAGATGCCGTCCACAATCCACGCGTATCTCAACAATCATTGCTAATTCAGCTGTACTAATACAGACAGATCTCCTCGGTACCCTTATCCGCCCGAAGTGGTGAGTTACGGAAGCCTGAACTTCCCGAACACTTTCTTTTTCCTTTCTATTTTCGTCCGAGCGATGCCGGCGTGGATCCCGTGACTGTTCATGCTCCGTACTCCGAACGGAGTCAGAGTCATAGTACGGAAGTCCTTGTTCCGATGCTCAGGAGTGCCTGTGCTCCATTGGTGATAATGTTGCTTTTACTGGGCACCGGGATCGGAGTCGATCGTTGACCGAGATATCACTTACCGCATGGGGAAACCCCAAATGAAGTCATGATGTGCTCAAGCTCCGGGAGTATGCGAAATGCATTTTATCTTCATGTGCTATTTGCAAAGATTGTCATTTATAATTCTTCGTTTCTTCCATTTACTTTCTATGGTCAATACGGCTTTGAAATGACGCTGCTGGCATTGAGTCGACCGCTGTCCCGGCGTGCGGGTTTACACCAGCTCCATATACAAAGAGCGCGCTTCTCAACGACTAAACTAGCATCAGCTGCGCAAGTCGGACACTCGACAGCAATCGCACAATCAGACATAAATCGCGAACGAGTCATTATCCTTGGGTCCGGTTGGGGAGGATACAGCTTCTCGCGCAGACTATCCTCAGACTCCTTCTCGCCGCTTATCATCTCCCCGAGATCCTACTTCGTCTTCACGCCACTCCTTACCGACGCTGCTAGCGGTGCGCTCGATTTCTCGAATATCGTTGAACCCGTGCGGGATTCCAAGGCGAAGGTCGATTTCATTCAGGCGGCTGCGCGGGCGGTCGATTTTAACAAGAAGACTGTGCTGTGTGAATCGACGGTGATTAAGAGTGGTGTTACGGAATCACCGCGGACACATGAGGATGAGCGGTTACAGGAGGAAGGCCCTGAGACTACAAGTTACCGGCCTATGACAGAGGCGCGGAGATGGGAGCAGGGAGAGATGTTCGAGGTTCCGTATGACAAACTGGTCATCGCAGTGGGCGCAGTGAGCAAGACATTCAAGACACCCGGTGTACGACACAACGCCATGTTCTTTAAAGATATCGGCGACGCACGCCGCGTCAAGCGTCGCGTACGAGAATGCTTCGAACTAGCCGTACTCCCGACAACCTCCTTAGAAATGCGCAAGCACCTACTACATTTCGCCATCGTCGGCGCCGGTCCTACAGGCACAGAGCTAGCAGCGAACCTCCGCGACTACATCTACCAAGACGTGGTCCGTCTATACCCAGCTCTCGAAGGCATCCCGCGCATCTCGCTCTACGACGTCGCCCCCAAAGTTCTCTCCATGTTCGACGAGTCCCTCTCCCGCTACGCAATGGATACAATGCAAAAAGAAGGCATCGAGATCAAAACCTCCCATCACGTCAAGGGTCTCCGCTGGGGCGCACCCGGCGATCCACCACCGTATGACATGGACCCGAAACGCTGCCTAACCCTTTCAACCGAGGAAGAAGGCGAAGTCGGCACCGGCATGTGCGTATGGGTTACAGGAAACGCAATGAACAAATTCGTTTCGCGCGCCCTACAGGATCTCAACACCCTCCCCACAGACTCCGTACTCATGAAAGACGGCTCAAAACCACCCACCGAGGTAACAAACACAACCTGGCACGTGAAAAAAGCCCCCAAAGTCGGCGCCTTACTCGTCGACGGCCAACTCCGCATGCAGCTCGAAAACGACCACGGCCAGACAGCAGTCATGCAAGATGTCTTCGCAATGGGCGACAATGCCATGCCCGAGACCGGTGCCCCACCAGCCACCGCGCAGGCAACCTTCCAAGAAGCCAAATGGCTCGCTACCCGGTTCAACAAGGGCGATATCCAGCAATCCGGGCCATTTTCGTTCCGGGATCTGGGATCGCTGGCGTATATCGGGGACGCTAATGCGTTGATGCAGATCCCGCACGAAAGGGACGGGTATGGGTATCTGCCGCAGGGGTTGACGGGGCGGACCGCGGCACTTGTGTGGAATTGGGCGTATGCGACGATGAGTATTAGCTGGAAGAACAAGATAAGAGTTGTGTTTCGGAGGTTGTTGAACAAGATGTATGGACGGGAGGTGTCGAGGTATTAGCATGTACACACTAGTAACATCTAGCCGGCCAATCAACCATATTCACCCACTAAAAGACTAAAGAGACTGTTCCGCAACGCAGCCTATTCTCCATCTTCCTGGTAGGTGAATGAGCACATGCACGGCTTTTACCCTTGCTTCAATGCTGGGTGGTATCTTTCTTCCCTCTCAGTGGCTGTGAATTGGACGCTTGCTTGCCACATGAGTAGTCTCACCAGGGCAGCCTAACACCATCATTGCACACATTTCATTCTCCATCTACATCAACGGGTACACCTCTGTCTTGCTTCCCTCTTAACGAGCATTCCGACTATCTATCGAACTTGGATCTCCCCACAACTGACATCAAATGGGGCAAAAGATGCTCGCTTGAACAGATCTTTATCTACCAGAAAGAAATGCTTCGGAAAAAAAAAAAAAAAAAAAAAAAAAAAAAAAAAAAAAAAAAACCCAAGCTCTCATAGGATATGGTATCAGTACATCTCGCATATCAGGATAGAGGTTTACAAAGATACCCGCGAGAACTCACAATACCTCGTAAGAAAAGGAGAACAGATGAAAGCGGATTGCAACCGCCAGAGATTTTTACAGCCGAATATCTATACCAGTTAACTGAATCAATTATCAATCACGGGAATTTCCAAAACCGGCCAAAACCTCCCTTACGCCGATTACCTACATTGGATGCTTGAAGCTTTCGTGCCTGTCATGTTGGTTGTTTTTTTTTTTTTTTTTTTTTTTTTTTTTTCCCTCTCAATCGATGCAACAAGGCCTAGGGTTGAACTGCCAAGTAGGGGAACACATGGCAAATTCTATTGCCCCCGGCAGCCGTGCTTCTGGTGCAAAAGCACAAATTCAATGTTGATGACCTGAAGAGGCTTTTAACAAGTAAGCTAATCTCTGCCACCTTTTCGCTTCTCTGTGGGCCTAGACCCAGAAGAATATGGAAAGGACCACGATTCCCAATTCCACGCGCGAAATTTGGTATTCTGGGAAATCATACGGGAGAGCAGAGACGCAAGCTCTCATTATAAACCTGTGATAGAGATATCAAATGAGGAAACCAGGTCCAGGTACGGTACATCTCACCGGTATGCGAACATGGCCACTGCAATTCATCCATCAACTGATAAAACTTGTATGGTTCTTTGAACGCCTCAGAGACCCTCTTGCCCCACCACTCCCCCCAGACTACTTATTGTCATATTTAACCAGTTTCAATGAAGTTGATAGCTCCATTTCTGTGCCTTCAAAGATGAACAGTCCACCTTGCCTGATGGCTGTACAGATGAGACAACTAAGCCACTAGTTATGAGGATATATACGGCATTGTATTTGAAAAGGACACGTCCAATTTTGGAGAAAGTATGATAGCAGCTTGCTCGAGATGTTTACCTCGGACGTCAACTCGGCATGAAGTGGTGGAAACTCGAAATTCCCAGTTAAGACGAGGATATTCTTGGGACCCCGGACATCAACTTACCATCAAGCAGTGAAAGCTCCTAGTTAAGACGGGGATAGTCTTGGGACACCGGTTCCGAGTTGTCACCAGAACTTTCGGGATGCATATTCGAGGTTTTGCTCAGTGATGCCACGAGACCAGGGAGAATTGAGCACAGGTTCACAATCTGCAGTGGGGTGACCATTTTGTTTTCTGAAGTCAAGCAAAGCATATGCCGCCATGATGAGAAGATTCAGCATTACAGGAAATGGATTGCTGAATCGATTGGTATGTTCAATGCTGTAAACACTCCTGTTTCTATTCCTTCGCCAATGCACATGCAAAGCATGTGCCTACATTAACCGGCAGCGGGAACTTGACCTCCCCTCCCGGTTATGGGAATTCTATCTGACGGAGTCGACACACAATTCCTCCGACACACTCAAGAGGGAGTGGGCGAGGGTCCGAAACGGTTTAAACTCGGAGGGATCAATGTGGAACCTTTACGACAATTGCAAGACGTGGTTCAGGATCTTATGAAGTGCAACAGGCAGTACTGGAACACTGTATGACCTGTGAGTATATTTCCTCAATGTTCTTAATGGAAGGCACTACTACCGCAACAATCTGAGCAATAAATCCTGCAGTTCACACATTCATCACAAAGAACATCAACTGCTTTATCACCACTGCAACTTAGAAGCTAAAGTGTGAAGACCATACCTGATCTGGACAAGTTCATGCCAAGGGTCAAGAAAACGTACTTGCTCTCAAATGAAGCTGACATAGTTCAAGCATTTGGTCAACATCTTTGTCTATCCTGTAAACGTAAGATTTTCCAGAGATCTTCCGTGATGTCATGTTATCATTTGATATTGATATGCAGTGGGCCATCTCACGTCTAGGGCAAGGGGGGGGGGCTTACCTTTGCCATACTGGAATCCAAGGCTGCAGGCTGCCCGGGTTCTAGTTTTGCACTGGGTCGGTTTCGCGATGGGACTGACTGTGCATAGATGAGAATGCGGAAAGCCAGATGGAATATTGCGGCAGAGATAAATCCACCGAGCACAGACTAGCGTAGATGACATTGGTAGATGCGTATGGTTTTGCGCAACTTCTCTTACGTGTTTTGTCAGGAGTACTAACAGATATGGCAGTGCAGGCATAATACCAAGTGCCAATTGAGACATACGGACGGATTTCCTGTTTGGTCTGACCTAGGAATTGGCCCCAAAGTGAAACTCATCTTCGATTGTATTGTCGCTTGGTTCTAGTTTGGGCGTGAAGGGAATGATATGGTTCCAGGTGCAGAAGGTTAGTTTCTTTCTTTTCTTTTCTCCTGAACAAGATCTCTTACTGACTGACTCTAGACAATCACACTTGAAGAAATGAATCTACCAGTGACAACTTTAGCTATTTAAATCAGGATTCTTCATTATTCATTATAAATTCATTATCATTAAATACACCCCCCAACCTCAAAATCGATCATAAAACCTCCTCCCAAACCCCTCAACCCTAAACGGCCCCGTTCGCCCCGTCCTCCCCGTCCGTCCAGTCCCCCTCGTCGAAACAGGTAACAAACTCCCCGCAAACTCCGTCTCCATACTCTTCCTCCTTATCCTCTCCACAGCAGCCTCATACTCCATATCCTGAATCTTCTTATGTTTCCGCATCGCCCGCGTCTTAATGTCGTCGCTACCCGTGAATTTGCAGAATTGTTCCGTGCAGTACCGCCGGACTAACCAGAATGTGTTGCCGATGTCGTCGACGGCGAGGGCTAGGGCGATTAGCGGGATGGAGATGGCGAAGCCGATGCCGAATGTGTATTGGGTGACGTAGGAGAGGTGGAGTTGTGTGTCGCCGTCGGCGTCGTGTGGGAATTCGGCGAGGTTGATCGTGAAGAACGATGTTATGAAGGATAGGGGTAGGAAGATGATGGTTACGATAGTGAAGACGAGGATGATTTTCCCCTGTCGGGTAGTCCCCGCGGCCTGGTCGCGCGCGAAACGGGCTTCGTTTGCACTGGCTTGTTTCTGTTTTAGATCCAGCAGGTCTGTTATGGAGTAGTAGACGCGTTCTGCTTGGGCGTCCATGCGTTCGATGTCTTTTAGGTGTATGTCGATAGTGCGGTGTTGTTCTCTGAAGCGTTTTTTGATGTCTGATTGCGGGCGGTTATTGTAGGTGTGGGTGTGGATGCTGCAGATGATGTCTTGGAGGTCGTCGAGGATGTCTTTTTGGTGTTGGAGGATTGTGCGGATGATGTTGAGTTCGTCGCGGATGTCTTTTGCTTCGGCGAGGAGGTCGGTTTCTTGGCCGATGTCGAGGAGTTTGTCGATGAAGAAGGGTTCTTCGGATTCGTGGTAGGCTTGTTGGTCGGTGTCGTCGAGGATCCAGGGGCGGTAGTTTTTTTGTTGGTTTTCTTGTTTTTGGGCATGGCGGGCCCAGTGGTTGAGTTTGCGGTGGTTCATGAGCCATTCTGATGCTTGTAGGGATGCTCTGTTGAATTGGCGGAAGAGTACCGTCTCTCGGTCTGTTGCTAGTCCGACTGCTGATTCGAACATGTCTAGGAACTGGTACTCCTCGTCCATGCGATGACGATCAAACACCCCAGAGCATCGATTCGTAATTGCGATCGCCAGGTCATACACCGAGGTTACCGGGTCGCGGGTTTTCGAATTGATATCCTCAATAACCCCGTCCAGCACGTTCAGCGGGTCATTCTTAGGCTGCTCCCACCGCTGAGCAAAGCTCGTCACGATCAAATTAGGGCCCAGAATCCACATCCACAGCTGGTCGACCATGAAGATTTTCGGGTCGTCGCAGCGTCCATCGTCACTCCTCGTCTGGTATCGATACACCACCTGGTCTTGGTCCCGGGTACTGGTATCGATATTCGGATAGAAGAACTGGTCCAGCGTTCGTCTTATATGCAGCGAGGCAGTAGACGAAGACGTAAGATGCGCGTTGATCAGCATCTCATCTCGCGAAACAGACCGACCGATCACCTGGTCCGGAGTAAACGAGGGCACCGGTGGAGGCGGGGGTAAACGCCGTCGTCTAATAAACTCAGCCCGCTGAATAACCTCCTGCATTCTCTGCCGTCGCTCCGCAGTTTCAAAATGAAGATACGGCATGAAAACACAGACATTGGAAGCTGTCGAGTCCCTGCATGTTGACAGATGTCGCTCACGACCGAACGGGGATTTGCTCTTCTCCCCCTTGGGAGTTCCGGGGTGCTTGGATCCTTTCTTCTTGCTGTGGACACTTGCGTTGTCTGCAATGTAATCCGTTTTACCGGTGTTCTTCTTCTTGCTTTTGTTGCTGCTATGTCGACGGTGGTGGCCGTGGCCGTTGTTCTCGGGATGGCTGTGGTTTTGCTTTTCTCTAGGATCCCGAGGCCGTCCGTTCACAATTGTCTGCCCGTTGACTGTTATACTAGGTGAAAGGGGCGAGAGAGTATCTTCCGAACTTGACTCCTCGTCACGAGACTTTGTAGCCGTAGCCCTTGGTGTACTCTGACACAATGGCCGCATGAAATGTGAATGCGTCCATTGCCCGCGATGCTGATAGTTGAATGACTTTTCAAGGCCTTTGAACCCGTCAACATCGTGTAGACCCTCTTCGATAAACGCTTTGGTGAGCAAGGCCTCTACCCATGCCATGTTATTAGCGGGTAGATGAATCCAGCGGAAATCCGTCACTCCGCTGTCAGTAGGAAGTGTCTTGAAGGCTTGCTTGCGTGGATTCTCCTTGTCACGGCCGTACAGCAGGTTGTAGACTGAGGTTTTCTGCACGCGGTTCTCGTTGTGATAGTTACCAAAGTCGACAATTGTCGCTTCGAAACTCTCACAAGCACCCTTCGCATTAGGCGAAAGCGCCTCAACATTATTAAACGGCGCCAGAAGAAACACAATATCCTTGCGATGAAACTGCGCCGCCCGCAAAAACGGTGTACTCCCAAAGTTATCCCTAATGCGCCGTTTCAAATCCGGCCGTTCAAGAAGACACTCCACAATCGCACTATGTCCAGCCTGCGCAGCCAAATGCAACGGCGTCACCCCATTCAACAACTGACTATTAACCTTGGCCCCAGCCCGCAACAGCATACAAACCGTCGGCACAGAACCCTTATCACTCGCATTATGCAACGCTGTCCACCCACCATCACTGCGCGCCTCCAAATCAGCCCCATACCTCAACAACAACCCCACAACATCCTCCCTCCCATGCGCAGCCGCAATATGCAACGCCGTCTTATTCCGAAACTCCACGGCATCAATATCAACTACAAACGGCCCAGCGCGCATAAGCAACAACTCCGCCAGTCGGATCTTACCAGTCGCACACGCCCAATGCAACGGCGTCCGACCCAACGAATCCCGTCCTTTTTCACCATCAACAGCACACGCAGTACCTAGCAACAACCGCACAACGTCATCCCCCCAATCACACACCTTATCCGCAGCAAGATTATGCAGCGCATTCCGCCCCCTCTTATCCTTCGCATTCGCATTCGCCCCCCGCGCAATCAGCAAATCAAGCATATGCCAATGATTCCGCCACGCAGCCGTCATCAGCGCCGTCCGCCCCTTCTTATCCACCGTCTCCAGCGACGCCCCGTAATCCAACAGCAACTGCGCAATACGCACATGGTTCCGCTCGACGGCCCGGAATAACGGCGAGGGACGGTTCCCTGTATGGTCGAGGTTGGGGATGTCTGCTTTCGCGCCCTGGCGGAGGAGGTAGTGTGTTGCTTCGATGCAGTCGCGCTCCGTGGCGCGCATGAGGCCGATGCGGAGGAAGGGGTCGCTGAATTGGCCATTTTCGCGGGATAAGTTCACGATGATGGTCAGGGCTTCGAGATCGTTGTGTTCGGCTGCTTTTTGGAGGCGTGGTTCGAGGCGGTCGTGGGCGTCGCTGCCCACGGTGGAGCGAGAGCGTGAGCGGGACATTGTAGATTAGAGAATTATAGCTTCCTCATCACGTAGTTTGCGCAATGGTTCGTCAGGGTCACGGCTTTCGAAAAAAAAAAAAAAAAAAAAAATTGAGACGCGGAATATAAAACGTCTTAAACGCCGACTGCCAGTTAGCGGACGATCACCGTATTTTGCACAAAGCGCAAAGAAATCTCAGGGGTATTCGTACTCAGCGTAAGAGAATCGCCCATGACCTCAGGAGGCACAGAGCCTTATATATGTCGCAAAACACGATCTGCTGTGCGAATTTCCTGATAGCGTGGTGACATGGCCGTCGCCCACTAAGAGGGTCGGAATTGCGGCGTCGCTGCATGACGGAGGGAAGATCCGTATTGTAGACCAATGGCAGTGCAATCTGTGGATTTCACGCTGTGTGAAGGATCAAAATTAGAAACAAGGAGCGAAGGTGTTCTCGAACTGGGAGGTTGGGTTCACTATTCAGTGACGTTGACCAGACAGAGCCGTGGAATGGAAGATGCGGCTCAACAGGTACGGAACCAGAACCAGTACAAATACACCCGTGGATAACTACACTCAATTACTGTACTGTGGAATGTCTCAAGTATTACCGTCCTCTATGGACGTATTATTTCTATCCATGTCATGGTACATTGTATCAGATCTCATCGCAGTCTAAAGTATGTGGTTGAGAGATCTGACATGGTTGACCACGATTCACAAAATGTAAACACAGTATTCCTTCCCTTGGCAGAGAATATATGTGCCTGTGTGCATCAACAAACAATCCCAAAACGCAAGTCCAAAGTACAAAAAGATAAAAAGATAGATGCAAAGAGCCAGACACAGTAACAAAACACGAAATGGGAATTATAAGGTAAATGCAAGGAAAGGATATGACTGTTCGTGTGGAGTGTGCGCACACCACAGTAGAACAGGTAATGCATGAAAAGAAAACAGAATGAGAAGTGAACCCCTTCAAAACACAAATTATAAACACAAATGGTCCCTCCCTAGTACTCCTTTTTTTATGTTGTCAAAATTATTTCTTTTTCTGGGGAACCTGCTTCAAGATATCATCAAAGCTCATGTTGGGATTGAACCGGCTCATCGGTCGCGCGGGCGGTTCAATGGGTGCCACACCGGCCGGCAGTGGCAGGGCCTCCAGACCAGGGTAAATGGAATGACGGTGTTCGGCCCGGCTCCGCAAGGCAGGCGAGTTGGTTCGAGGAATGGCCGCTGGCGGCGGCGTGAGGGCATTCGGGGGTGCCATGTACGGGCCGGGCTGGGGTTCAGAGGACGACCCGGCAGACGATTGTTGGGCCGGGTACGGCGAGGACACGGACGACTCGTTGTCGTAGGCGTCCTCAACAATCGGGGGTTCGAGAATGGCATCTGTATCGGCCCATTGCTCGGCCATCTGCCAGCAGTGACTGCGACGATAGATACCCTCAACACCGTTGACGACAACATCTGACGGGAGACTGACAACACCAGCACCACCGGCGACTCCGAACCAACTCCGGGCGGTCTTGGAGTCGTTCTGGATCCATGGCGCACCACCACGCGGGGCAATGCACAGGAAGTACTCGACGGCATCGTTGTACCTGACGTTGGGCACGTCGACCACGAGAAGCGGCAGGGCCTGGATGACACAGTAGAGGAAGATCCACTGGCCGCAGCGGAAGTCAATCAGGTCGTTGACCGACTTGCCGTGGCCGCAGCGGCGCTCGAACTGCATGAAGCTCTCGATGAAGGGGGTGGCCCGCAGGCCCTCGCGAGTGTAGGAACCCATCAGGACAGCGTTGACATCGGTATCCTTGAGCTTCTTGGTCTTACGCTTGGCCTCCTTCTTCGCGTCCATGGGCTTGCTGTGCAGAGACTTCAAGGACGGCATCTGGGGAGTGTCGAATGGAATCGGCGGCTGCACGGGCGGCGTCGCGCGGTCATACTCGCTCATGACCTGGCGCAGGGCTCGGGTCTGGAGTTCGTCCGGATCTGAGGTCTGAGGTGCTTCGCCCGAATGGTCGATAGTGCGGTCAGTCAGCGCACCGCGATCGACCATCATGTCGTAGAGATCGCAGAAATCGCGATACAGGTCATTGAGGACCTGGCGGTTGAGCCCACTCTCTTCGAAATGGTTCTTCTTGGAACGGGCCTTGGGCGGCCACGAGCCATACTTCTGGCGGTAGTACTGCATGGTGAAGCGGCGGAACTCCGAAAAGGCTTGCTTCCAGGCCTTGAAGCGAACAACCTTGCTTTCCACGGACGTAGTGGAGTTGGCTGCTCCAGAGAAGACGGAGGGGAAGTCGAACTCATTCAGCTTACTGTAAAGCACGCGAAGCCTGGTATCGAGGTCGATGAAACCACGTTCCAGACGCTTCTGGGTGATGGGATGGATCAAGCCAAACTTGGGACTACGCAGCTGCTTGAGCTCGTCCAGTTTGCCCACTCCGTGCACGAAACCTTCGAGGTAGAGCGGGTAGAAACGAAGCCGCTCGCCAAGAACGATGGCTTCAATCGTCTTTTCACGACTGCGGCGCACGTCACCCAGATGGAGCTCGTCGCAGTAATTGCCAAAGCTAGTGGTCGCAGTTTCACCAAAGTTGGTACCGTCCAAGTTGCTAAACTCGAAGCGGGATAAGAGCGAGGCGACATCCATGAAGATAGAGAAGAGCGACGGAGAGCGGGGGGTAGCGATGAGGGACTGGCCTAACAAGAAAGCAAAGAGATTACGGAAGAGCAGAAGGGTTTCAGTGTCCTCTTGCGAGATGCGGGTGCCGGGGCTAGAGACGTCGCAGTTGAGGGGGATGGGCAAGAAGAGATGCAGCTCCTGGGGCTCATCGGCCACGTCGTCAACGAAAGCCATGCGGTTGCTACCGGAGCTATCATTGTCATTGTCAGGCAGATTTGTCGGGCTACTGATCGACATGTGTCGTGCTTGCTGCTCCAGAGCCTGCGCTTTGGGATCGGTACCACGGGCCAAGAAGGTCAACGAGGGCGATTCAGCAAAGACAGTCGAATGCACCTTGAACGACGGTGGTCTGCCGGTATTTTGAGGGAAAAGGTAGACGTAGGTATCGCCATTCTCGTTCCAGATTTCGGAAGTCTATCATCTTAGTTTCTCTCTCTCTCTCTCTCTTTCTCTCTTTTCTTTTCTCGGTGTCAAATACATACCTGATCACCCCGCGCCAACGGTTCCAAATCGTAGGCAATCTTCTGATCTAGACCCGCAATCCAAGCACCGGGCTGGTTGGGAGTCAGACCTGGACTGGCAGGGCCTCTGGTATCAACGGAGCTCGCGCGGGCGCGGCCAGGAATCCAACTGCGTCGCTTGGAGGGGGTGCTAGGACGCGAGTCGGAGCCACCACCACCAGGGACAAACAAGCCAGCCGCGCTGGCGGGTCTGCTGCTACTCCTCCGACGACCCCGGCTCTGTGGTCTGCCATCGGGGCCGGTGCTGGCGCTGTTGGCGAGATCCTGGTTGACAGCGAGGAGCGATGGCGGTGGAGGGAGGGGGTCGTCGTAATTGAAATCTGTCGAGGTATCGAGGTTGGGCTGTGAGACGATGCGAGAGGGTCGGGAAGCGCTGCGAGGTCGGGTCGCGTCCTGGGGTTGCTGTTCGGGGGAGGACCTGAAGCCGGGTGACACGGGAGATGAAGCGACGGAGCCATCCTTGTGAGAGCCCAGTGAGAATAGCGAGGAGATGCGCTTGGCGGATTTGACAGGAGCCGACAGCATCTTCTCTTGCGTGGTAAAGGGCGATGGGCTTAGGTAGAGAAGTAACCGTGGTAGTCGTGCGGGTGGAGAGTTTCAGGAAGAAGAGAACAGACCGACAGACAACGAGTGGATGAAAAGGTCAAGAGACCGGTTTGAAAAGGACCATGCAGATAACGCGTCAAATCCAAAAAAGGTAAGAACCGCAAACAGAGCGAGAAAGAGAGAGAGAGAGTGTGTGTGTGTGTGTGTGTGTGTGAAGTGAAGGCGAGAGAGAGGGATGGAATGATGGGTGTTCGTGATTGGAGTGGGTTGGAAGAGGTGAGAGAACGAGAGAGAAAGAATGGATCGGCAGGAGGGATAATACCGATTATATAAGACAATCAGTACAGAATACTAGGACTAGTAAGTATTCAGAGGAAATAATAGAAAGAAAAGAGAAAAGAAAAAGAAAAATTACAGAAGTCCAAAAGAAAGGCAGAAAACGGTGGGCAGTGGGGAATAGGCTTCTCGGAGCGAAGAGAATAGGGGATGAACCTGTCGACAGCCCATGTTATATCATATTACAGAGTACAAGTACAGAATACAGAGTAGAAAGAAGCCTCACTAAGGATACATTCTTCTGTATTCAGCTCGTTTGATCTCCATCTGGGTATTCATACTGAATCGCTAAATGACGTGAATGATCTTCTTGTATAGTCCTATGTAGAGCACTACTACTAATCTGTACAGACTATACTACTACTTGTATCTACGATCATTGATATCTTTCCTCCTCTTGTCTATTTTATTCTATTCTCCTCTGTATCTACTCCGTACTCCGTACTCATCTATTCCATTCTCCTCTCGTGTTGTACTAAGAATAGAACAACCGCGCAGTGCACGGAGAATACACCCTCATACGTACCCATGTCAACGTATTCCACCATTCAGCCTCGTATATAATAATAGAACGATAGACATGGACGATAGCTGTCATATTCCATACACCAGCCACGCTGTACAAGTACTCTGTACTCACAAACACCTGTACACACAACGACAGCCTCAAACACATTCTCGTATTCCGGTACGGAAGACTACAAGTATGGTAGCATGGTCAACCATATCAACGTGAATGGCTGACTGTCGGTGGTTGGTCCACTCCGAACCCCCGACTCCGACACTATTTTCACTATTTCTTTTTATTTTTTGACTGCGCCGCCTTCCACCGGTATGCTGGATCGCAGTAATAATGTGCAGTGTGGGATTGATTATTATTATGGCGCAAATGACGCGATTCCTACCATGATTCTCTGGTTCGAATTGAATTTGTCCCCTCTATTTCCGAAACCTTTCCTCCGCTGGTGTTCAATAGAATTGCTCGGTGACTAGGCTTGGCGTGAACTGTTCCATTGTGCCTTCTGCCCAATCTTACATGCTAGTTATGTCCATACATATTTGTCCCCGGAACGATGAGAGCTTATACCATCTTTTCTTTTTTTTTCTTTCTATGGGCCCAGGAAAAGATGCTATTGGTGTCATTCAAATTCAAGGTTTCTGCTAGATCATGCCGTGTTACCGTCAACCATCCCTGCGCCCTATTATGCTAGGCATCGTTCTATCGCAGAAGACTATTCCTAATGAGGGAATGTTTGCGTTCGGTGGGCAGTGATCCTAAGGTCCACAGTATAGGGCATATTAAAAGAGTAACCTAGGTTGGCGTGATCGGAACGGAGGGACGATTGCACGACCGGTTGATTTTCGCGGTATGTACTTTCAAAGCATCTGTCAATTATATATAGTATTATTTAAGCGATTTCGAAGGAATTCTTGTTTGGTCAATGAGGAGTTCGAAAATAGGTCCTCGACGCCTGTAAGTGACGCTGACACAATCCAGCTTTCGTGGTGTAGGTGGTGCTCACCATAATCCGAGTGGCTTGCCATAGGGTGGGTACATCTGTCGCAAAATACTGAGTTGCAGACATCAGATGACATTGAACTTCCCAGCGTCACAATGGCACTTCAAACTAGTATCTTTGGCGTTAACTAATACACAAGCTCCTAGTCCCAGTCGAACTCCAGAGAATAACCATGGGTCGTCCTCTTCACGATCCCTTTCTAGGACCCGTGAAAGTTCCTCTGTCATCAAGTCCTCGTTGGAAAGGTGTCTTCTGAAATGTGCCAGGCCGTCTACCAATTGTTGTTACCCGTATTGCATTCCAGGATTCGGGCTCGCTGATTGGCCCCTTGCCTCGTCTACCCGGGTCGTCGATTCTCTTCGAATTAATGACCGTGGAAAACCAAAATCCCAGGATAGTTAATGCCATCTATCATTAGCATATGATCAAAATGAAAGTGAAAAACGGCAAATTGATCGTCATCGTATTCTTTGGAGCTTGTCTCTTTTCCAGGTATGCTCCAGGCGACTACAGGAGTTTAGCTTCTCATCTCAAGGGTGCTTCATAACTGGAATGGCTCACTTTCAACGATGTTCTCAGAGGTAGCCGAGAAACTGGCTGAGCTGACGGGTGCTCATGAAGTAAATTCAATCGCCCATGCATAATTCTGTCGATCAAAAATGCTGCAATCCAGATTAATATCGAATCGGATGATAAGCAAGGGAGGCGACACGAACGTGAGCGGTTCGTGGCCTGCCAGTCTGGCGTGTGTAATCGGCTGCTGAAGGGCTTTGCGCCAGGGGTTTTTTCGCCGTTGGGATCTGAGGTCCTTGACATTGGACGACAGCACTACCCAGTAGTCCCAGATTGGAATAATCAGGCCTAAGCGGTGCCCAAGGTCCAACTCTGTCCACAGTCCTCTGCTCACTTCGATTGGATCTCAACAAGTATGTCATTCGAGATCGAAGCGTTGTGGATTAGGTCGTCAGGACCTGTGACTGTTCTGATACCTAATCCGATTTAGCGCAGAAGTAGATAATAAAGAGCAAATACCAACCATTACCCGTGTCTCGGATCATTGATAGACATTTCGGAAGCATGACTCTATCGGGCGGTTATGGGCATCGGGGCCTTGGTTTGCTGAGTGACTGGCGGAGCAAGTCGGGACCTATGAGAGCAAACTCGAGTCAATCTTTGTCGGTCATGCCGTAGGGTAGAGTAAGGCACATACACTTTGGTGTGCTTCCGAGTTTAGAGCAGATAATCGTTTTAGTCGAAGGCGCCTATTCCAACATGTCCGCTATGGTTGTGTTTCGATAGGACATTGAGGCATTGCAAGGCTCGGTTCTTAAGACGAAGGCATTTTGACGACAGGTTATCGTGGATGAAGGAAACATTGACGAAGGATGTTTGGTCGATGATTGGAAAGAGGTAAAGAAGGGAGAAAGAGAGTACATAATAGACCCGGGAAGGCTAATACCCTTTCGAGCAGAAGCGACTACTCTCCACGGGAGAGGGGATCGAGTACACACTTGATCTTCTTACTGTTCAGCATACACCTCGCGCAATAGCTATATATTAGCGGTCAATAAGTATAGACGGTTCTTTTGATTTTTACCTTTGGTACAATATGTAGTCTGGCTATAGCACAGTAGTGGCATGCCGATATATATATCCGACATGCGACTAGCAACAATACTCGATCTCTGGCTTCATCGTAGCGCTGCATTGTACCATATAAACTTACTGACTTCTAATCTCTTATTCAAGAGATACTAACTTCATAAGAGCAGCTAACAGCCTGGAAATATCATTAATGCGGTTCAACTGTGCTCCCTATTCCGGTTATACTTCAGGTGCACAAGTAGTTAACTACTGCATAACTATTACATAAGCATACATTAATCATCAATACATAATTCTGCACAACCAACACGCGACCCGTATTCAGTGGATAGTCGCTTGGGCCACCACCACCGTGAATAATATTACAGAGGACCATCTGCTTCTTAGCTCTTCCCCTCGTTTGCCATGACCATATTCGTCCAGGCCTGTTAACTGGCTAGACCACGTCCAAGATCTCACCGCGACCATTCGGTGCCGCGCGCGGAATGTGAATCAGCTTGGCAGTGTATCAAGGGCACACCGCGAGTGTTTACAGGATATCTAGGCGCCCAGAAACGGTGGATGAAGTTGAAATGAGAATCCGCTCGGCAAATATGATGGGTCCGGAGTCGAAGCGCTTAGGCGAAGGCTGCTCTATTCTGAGCTGGTCTGGAGGAGTGCGAGCGAGGGACCCCGGATAATGCGGGATGTGCAGAGGCTACAGAATTTCGGAAATCATCTACGGATATGAACAGCATTGTGACGACAGACTCGTCCCGGGTATTAATAGAGAGTTCACGATGAAGCAGGTCAGAGTTTATGTGGACGCGCTATTCGGGCTCTCGGATGTGTCTAATCAGGGGCAGGCGCTGTGGACGAGTCAGAGAGATCACGGCCAGACTTTCTTCGGGTTTAATTAAGGAGGCTGATCCGTGCAAAGCTTGTCTATCCACTGATGCTCCATCCAGAAGGGAAATCCTCTACAGCATCCCTGGATACCGTCACTGAACGCCGCGCTTGATGTTTACTTGCCGGGAATGTTGACCGGAGTATAGCATTCTTCAGGGCTCTATATAACGAGTGTTGCTGGCTCTCTTTCCACCTGGACTGGCCTTTCCACCATACTGCCGCTCTTTCTAGTCGTTCCTTAATTCCCCCGGCTTGGACGTTTCATCGCGCGTTTCAACTCGGCCAGGCTGTGCGCGTTGATTGGTCTATGTGGGCCGCCTCCTGAGATCTCTCGTCGCGTTGGTTTATATAAAAGTCCCCGGTAATTGCCCAATCGGGCGTTGTTGAAGCTCTCTTTTATCCTTTCTTTTTCTTCATTCTTTTCCCTTTTTCTTCCCTTGTTTTCCTTGTCTTTCCCTCTTTATCCCCATTCACTCTTTGTTTTCATTCTTTTCTGTTTCTCATTGTTCCTTCTTTTCACGGCCCCTTGATTCCTTCCCTTTATAACCCCCCCCCATTACGAGCACTGGTTGCTATTCTCTCTTTTCCCTTTTGATTACACCGTTCGTTCGTCATTCGGGTCTGCTGGTCAGAATCGCAAAAAAGAAAAATCAAACAAAATGCAACTTCTATATACACTGTTCTTGTTCGTGCAGCTGCTGGGTGTCGCCCTAGCGTCGCCCATCCAGGACTCTTCGATCGTTTCGCGAGACTCGGCATACTGGGTTGAGGGTGTGAAGCACCAGGGTCTCGTGGCTTTTGGAAACAGCTCGGATTACCAGGTTTTCCGTAATGTGAAGGACTTTGGCGCCAAGGGTAAGTCTGCTTCAGAGAGATTAATTGAGATTTACATACTGACCGAATAGGTGATGGATCGACCGACGACACGGACGCCATCAACGAGGCCATCTCGTCCGGTAACCGCTGTGGTAAAGGCTGCGACTCGTCCACCACGACCCCGGCTTTGGTTTACTTCCCCGCCGGTACCTACGTCGTCTCCAAGCCCGTTGTTCAGTACTACTACACCCAGATGGTCGGTGATGCACTGAACCTGCCTGTGATCAAGGCCAGCGCCGACTTCTCCGGTATGGCCGTGATCGACGCCGATCCCTATGATGACGAGGGGACCAGCTGGTACACCAACCAGAACAACTTTTTCCGGTCGATTCGTAACTTTGTCGTCGACTTGACCGAGATGCCCAAGGGCTCCGGTGCTGGTATTCACTGGCAGGTTGGCCAGGCCACCAGCTTGCAGAATATCCGCTTCGAGTTGGTCCGCGGCGGTGGTGACGCCAACAAGCAGCAGGGTATCTTCATGGACAACGGTTCTGGTGGTTTCATGACCGATCTTACCTTCAACGGTGGTAACTACGGTATGTTCCTGGGTAACCAGCAGTTCACCACCCGCAACCTCACCTTCAACGACTGCAACACCGCCATCTTCGTCAACTGGAACTGGGCCTGGACTTTCAAGTCGTTGTCGATCAACAACTGCCAGGCCGGTCTCAACATGTCGAACTCGCCCTCCAACCAGACTGTTGGCTCCGTCTTGATCCTCGACAGTGCACTGACCAACACTCCCACCGGTGTTGTGACTGCCTTCTCCGATGACAGCATTCCCAATGGTGGCGGTGTCCTTGTGTTGGACAACGTTGACTTTTCTGGTTCTGAGGTGGCTGTTGCCAGCATTGACGGCAGCACCATGCTTGAGGGTGGTTCCGTCATCGCCAGCTATGTGCAGGGTAACGCCTACACTCCTGGTAACGCCATCGTAAAGCGTGATGAGCCTGAAGTCGTTACGGAGACTGTTGTGGAAACAGTAGAGTACTGCCCGACCAACCACGTCGAGACCACGCTCTCCGCGTCGCGCGTGCTTCCCACCGGGTTTGGCAGCGACATGTCGATACCGTCCGTGGACGTCTCGAGCATCGTCGGCTCTTTCTTCTCGGGCATTGACACCTCGGCGTCTATTCCCGCCGCGACTTCTGCTCCTGAGGCCCAGTCTTCGGCTGAGTCCACGCCTGTGGCTACTTCGGTCGCTCACGGCACTGTCCCTGCCCAGAAGCCCACCTCGGCCACCCCCGTGTCCGCACACACCACTGCGCCTGTCTCCGGTGGCGTCGGTATTTCTCTCGGTCTCGGTGGTTCTGGCGGTCACAGCCACGGCCACGGCGCCTGCTCTAGCCAGACCGTCACCAAGACCCGCCTGCAAACTGTCATGCCTTCCCAGGCCAAGGCCACCGGCCTCTTGGACAGCAACGGCAAGATCTTCGAACGCTCCAAGCCCCTGTACGAGAGCTACTCTGCTTCTTCGTTTGTTAGCGTTCGCTCCTCCGGCGCCAAGGGTGACGGCCAGACCGACGACACCCAGGCCATCCAGAAGATCCTGAACAGCGCCACCGAAGACCAGATCATCTACTTCGACCACGGCTCGTACATCATCACCGACACCATCCTCGTTCCCAGCGGCGTCAAGATTGTCGGTGAAGTCTGGCCTGTCCTCATGGCCCACGGCGACAAGTTCGGCGACGAGAAGAACCCCATCCCCATGCTGCAGGTAGGAAAGGAAGGCGAAAAGGGCACCGTCGAGATCAGCGACATCACCCTGCAAACAAAGGGCCCCGCCCCCGGCGCCATCCTGATGCAATGGAACCTCGTCGAGCAGGAACAAGGCGGCGCAGCCATGTGGGACACCCACTTCCGCATCGGTGGCTCTGCCGGCACCGAGCTGCAAAGCGACAAGTGCGCCAAGACCCCCAAGGAGACCACCAAGGCCAACTCCGAGTGCGTCGGTGCCTTCCTCCTCTTCCACATCAGCGGAAAGGCCAGCGGATACCTCGAGAACGCTTGGTTCTGGACCGCAGACCACGAACTGGACCTGTCCGACCACAACCAGATCAATGTGTACAACGGCCGTGGTGTGCTCATCGAGTCCACGGGCGCCGTCTGGATGTACGGCACCGCCTCCGAACACAACCAACTCTACAACTACCAGATCTCCAACGCCGAAAACGTCTTCCTTGGCCTCATCCAGACCGAAACACCCTACTACCAATCCAACCCGGACTCGCTCACCCCCTTCACACCGCAATCCTCCTGGAACGACCCAGACTTCTCGAACTGCGACTCCGCCTCCTGCCGCAAGGCATGGGGTCTGCGCGTGGTCAACTCTGCCGAGACATACGTGTACGGCGCCGGGTTGTACAGTTTCTTCGAGAACTACGCGCAGACGTGTCTGAACACGGAGGATTGTCAGGAGAATATGGTGGAGGTTGATTGCTCTGATGTCAAGATTTATGGTCTGAGCACGAAGGCGAGTGTTAATATGATTACCTCGTCGAGTGGGGAGTCGTTGGTTCCCGAGGATGAGAATACGAGTACGTATTGTTCGACGATTGCGTTTTTTGAGCAGACGGAGGCATAGTCTTGTTTTCTTTTCTTTTGCATAGCTATTAATTGCGAGGTTTTTTGTTTTGGATTACCTTGATAGTTGTCTAGACTAGTTGCAGCCTGCAGGGTTGGAATTGTGATACCACTGTTCAATGCATATTGTTAATTAAGCACTTTCATCTATCTAATCGTATTTAACCGTAAGTCAGACTCAAATAAACATGCCAGTTACAGCTCCTTCTTGAGGAAATGTTCCGGCTTGTGCGTCGTCTCGTAGTCCACATGCACATACGCCCTCTCCACATCCGGCAACGACTCCAGCTTCATCTGCAACTCCTCCGCAACATCATGCGTAGCACGCAGCGACTCACTCGGCTCCATAACAATATCAACCTCAACCAACAGTCTCGGCCCAGACGTATATGCGCGAACCGTATCAATCGCCGTGATCATGGGCGAGTGCGTCATCGAGATATACGTAATCAGCTGTTGCATCTTGGTATCTGCGGTAACGCCGATGAGCAGCTGGAACTCGTGGTATGCGGTGTACAGCCACAGACAGCCGACCAGGCAAGACAGGATAATAGCGCCCATGGGATCGATCCACCAGCGGAGTTTGCTGCCGCCGACGGAGGTGAGGATACCGAAGCCGTTGATGACGAGGTCGTTGCGGTGGTCTTCCCAGAGGATGCGGATTTGGGAGACTTGGTTGCGCATGGCCCAGCAGTAGAAGAAGAGGGCGAGTTTTGTGACGAAGGCGACGACGACGGCGATGACGGAGGGGAGGTGGAATTCGCCGGTTGGCGAGGTGGAGCCTTCGGCTAGTTCGCGGCAGGAGAAGGCGATTAGGATGAGGGAGACGGAGGTCATGAGGAAGCAGAAGCAGATGTTGCCTGCTGTTTCGATGCGGGCTTTGCCGGCGGGGAATTTGCGTGGGTTTACGCGGTTGACGGCTTTGTTGCAGAGGAGGAGGGTGAGGTTGGACATGGGGTCGAAGACGGCGTCTGCCATGGTTGTGAAGAGGGAGAGCGAGCCGGATGCGATGGCACCGTAGAGCTGGAGGATGGCTAGCGCGACGTTGGCTGCGAAACTACCGTACACGGCGATTTTGTAGCGCAGCTGGTTGTTGCTGTTTGTTTCACGCGCGGCACGGACGTGTTCCTCGACGGGTTTCAGCATCCGCTCGATGTTCTCGTTCTGCGTCTTGTAGAATCCCCAAAGCCGGCTCGACCCGGTCAATATCGCCTTGGGGTTCTTCAGCGCTGTAGCTGCCACCGCGGCCGTGCCGCCATTTCCCGCCATCTTCCGCTTGCGGGACGTGTTGGCTTGGATCTGGATCTGGCGGATCTCTTCCTCCGACTTGATCTTCAAGGCTAGTTGGAAGGGATCATTGTCGGGGGTGTAGCGCGGCGGCGGCTGGTTCTCTTCATCGCTGTCGCTGGTCGAGCGATGGTATTGCTGATGGTGGTTCTGTTCAATTGGTTCCAAGGCCGTGCTCGTGGCTTCATTGTAGGAGAGGGGGGTGTGGTGTTCGCGAGGGGATTGGTGGTGGTGATGATGGAAGGGAGTTGGGTGGTTGGACATGCTCTGTCGAACGTGATCCTCCATTGTGACTGAATAGCTAGGCAATAAGATGATGATAGAATCTGTAATGGAAGAGGAGGCAGAAAAGAAAAAAGGAGAAAAAAAGAGATGATACATAAAGGCGGTATGCCAAGAGTGGCAGTGCCTATCTTATCAATCTGATCAGGGTTCAACCGTTTCCTTCTCGGAGGCCTCCTCATCCTCCCCGAAAATATGTGTTGTTCTCTGTCCCTGCAAATCTGTTGCAAAATCTGATATCTGCTTCACCAACAGCAATGCCACGGACCGAATCCACTGAAATGATGGTGAGCACCGGTTAGCGTTCCCAGTAGAACCATAGTATTGACTGTATTCTTAGACATTTCTGAAAGTATATGCCCCCAATAAAGTCTTGTGAATTGACTTGACCGAAAAGTACCGCCTGGTTACGCTCTTTGGACAACCTGTGAGTGTGGATATTTGTCTTCACTTAGTGTATATGCTACATCGATGCTATATAGAATGATCTATCTAACGGCTCATAAGCATGATGGCAGGTGCTAAGGTCCTTGCTGCACAATGGACTGCTCGGATGTTGGAGAATGCCTTCTCTTGTCTAGCCTCTCGCTCAATGATGTTTATTATCATCCCCATGTAGTGTTGGACCGAGTTGAGACTTAGCCTCTCATTTATCCGGCCAACACGCGAGCGGACGAGATAGCATACTCCTTGAATAGAGGCACGGCGGGGAAAGGTGCCTCATCGAAGAAAAAAGTGGCTTCGGCGTCAATATCTGGGCGTCGATCCTATAAGAACTCAACAAACCATCTCTTCGTCATCTCCAATATTCTGTGTAATTTGGACGATTGGCCGTCTAGACACCGCCGAGTTTTGCTGATTGAAGTCGGCTGTCAGAGCCAGACAGTACTCACCTCGATGCACGAGGGTGGCTCGAAAGCAGGTTTTTTCTTGATTGAAGACGCTTTGAACCCTATATTAGAGTGGATGTCTCAATGTTTCTCTTCTTTGTATCCACTGACATACTCACCAGAGTGGTGTGATTAGCTATTCCATTACAATGCCACTGGCTCTGACAGCCCGACTTCAGCCACTATACCTAGGTTAGGGCACGGAAAGCTATAGACTCTTTTGACCACAGTTGAGTATTTCCACGGTGAGAATGCTGTAATTGTAGGACAGGGACTCACTAATTTCTGTTCGAGTGATTCAAATCCTTAGTAGATGGGAAGGAGATTGTCGAGGAGGAGGTAGGTTGAGAAAATGGCAATGAAGCAAGGCTAAAAGAGTCAGGAATATATTGGACGATAGAGTGAATAATGACTGTATATCTAGCTTGCACCAGAGGCAGTGGATGTATTCTAAGCATAGTTCTGCATTCTGATTTACAAACTAATGACAAGCTTCCCAACCTGTCTACCCTGCCAGATATACTCGATCACCTCGTCAGCCATATCGAACGGACACACCAAGTCTATAATATCGTCAGACTGCATCTGTATAGCTGATAGGGCCGCACAAAGACCGTCCACATCATGCTTTGATCCGGCATTGATGCCGCTAATGTTGTTAGTCTTCCGTTGTTAATCTGCTGCCACGATGATCCCTCACCGTAAAACTAATCTTTTGTCAAAAATGAGGGGAAGCAGCTCTTCCAATTGGCTGGGGTCCTGTTTATCGAGATATCTAACCTGGCTGATCGTCCCGCCGCGTCGTGTACATTTCATGCTCTTTACCAATGATCCGGTACCCCCGACTTCAATAACCAGATCGACTCCGACGCCCTGGGCGTGTTCAAGGACGTCTTCATGCCATTCGGTGTTTGTAGCATAGTTGACGGTTAGGGGTGGTGGATTAGGGAACTGCTTCTTCATTCTACTGAGTTTCTCATCACTGGAAGAGCTCAAGATCACCTTGAGGCCTGCAGCTCGAGCGAGTTTGAGAGCGAACATACTAACACCGCCGGTACCTTTTCCAGTGTTAGTGACTGTCTCCGTAGTAGTAAGGTGCACATATTTTGAATCAACACGCTTTTGCCAACCCCGACATCTTTCAACGCAGTCCATGCCGTGACTCCAGTGCAAGGTACCAAACTAGCACTAACCTAACCCAGATAATCCGGAAGCTTGCACACCTTCTCCTTATCAAACACTAGATAGTCAGCCAGCATCCATTTATAGATCAAGGGTGCAGGGTGCTTATCAATCAAATCTTGGATGCTTGATGACGGTGTCTTCTTTTATCACTTAACTGGTACTTTAGGTCAATTTGTCACATCCACAGTCGGCATTGGATGCCAGCAAAATGGGTGCTTCGAGTTCCTGTGTTGCGCAGGACGAGCGTGATGCAATATGAAGAAGAAAGAATGGACATAGATCTGGATTTGCTTATGGCTTGAATATCTGTATGAATAATTATGAACTTTTGAAATGCCTTTTTGTATATTCCAACAAATTATATACAACATACAAGCAAATATACCCTATATACCGATATTTCCTCTCCGCCCACCTCTCTTCTGCCTGTCCTGGTGGGCCTTGAGAACATTCCTCGTCTCCACCAGACTCCGCTTGTTCTTACTCTTCGCCTTACCCAGCGTCATCATAAAGTTCTTCCGACGAGCCTTCTCCTTGTTCGTCGTACTCTTGCCCTCAGACACCTTGCGCTCCTGGCGTTTCGCAGTAGAACTCTTGAACTCGGACCGATCGGTCTTTCCTTCCTTGGCGTGGGCGATCTTCTCCTCGCGCGTGAGCTTGCCGGCAGAGAGGGCATTGAGACCCTCGATTTCTGCGGCTGTCAAGGGGTCGTCTGCGTGGCGGGAGGCGAGGTTGTTGTTCTGGCCTCGTTTTGTAGGGAGTTGGGCGTTGATGGCGGCTTCGGTGCGCAGTTCTTGGAGTTTGGCAAGGTCTGCGGGGGTCAGGATGCGGGTTGTTGCGAGGTTGAGCATCTTCTTCTCGGTATCAATTCTCTCCTGCTCGGCGTCGTTTTCGTCTTGCTTGGGCTTCTTGTTGGGGGGACCGTCTTTCTTGTCGTTCTCGCCGTCGGAATCGCTCAGGTTGATATCATCATCATCCTGTACGTTGATCCAGCCACCGGAGTCATCGCTGTCCTCATCATCGTCCACGTTCCAATTGGCCCAGTTTTCCTCTTCATTCTCCTCTCCGTCGTCTTCTGCATCTGAAGGTAGACCCTTCTCGACGTTCTTTCTCCTGCGCTCTTCATCCTTATACTTCTCCAGAAGCTCCAGACCTTCAATTGCGCCGACTTCTTGTTCACCGAATCGTCTCTCTTTCCGGTCTCCAGACCGCAAGTTCATCGATGCCTCCTTGCCCCGGTCTCTCCTCTTGAGCATATCTGCACCTACGTCTCTGTAGAGACTGAGCAATCCTCTTGCTGCCATCACGACACCCTTGTCTTTACTCTTCCGGTACATGACGAGGTCTTGCAACAAGGTCTCATTCATCGCAAGTGGTTGACGCACGCAGACTTCACGGATAGCATTGAGACCGGCAGTGGCGACCTCTGATGCAGAGGCTTCAGAAACGAACTCGTTTGCGATCTTCTGGATTAGAGGCTCAAGCACATCCGGAGGAACCAATTCGTGCGATGCCTGCGCGAGCGAGGCCAAGAACGAGGTGACGGAGGGTTGTCGAGGTGTGAGATACTTCTGGAAGTAAGAGTAGAGCGGCATAATGTGCAACTGGTGCAATCCGACCAGACGAGTCACGAGCTGCAGCACTTGCAGCTTCTGCTCCAGTTTCAAATTGGACTTGGTGTTCTGCAGGTGTTTCTGGAATAGACACTCCGCAAACCCTTGGGGGTCGTGCAAGAGATGCAGGGCAGAGAAGTTCAGAGGATGGGGTTGGTTCTTCTTGCGCTCCTTTCTCTTAACATTGTCTTTGGCCTTTTCGATGGCGCGCGACTTCTTTTTGGTCTTCTTGTTGATACCGACTTGGTGCTTGACCCGTCCGACATCAACGGCCTCTTCGTCGCTGCTTTCATCCTCAATCTCTTCTCGCTCTTTGTCTCCACCCAGGAAGAAGCGAACTCCACCGGTGACGACTTTCTCGTGCTCTGAAAGACATGTCTCCTTCATAACCTCGACTGTCTTAGAATCGGTCCAGATTTGGCGTTTCCATAGCTCGCGGGTGAGCTTGACGGCCCAGACACCCTTGGAGGAAGTGCGGTCTGATGTAACCAAGTTGAAAAGGACAGTTTGCATAGTCTTGTTGAGCTTATGGTTCGTTGTCTTCGAGTTCGATGTACGAAGATCCATGAGAATCTTTTGGAAGAGAAGTGCTCGCAGCGTCTTGCTCGGGGTAGAGATGAGGATCGGGAACAGTGTCTGAAGGAGTCTGCAGAGGAAAGTCAGCATTGCTTCTCCCCATGGCATCGCAAAGGATCAACATACGTCGCCGAATCCATAATATCCTTCTTCCGTAGAAGCACCAGACTGCCCACAATCTTCTCGCGCAGTTCCGGCTCCAGAACCAGGTGATGTTGTGTCAGCATGTCGATAAGCTGCTGCGGGAAGTCCTTGGTGATATCCGGATAGCAGTCGGCCACATGAGATATGAAATCGATCAATTCCCTCAGAGAAATAACTCCAGTATCGGTGGCAGCCGTGGGCGCTGCCATGAAAATCTCGCGGTGACTCTCATATTGGTAGTGCTGGGCGCGGAAATCTTCGACGTAGGACCTGGAAAGAGCGCAATTGTGAGTAACTGCACTAGACATCGAATGCAGGAAGATAGTGCGAGCGACTTACTTAGGATCCCGCCGGACTTTGTGCTGCAGGTTAGGCCTGAAGAGTAGATGTTAGTGATGGTCGAAATCTTCTCCGAACGCAAGAATCGTCGCGCCCTGGAGACAAAAAGAATAGTTGCTCACAAATCTGCCTCGACCTTTTCCAAGGCCCCAAGCTTTCTTTTCACCATCTTTTTGAATATCCTCGATATTGCAGTGCGTGAGGATTGGAGTGGTGGTTGTTGGTTGCGGTGTTGATAACCTGCTCCGAATTTTTTTTTTTTTTTTTTTTGGCGCTTGGCATCTTATCGATAAGCGATCAATACTGCCACTACGATAATGGAATCAATTCGAATTGAAGGTCTCGAACGACTTGAATTGTAGATTTACAGTTAGGTATAAAGTATAGATCGTTCACTGCAGCAATGCCATTAATCGTGGTTTAAGATTTAAACAGAAAAAAAGCCGACTTCATGATCGCATCTCGACTACTAGAAGAAAACCGTCCGAATTTCTTCTTTTTTTTTTTTGTAAGAAAAAGGATCTCTCCCTCTCGTGACTGTTTTTTTATCTGGTATTTACAGTCGCGCAGATGTATGCCAATCGACTGAATCCTAATGAAACCCCGTCCACTCCAGTAAACATAATAAATAGGACCAAACGGAGACACCCAACAACATCTCTTTACCGGTTGCTCTTGGCAACACGCTCGAGCTCGTCCTTCTTCTTGATGGCGTAGGAGTTGGAGCTTCCCTTGGCGGCGTTGATAAGCTCTTCAGCCAAGCACTCAGCAATGCTCTTGATGTTACGGAAAGAAGCCTCACGGGCACCGATGGTCAAGAGAGCAATGGACTGGTTGACACGGCGGAGAGGGGAGACATCAACGGCCTGGCGACGGACGGTACCAGCGGAACCGATACGGGTGGAGTCTTCACGGGGACCGCAGTTGACGACGGCATCGACGGCGACCTGGAGGGGGTTCTGGTCGGTCATGATGTGGATCTATTCGAAAGTTGAAATATCAGCAAACTGCATCCTTCAAATGGTGCCGCACTCGTTGTGCGCAACACATAGTCCGTAGATTCTCAGGTTCAGCGGTCACGTACGATCTCGAAAGCGTGGGCAACAATGCGGACGGCCATGAGCTTCTTGCCGCTGTTGCGGCCGTTCATCATGAGCGAGTTGGTGAGACGCTCGATGATGGGGCACTGCGCCTTGCGGAAACGCTTGGCGGCGTAACGGCCAGCGGTGTGAGGGAGGTAGACAGGAGAACGGATCTGGACGTAGTCGCTGTTCGTAGACCCAAGTCAGCAATTCCATCCTTGCATTCGATTAAACTCGTCCTCCTCTTGTTTCCTCCGTGTTGTGTCGCGCATTTCCACCACTGTAATCCGCCTCTTTTCGTCGTTCGCTTTCGCATTGACAGAATTTGACCACCCCAAAACATCCCTCGACACGCAGAACTTGCAAACAACTGGGAAGCACCTACGTCAAGGAGATGTCCCTGATCTCAACATCCTCGTAGCTCCACTTGTTGAAGAGCTTCACAGAGCCCATCTCCGCAAGAGCATCCTTGGGCAGCATGGTGTAGGCCGCAGTAGGGTTCTCGACCTCGACTTCCCCGTGGTCAGACATTTTGCCGTATGCACCTGTTGTCGGGGGGAGGGTTTCGTGAAAGGTGACGGACGGTGTCGTTGGGTGATCCTTCAAATGTCGACGATAGCAGTCGGTCGGCTGAAATGTGTCGCTGGGCACAAAAGGAAATTCGAGGGTGCGCCTCGCTTAGTTCTGTGGGTGGGCTTAGGGCAGAGCCGGGTCCAATCATCAGGTAGGTATCACGTGGGCGGTACGCTAGTTGACCTGACGGAACTAAACTGTATTTGGTTAGCAGGAACTATGAGCATCAAATGGTCACGTGCACTTAAAGATATCAACATTGAAGTTATGCAATGCGATGACAATGCGATAGACAAAAAACAAATTGATCTCATCTCGATAACTATGTGTATTAAGATATCGATTCATTCACAGTTATCCCGTGTACTTGAAACGTCTCCGTAGAGGTGCGGATCAGGATACTCCGTCCTCCATACTCTATAGTACGTCTAGTAGAGCTATGCCCCTGTACGAACAAAGCTATTGTCTCTTCATACTTCGTAATAGCGTAAATAAGTAGCTAATAATAATGTATACAAAAAAGTGTACTACTGCAAATCAGATAATAACGGTTCTTGAATGCATGAAGGTCCAATTTCCCTTTTGAGCTTTAGCCGCCCTGTGGCGGTGCAACCCCTTAACAACCCCTGATTGGTGTCAATTTGCACATCCGGTCTCTATAGACCGTCGTAGCACCGCCTAACTGTAGGTGACGTTGTGGCTCTTCGGCGCGGAGTAACCAGAGTGAGACATAACATATCACCCATTTTGCGAGGGGCCGCTGGTTGAAATAGGGGACTTGATTCGTTTCCCTTGGGTGTCTTTAAACCGCTTGCTCAAGAACCTTGCGATGAAGATATCCCTCACCTCTATACGCCGACTCGCATGTGCGTTCGAATGAAAGACCCCCCTCCGATCTGTGACGACCCAGCGCTTCTGTGAACATGGCGGAAGACAACCCCGACATTCAGGCCGCTTTGCGCGACCTCGATAGGGAATATGAGGTACGTGGGTGACAAGTAATGGGTTCCTGTTGTGGAACATCCGAGTGTACGTCTCTGGCTAACCTTGGGTCTCATTTTCCAGGAGGGTGATATTACGGAGAAAGGGTAAGGCAGATCCTTATTGCATGTCGACAATATACCTGACGAAAGCATTTGCGAATCGCTCATATATGTGATGTCAATACCATAAGACCGTCCGGCTAATCCCTGTAAAGATACCAGAAACGACGCACCGTCCTTCTGTCGTCATTCTTCGGACCAAACAATGGCTTGGATGTCCATGCCCCTAGCCCAGTGGGCCAAGCTTCTTCGATGACTAGCTCTTCGAATACTCCGCCAGCGATCCTGAACGTTCGTCCGCCAACGGCCGAGTCTACGGCTTATGGTGCACACACCCCGTCTTTTTCAGGTGGATACGAGGGCATGCAGGGCAGCGGAAGCTTCGGGTATGAGCAAAGATACAGTGGGGAGATGCAAGAACCAGTGGACGGCAATGGAGTAGCTTATTATCACGGAGATAACTCGATGCTGCAACCAATGGAGCGCATGCAACCCACCGGCTCATACGATTCCCTTTTCCTTCCGAGACCCCAGCCTACCCCGATGATTCCAGAGGATTCAAGGGCAGCGACTTTGATGAGCCAGAATTATGCGTTCAACCCCGGCGTCCACCCAGAATATATAGATGAGCATGCAGGAGCGTATGATGTGGGTGGGTATGAAATGCCAATGGCTACGCCCAGGCGACAGTCGATGATGCTTGATGCGCAGCAAGGGTACTTTTCCGATTTTGCTGGACAGCAGCACGATGACTACAGAGACAGCTATGGAGGCGGCTTCCATCGGTATTCCCAATCAGACGCCTTCTCTCCGACTGCAAATATGGCCCCGCCGCTTATCCCGGCGTCTGACCTACCCCACGGCGCGGCAGTCGATCATCTGATTCCCTTGGAACCTCGAGATATCCCGTTTGCAGTCAATGACCCGCACGATAAGAACATCCCAATGTCCAACTTTGATAATATCCCTACGGTACTGCGGCATCGGGCTCGAGCACATGCCAAACAGCCCGCTTACTGGGTTCTGGATCAAAAGGGCAAGGAAATCTCATCAATCACCTGGGATAAGCTGGCTAGCCGTGCAGAGAAGGTGGCACAGGTTATTCGCGACAAGAGTAACCTCTACCGGGGCGACCGTGTGGCCTTGATATACCGTGATTCTGAGGTCATTGAGTTCGCAGTTGCACTTATGGGATGCTTTATTGCTGGCGTCGTCGCCGTTCCGATAAACAGCCTCGAGGACTATCAGAGTCTTAACTTGGTTCTCACCTCGACTCAGGCGCATCTTGCATTGACGACAGAGAACAACCTCAAGAGCTTCCAGAGAGATATCACAACCCAGAAACTGAACTGGCCTCGAGGCGTAGAATGGTGGAAAACCAATGAATTCGGGAGCTACCATCCAAAGAAGAAGGACGACAATCCCCCGTTAGTGGTTCCAGATTTGGCTTACATTGAATTCTCGCGTGCTCCTACGGGCGATTTGCGCGGTGTCGTCATGAGCCACCGTACAATTATGCACCAGATGGCATGTCTCAGTGCGATGGTTTCCACCGTCCCCGGAAACAAGAACGCGCGCCCTCAGGGCGAAACGATTATGAGCTACTTGGACCCTAGACAGGGTATTGGCATGATCTTGGGCGTGCTTCTCGCCGTTTACGGTGGCCACACCACTGTCTGGCTTGAAGACCGAGTAGTCGAGACTCCCGGTCTTTACGCTCACTTGATCACCAAGTACAAAGCATCTCTCATGGTGGCGGATTACCCTGGTTTGAAGATAGCTGCCTATAACTACCAACAGGACCCAATGGCGACACGGCACTACAAAAAAAACGCAGAGCCCAACTTTGGAAGCGTCAAGCTGTGTCTGATTGACACGCTCACAGTCGACTCTGAATTCCACGAAATTCTCGCGGATCGATGGCTAAGGCCAATGAGGAACCCAAGAGCCAGAGAAATTGTCGCTCCGATGCTGTGTCTACCTGAGCATGGTGGCATGGCGATCAGTGTGCGCGATTGGCTTGGTGGTGAAGAACGAATGGGATGCCCACTTACCCACGAGATGGACCCAGCAGAACGCCCAGAAGCGAAGAGAGAAGCGGAAGAAGAAAAGAAGGCACAACAGAAACAGGGAAGTAAAAGTGGATTTGGGAGTAGTCTGCTGGGTGGTGGATCGCGGGCCCCGGCTCCAAAGGAGCAAGGAAAGACCGAGCTTGGAGAGGTGCTCCTCGACAAAGAAGCACTTAAGAGCAACGAAATTGTGGTGCTGGCCATGGGCGATGACGCTAGAAAGTATGCTGGGTCAATGCCACATGCCGTTCGTGTCGGCTCGTTTGGCTACCCTATTCCTGATGCCACACTTGCTGTCGTCGACCCTGAAACCAACTTACTATGTACCCCGAATGTCATTGGTGAAATCTGGGTTGACTCGCCATCTCTTTCTGGCGGTTTCTGGGCACTACCAAAACACACCGAGGCAATCTTCCATGCGCGGCCATACAAGTTTGAGGAGGCTAACCCGACGCCTATCTTGGTGGAGCCTGAATTTCTGCGCACGGGTCTACTTGGCTGTGTGATAGAAGGCAAGGTCTTTGTTCTCGGCCTGTACGAAGATCGTCTTCGCCAGAAGGTAGAATGGGTTGAGCACGGACAGGAGGTTGTCGAGCATCGTTATTTTTTCGTCCAGCACATGATTGTCAGCATCTTGAAGACCCTCCCGAAGATCCATGATTGCACAGCATTTGATATCTTTGTCAACGAAGAGCATCTTCCGATCGTTGTGCTAGAATCGTATGCTGCCTCAACTGCACCAACGACGTCAGGCGGTCCTCCACGGCAGTTGGACTCGGTTCTGCTAGAGTCCTTGGCGGAACGATGCATGGAGGTCCTGTACCATGAACATCACCTGCGGGTCTACTGTGTCCTTCTCACAGCTCCCAATACCCTTCCTCGCGTTACCAAAAACGGAAGGCGGGAGATTGGCAACATGCTCTGTCGCAAGGAATTCGACGCTGGCACGCTGCCTTGCGTGCATGTCAAATTTGGAGTCGAGAGATCCGTCATGAACCTTCCAGTTGGTATCGATCCGGTTGGAGGCATCTGGTCGCCTACTGCATTGATGGCTAGACAGGAGATGCTGGCCATGCAAGAGAAGCAGTACTCCGGCGTGGACTATCGTGACGTGGTTATGGACGATCGTACCTCTACACCCCTGAACAATTTCTCGAATATCGTGGATCTTTTCCAATGGCGTGTTTCCCGCCAGTCGGAAGAATTGGCATATTGCTCAATTGATGGCCGTGGGAAAGAAAGCAAGGGCATCACCTGGAGGAAATTCGATTTGAAGGTTGCCGCTGTGGCAACCTACCTGCGCAACAAAGTCAAGGTTCGGCCTGGTGACCATCTGGTGCTGATGTACACGCACTCGGAAGAATACATCTATGCCGTTCATGCGTGCTTCTGCTTGGGTGTGGTTGTCATCCCTCTGGCGCCTATTGACCAGAACCGTCTCTCAGAAGACGCGCCTGCGTTCCTTCATGTCATCAACGACTTCAGTGTCAAAGCCATCATTGTCAACAGTGATGTCGACCACGTTATGAAACAGAAGATTGTCGCTCAGCACATCAAGCAATCGGCGCAAGTTCTTCGGTTGGGCGTGCCGGCTATCTACAACACCACGAAGCCCTCGAAGCAATCGCACGGCTGCAAAGAACTTGGCTACACCGTGAGAGACACATGGCTCCAGGCAAACCAGCCGGCAATGATCTGGACCTACTGGACGCCGGATCAGAGAAGAATCTCAGTCCAGATTGGTCATGATACTGTCATGGACATGTGCAAGGTGCAGAAGGAGACATGTCAGATGACTAGCTCGAGACCGGTATTGGGTAGTGTGCGCAGTACCTTGGGTCTCGGTTTCCTTCACACCTGCTTGATGGGTATCTATGTCGGAGCGCCAACATACCTTGTGTCGCCGGTCGACTTTGCGCAAAACCCCATGTCGCTGTTCGTTAGTCTTGCAAGGTACAAGATCAAGGATACTTATGCTACCGCGCAGATGTTGGATTATGCTATGAGTGCAATGGCTGGAAAGGGCTTCCAACTGCAGGAACTGAAGAACTTGATGATCTCTACCGATACCCGTCCACGACCTGATATCTACCAGAAGTTGCGCCTTCACTTCGCCTCCGCTGGCTTAGATCGGACTGCAATCAACATGGTGTACTCGCACGTGCTCAACCCCATGGTCGTAACAAGATCATACATGTGCATTGAACCGGTCGAAGTGTGGCTCGATCTTCGGGCTTTGCGTCGCGGGCTTGTCATTCCGGTTGATCCGGATTCAGACCCGACTGCCCTGCTCCTTCAAGACTCTGGAATGGTGCCTGTGAACACTCAAATAGCGATTGTCAACCCTGAGACCTCTACGCTGTCTCATGTTGGGGAATATGGTGAGATCTGGGTCCAGTCCGACGCCTGTGCCAAGTCCTTCTACGGTTCGAAGCAAGATTTCGACTCGGAACGGTTCAATGGCCGGATCATTGACGGAGACCCCAATGTACCTTACGTCCGTATGGGAGATCTGGGATTCCTTCACACGGTGACCAGACCTATTGGTCCCGGCGGCCAGCCTGTCGAGATGCAAGTCCTGTTCGTGCTTGGAGGAATCGGTGAAACCTTCGAGGTGAACGGTCTCAATCATTTCCCCATGGATATTGAGAACTCGGTCGAGAAATGCCACCGTAACATTATGCCAGGTGGAAGCGCTGTATTCCAAGCAGGCGGCTTGATCGTCGTCGTCGTCGAAGTGACAAGGAAGGCCTATCTGGCATCTCTCGTTCCTGTGATTGTCGATGCCGTCCTGAACGAGCACCAAGTGATCGCAGACATTGTAGCATTCGTCTCCCAGGGCGATTTCCCTCGCTCTCGTCTGGGCGAGAAGCAACGCGGTAAGGTTCTTGCGTCGTGGGTGACCCGCAAGCTCCGGACAATCGCTCAATTCAGCATCCGTGACGTGGAAGGTCCTGAAGACCCTCTTACAGAAGCACCACAGCATCGGATGAGCCGGAGTTCCAAACCCCCAAGCATTATGGGTAGCTTGCGGCGGTCTGTGATGGTACCAGAGAACGAGGCTGTTGGGGCCATTCGCTCGCCAGCACCTGTGCCGGAGGAATATCCCGTTTATACTGGCTATGAGGAGGAGCAGCAATACCAACCACAGCCACATATGGAACCCTCTATTGCCTCTAGCGTTCCCGCCATCTCCGAAGCACCTACCTTAGTCCCACAAATCGCAGAACCAACAGCACCACCGCCAAAACCACCAAAGATCGCCACGGATGAAACCCACCAGCCAGAAAACGCCGGCACCCCCACAACAATCGAGCAACCCGATCTCGGATTCAACTTCGGTGACTTTGCAAACACCACAGGGGGCACCCATGGCCACGGCCCTGATCCAGAACACTACAATCAACCCCAAGGTCAACCGCAATCCCTGCCCATCCGCACCGCCTCCCTTTCCAACCTCTCCAACCAGCAGAGACGCTTCAGCAGCATCCCGGGCGGTGCAGAACAGCACTTCAACAATTCCCGACCAGGATCGCGGGACGTCAGGTCCCAGCCTGAGACTGTGGAAGAAAATTTCGAGGACTGGCCCCAGGAAGCTCTCATGTACCAATCCGCCATGGGCCACGATGATGGCCAGGGCGACTTCTACAGACGCCCAAGCCACGGTAGTGGAATTGCGCGGACGACGGCGTACGATGGGAGTGGGTATGGGTATTAAGAGTTAACAGGGTAAGCCGAGCTTCTACGTTTGCTGAGTAGAGCTCATCGTACATATTGCGATTCTGTCTAATTTCTGTTTGTTTCTGTTCCGTCATATCTCCCCCATTGTTCTTCGATATACTATTTCCTAATGTATCTCTCCATTTTGCGTTCCGTGCTCTCCATACATTTGAATTTGGTCCATCAAGTTCATCAAGACTCTCGTTCTATACCCATGATGATGAAATAGCATGTCGATTTCTTCGTACATACTTTCTACCACTTTTTGCGAAAGAAAACAGAAGAGACTTGTTTCATTATTTTCGCGTATCTATCATGTTGCATATAGCTGTTGGTTATATACTTGCATATACATTTTTTAGACATGTTAAAAGACTTCTATTCCATTTCATTGCTCGCCTCTGATATCTGTCCCCAATTAGGAGTAGCCTCACAGAGTAGTACATAATTCGGTCATTTGATTGGCCAACAGTAGTATGTCTCAGTTTTGTGTATTCAGAGATGGCACAATTGAGCCTAATCAGGATGTACCATTTCGGCAAAACCCCGTGGATACAATGTTTCTTAGCCGTTTAAGACGTGCACAAAGGAAAAGACCAAGCAGTATACGCTGGTCTCATTTTGAGCCGCCAGTGATCAAGGTATGTATCAATTTAGTACTCACCAACATTGATGTTCTCTTAACGAAAAGCCTAAAAAAGTGCGTGCTTTTTATGAGTCATCTGCAGCTGGCCACAGGGATTGCGATTCTAATCAGTGGGTACTCCCAGCTTCACTGTGGCCTCTCCTGCTATCATTGGAATATTGTAGGGCGGTTGGCCTGGTTTTCGAGTCTGACGCATCTTTCCTGCCTGACCTTGCTGCGAAACCATCTCTATAATCACCCTGCTGAGCGCCAATGGAGATTGCTATTTATGTTCATTCTGATTGTCATGCTTATTACATCGATGGCTCCCACCGGCAACTACAATTGGGATCATAACGAGATCGTGAATCGTCCTTCTCAACCCGACTACGCCATCTGCTACTACTCAAAACCACCAGCAAGGAGTTCAGCGGCGTACCTATCAATAATTGCCTTGGTTTTGCTATTCGTGTGGTCAAACTTCATAAATCGTCGTCGGTTTCTCTCGTTGGAAGGCGAAGACGGAGTCTTAGCAACGCCATACGGAAGTTCCTATGGATGTTATATGACTGGAGAGAAGCCTCAGAATTGCCGCAAAGACTAGCTGGAAGCATATTGTACTTTCTTGCGCTTGCTTTGTTTCTAGTCCTGCGCGTTATCCTGGATCATTGGTCTTCTATGTTCGAGGTATGGAAAATGCAACCATCACTTGACCTTGAGATTGGCTTATATTTTTAGATGTTCTGGCTTCTAATAAGCTTTATATTCGGCATGGTCACCCTAATTCATGATGTCAGCAACATAACGTCTAGAGGGTACTCTGACTTTCACATTTCCAGTTCTCAGGGTAATAGCTGGAGCTTCGGACAAACCATGCCAGTCATTCTATTTGCTGTACCTTTCGTTACTATGGCTGAGCTCTTATATCCCGGTAGAGCTGCCATTCACCTGTTGAGGGCCTATTCTGCTAACTGTTTTACACGTACAGAAGCAAGAAAAACTGTTTTATCTTCAACACCCTGCTTAGAAAACAATACGCACGACCAATCAGCACGACATCATGACACGGAAATAGCACAACCACAAGTCCCTTTAACGTTTGATCCAGATCGGAACTATTACCATGCTTCAAGTTCCTTGAAAGCCGGTACTGCAGCTATTATCATCGCAGAAGTTGTCTTGGGAATCGTTCCGCCTATTTGGATAATGAGTATAGCACCATCCTTCGCAGGATTAGCAAGATTTATTCTAGAGACGCCACTGCCTCTTGCATTATTGTCACTATGGTGTATGATCCTTGTCTCCTTTGGAATTGATTGGATAATGTCTCAGAGGTAGTGAGAAGATATCTTCCAAAGTGGCTGTTATTCGTTTCTCTGCAAATTGTTAATGTTGCTAGTTTTATTGCCTTTGCTATACTTTCGACATTCACCATTTTCCGTGGTCCTGTTAAATACAGTGGCACTGAGACGAAGCTGTGAGACCCCCTATTTGGAATTGTCCACACCCCGATTGATGACTTCGACCTGAACAGAACATATGCTATAGCAGGCGCTAATAAGCTCAGGGAGCCACTTGAATACCGGCAAACCACCGAGCACGCTCACTACACCTACACTGCACCCAGAAGAGGAAGGCTATGGTTGTTCTAGAGACTCCTACGTATAGGGAATACATGTTTAGTGTTGCTGGTTAAATTCAATTATTACCGTTTATAAGTGGAAGATTCTATTTCTATCCTGCTTCTATCCCCCTCTAAACAAATCCCTCCAAAACTCCTCTACCCTTTTAATATCCACACCCCCCCGCCTCCCTCCTAAGCCTCTCAGACCTACCCTCCAACTCACCACGTAAACCCAGCCAATCCACACCAACAAGCCTCCCATCAATCAACACCGTATCGATCTGTTTCACAGACGCATGGAACACCACTGTTCCCACGGGATCCACAATAAGCGTGGTATCAATATCATCGCACCGGAATATCACAAGATCGGCTTTTTTCCCGGGGGTAATAGAACCGGTTAACTGGTCTAGTTGTAGGACTTGTGCTCCGCCAAGCGTGGCTATTCGTAGGATATCCATGGTTTTGCGGGTAAGTTTTATAGGAGGGCCGGACTCTTTCTCCTCGTTTGAATTTGGATTCGGTTTCGCATTTTCCAGCGCCCTCTGCATCTGCAACACAAGCCTCATCTGCGCCAAAACATCACACCCCTGATTCGACGCGATATCCAACCCCAGCCCAACCCTACACCCCCCATCCCCAGCCCTCCAAACAACAGGTCCCGGATTCCCCATCCCCATCTGCATCTCCGTATCAGGTGTGCTCACAATTCCAGCTCCGGATGCTTGTATCGCGCCCAACTCACTATCTGTCATCGAAGCGCTGACTAAATACCAGATCTGGTGCGAGGAGGTTCGCATCGGCGAGTTGTTGGACTGTGCGTTGGTGGAATATGTCATAGTGGCCTAGGGCGATGTGGAGGGTTATTAGTCGGGCTCCTATCGCTCTTGATTTTTGAAGTTCACGGATTGTCTTATCGATTGGCTGGGCATCTGGTTCATTTGGTGCGATGCCAAACGTAAGAAGAGCGCTTCTCGGATCATTATCCCGAAAATACTCATCCCGCACACGAACAGCATCCTCCTCTCTAGCCCTCTGATCAAACCCACCCCCAGCACCGCCACCAAAACTAACACTACTCCCCATCACCCCCGGAACAACCGGATTCCCAAAAACCCCATAACAAAACGCCCCCCCCCCCGAATCCCCGCATCTTTCAACCCCCTAACCGCGTTATCAGCATGCGCCGGCGAATTGATAACATGGCAATGGTCAAGCACGCTCGTGACGCCATTATTTATCAAGCTCAAGGCAGCGGCGTAATTGGAAAAGTAGACGTCGTCGGGGGTGTACAGGCTGCCGTAGGTGCTGCGGAGGTGCACGCAGTAGTCGTAGAGGGAGAAGTCGGTTGCTAGGGCGCGGAGGGGGTGTTGCCAGAGGTGGTGGTGGTGGTGGGAGTTTGTGAAACCGGGGGTTATGATGTGGTTTTGGGCGTTGATTGTTGTGATGTTGGTGGTGTCTGGGGGGCGAGAAGTTAGGGCCGATTGCTTTGATGAGATCGTTTTCGATTAGGATGTCGTGGTTGAGTAAGGGTTTGGTGTCGGATGGATCGACTGGTATGATGATTGCTCCTTTGATCAGTATGTAGGATGGTGACATGATATCTGGAGTTAGTGGATGCCACAATTCAGCGCCTGTCTACTGAAATAGCCCCAGTACGGATATCAGACCCTATGATGAGCCGGACATACGTCACTGCGTCTCACCGACACAATTCCAAAAGTGTGCAACAACCAATGCCCTTCTATGGTATTTTATAAGTCAATCTAACAAAAGCTCTAATTTACACAAATCTGCAAGCCACCACTGCATACCGGCAACAATGGCAAACAAAACAGCATGGCGCGTGTCGCAATTGCGCCGGGAATAAACGCTACCTCCGTTCACGTTCTCCTCGACACAAACTAACTGCACTCACTGACGATATCGACTTATATTCGCTTATTTGGCAATCTCCACGCCCCCTGTGACTCCAAGGATACGCTTGACGTCGCCGTAGATAGCGAACTGACCAGCAGTAATAGTACCAACCATGAAGAGACTGTGCGTATGTTAGCTACGGACCATCTTGGACCAGGGGGCAGGGGAGAAAACGTACCGAGCACCAATACCAGCGTAGCTACCGCGGAGGCCAAGCTCCTTACCAATCTTGGCGAGACGGGAGATGGTACCCTCACCAGGAGCGCCAGGGGTCTTGTTGATCTTGGAAAGCATAGTGTCGGCGGGTTGAGAGACAATGGCGGCGGCGAAACCGGCGATCAGACCGGAGCCAAGGTTGATGGTGGTCTTGGAGCCGTCGGAGAGAGTGTTCTTGTCGAATTTGCCGTAGATAGCCTCAGAGACCTTCTCGAAGACGACGAACTTGGCCATGGTGTAGGGGACCCTGGGGTTGTTAGGTTTGATATTATGCCACGGTAATTTCAGGCAACTTACTGCTTGAAGAGCATGGGACCGAAACCAGAGTAGAAAGAACCAAGACCCTCCTGGCTCAGGATCTTGGAGAAACCAGAGGCGAGACCGGAAGCGAAGGTGGGCTGAGAGACGAGACGGATACGGGTAGCCTCAAGAGGGCAGAGAGCAATGTCGGCGAAGAATTCGGCAGCGGCGGAGGAAGCGAGGTAGATGGGGGTTCTGTACTGCGAGGCATTCTCGGCGCCAACCTGGTTGACACACTGCTGCTTGAAGAATTCGTAACCACCGAACTTGAAGGCACCCTGGAGGAAGTAACCGGCGGCGGTGGGACCGAAACCAGTGAGAAGAGCGCCAGCACCCTCGTTGGAGACGACCTGGCGGAAACCACCGATCATACCCTTGTTGTAGGTGACGGGGTCAAGCTGGATACGGGTCTTGACGCTGATTTCATTAGCATTCCTCTATTTAATTTCTTATATCTTTGTATGGAATGGGCGTACACATCGACCGGAGTGAGCGCACCGTGGGTGACGGAGCAGCAGACGGCACCGGCAAAGGCGAACTTGCCGTAGAGGCCAAGGGCCGAGGGCTTTTCAGCGGTAGCGGCCATTGTGTTTTTTTATTTTATTTGAGGTGAAAGGGCAAAGAGTGGGGAGGATGAAGAAGAAGCCTTAAGAGAGAGAAGAGAGAAAGAGGAAAAAGAAAAAGAGAAAGGGATATGTTAAGGCTACGGGCACCTGGGAAAACCGCTCCCGAAAACTTTTCGCCCGCCACTCCACTTCCGATCGGCCCGTCAACAGTACTTAGCATTACAAATGTATACAATAGTTCTCTATATACAAGTATCTAGATATATAACAAATACTTTGTACTCTGTATATATTCAATTCTATACTTTAAGACAATAACAATATTGTATACTCATACTGAATACCCCGCCATCCGTCCACCCGGTTGCGCTGGTGGTCTCTAGCGTCCGCTGTACCAACCTGACCGCTGGACCAGTTCATCATCAGTAGTTACTCTGTAGTGCGTAGTGCACAGTGTAGAAGTGCACAGTTCATAATAATATTTCATGTTGCCAGTGAATTCTAAGCAGACCAAACATTGGCAGCTATAATCTGATTGGCTCTGTTTCAGTGACGTCCATATCTATTATTAACTCCATCAGAGATTTACCGGTCGAGTCCACTAGATATATCTCGGTATAGATACAGCACTAAGGCATCAGTCAACCAAATTTCATGTGCAAGAACATTTCACCTGTATAATACTGGACTAATTGCCATTGCCCTGTCGAAGTTTCAGTCTATCAAGGGATCGAGTAATTCCATAAGATAACAACCAGGTTATAATAGTATAACCAGAATCAGATTATCATTGCGCAAGGCAACGTTTGTTTGAAACTGTGTTAGTCAATTGTATGCCCTTGCGGTGTCTCAAATATCGCTAAATCTGACTGTGGCTGCCAGATCGTCATCCATTGTTTGCTTATATACATCGTGCTCTGCACGCACTATGTCCGAGTTCTTGGCTTCTGACTCGTCTCTTGTGTACGTGCTTGTTTGATTGATTTTTACTTTTTTTCTTTCTGGCAAGAAAAAATATATCGCTATCTCTGCCCCCTTCTTCGCTCCTACCAACATCAAAATGCTGTCCTACTTACTCGGCTGTTTCACGTGCAGGAAAAAAGAAGAGCAGAAATGGAAGGAGATTGAGGGTTAGTACACCATCTCCTCTCTGAAAATAACGCAACTCACCCACCGCAGAAGCAGCAGAACACCTCGACCAAATGCCATCATGGGACTCCGCCGACAATACCCTCATGATGCAAGCCTTCGAATGGCACGTCCCCGATGACCAAGCCCACTGGCGCCGTCTGCACAACCTCCTACCAAGTCTTAAGGAAATCGGGGTAGATAATATCTGGATTCCTCCCGGGTGCAAAGCCATGAGTCCGTCTGGTAATGGTTACGACATTTATGATTTGTATGACTTGGGAGAATTCGACCAGAAGGGATCAAGGCCGACGAAATGGGGGACCAAAGAGGAGCTTTTGGATCTGTTATGGTTGGCTCAGGATTTGGGGGTTGGAGTTTATTGGGATGCTGTATTAAATCACAAGGCTGCAGCGGATTATACAGAGCGGTTTCCTGCGGTTAGAGTTGATCCTAAGGGTTGGTCCCTAGCACCCTGAATACAGAAAGCTGGCTAACATGGAATAGAACGCAATACCGACATCTCACAACCAGAAGAAGTCGAAGGCTGGGTAGGCTTCAACTTCTCCGGCCGCGGCGAAACATACAGCTCCATGAAATACCACTGGTACCATTTCAGCGGCATCGACTGGGACGACTCCCGAAAAACAAATGCCATCTACAAAATCGTCGGTCCAGATAAAGGCTGGGCGCAAGATGTCAGCGACGAGAACGGTAATTACGACTTTTTAATGTTTGGTGACCTGGACTATTCCAACGCAGAAGTCCGAGATGATGTCCTCAGATGGGGCGAGTGGATCGGGACAGAGCTTCCTCTTAGTGGTATGAGGTTGGATGCTGTTAAGCATTATTCTGCTGCTTTCCAGAGGGAGTTTATCGATCATATTCGGAGTACTGTTGGGCCTGAGTGGTTTATTATTGGGGAGTATTGGAAGGGTGAGGTGGATGTGCTGCTTGAGTACCTGGAGGAGATGAGATATCGACTTTCGTTGTTCGATGCGCCGCTGGTTGGCCGGTTTTCGAGTATTTCGCGTACGAAGGGCGGTGATCTGAGGACAGTGCTTGATGGTACGCTTGTACAAAGCAAGCCGGACCATGCAGTGGTGAGTTTTGTTTTCTTGTTTACTGGTTGATGACCGTAGCTAACTTGGATTATAGACCTTTGTCACGAACCACGACACACAACCAGGACAATCCCTAGAGGTAAACAAAACCCAGGTCTAAATACAATCGAAACTAACCCCACCAGGCCCCAGTATCATCCTTCTTCAAACCCCTCGCCTACGCCCTAATTCTCCTCCGAAGCCAAGGCCAACCATGCATCTTCTACGGCGACCTCTACGGCATGAAAGAACACGTCGAATCCCCCCTAACCCCGGCCTGCAACGGCAAACTCCCCGTCCTCACCAAAGCCCGCAAACTCTACGCCTATGGCGAGCAACGAGACTACTTTGATAGCCAAAACTGCATAGGTTAACGCCCCCTTCACGCTTACATACAAGACCATTCATTGACAAGTCTAGGCTTCGTCCGCTACGGCAACCTCCACCACCCCTCCGGCCTCGCCTGCGTCATGAGCAACACCGAAGCCTTCGAGAAACGCATGTACGTTGGCCGGAACCATGCCGGCGAGGTATGGTCTGATATCCTGGAGTGGTTCCCGGGGACTGTGACTATTGATAGGCATGGGTATGGGGATTTCCCAGTGGCTGGGATGAATGTTAGTGTGTGGGTGAATGTGGAGGCAGAGGGGAGGGAGGGGTTGAATGCGTGTTTGTATGTTGCTTTTCCCCATATACCGCGTGCTTTGGGGTTTGGGTGATTTTGGTTGGTTGTTGGCTAATGAGGGTTGGGCAGTGATGCGGATATCTATGGACAGTCGAAGATGGAATGATGGAACCATGGATTGGCGTTTCGAGAAGGGCGGGATATTATTCCTTGGGGTTGTACCGTGGGCATGGTTACTGGTCTAGATGACAGCATTATGACCGAGGTATAGACACGGAGGAGAGCTTATATTGAGGATTGCATGTCTATATTCGGGCCACTTTATTGTATAATGTCTATCTAGGACGAAAACGGTCATGCATAGTATACACACATCTTCTGACTGCAACATCTCTCCAGATAATCGGGCACGATATAAGGAGGCGTACACACAACTAGGTCAGCGTGATATCATCCCATATGCCCTATTTGCCATACGTCCCCTTGGTATATAAGGTGCTACTTTCCCTTGCCACCATGATTAGATTGGTACTCCACCTAATACCATCGCACTTGTACAGGCCTTGTTTTGTATAGACTGAACAACATCACCAAAATGCCATTCCACACGGTTCGCATCATCTAATGTTTTAACATCCAGGACATCGGCACTGATCAACAGCGAACAGGTTATCCTCCGAGACCTCGCCAGTGATTCCGACAAAGACCAGTCAGTCACTCCCGATCCACATCAATATCCCTTCTGACTATATACAGGATGAGAAACCTAATCACAATGGCTGGTGGAAAGATCTCGAGGGAGACTGGTTCGAGGTTCAGGTTCGTTTTCACGTTAAGAGTGTATTGGCCATGCTGACGATAGTAGCTTTGAAGTCCCGGACCAATTCGATCTTCGACTGATCACGAGAAACCTCAACGCGGAGACATTATCTGATCATCCATAACTGGAGCTGCCTGTATATAGATAGTCAATTCAATAACATAAACAGAAAATTGCATTTGTACCTGCGTGCTATCACTCACATAGAAATCACGTGCAATCGGGTAAATCTTGTAATAGACTGTCGCCGCAATTTGCCGAACTTTTTCCGCTGGTAGTGCTTTTTCGGGCTGCGTATTTCTGAGAATGAGTATCTTTGCTGGGTTGTTTATAATGCACCATGCTAGCTTTTAGTCTGGTAGGCTTGGGAGTATACATGCTTTACCATGGAGTATCGTTGTTGATATAGGATAAGCGACAGTTTTCTGCTTATCCCAAGAGTTCCGGAAGTCATGGGAGTGTCTTCTGTGGCCGAGAATACAAACGACTGTTATTCGGCCAGGTTGGTTTAATACGAAGTGACATTTGAATATTGACAGGGTTTGGAGTACAGAGGATCAATTTTGGCTTCCGGCTTCCGTATACTGGAGTGGCCATGACCAACTCCCATGGATATGGACATGGACATGGCAAATTGCGATTTCAATGCAGACTGCCGTCTTGGCCAGGAGGACGGGGGATATAAACCTCACGGCGGCTATTGAGGATTGAGGTCTTGAACTCCAGACTCAACCGTTCAGTCGAACACCATCTCTCTGGCTTCTGTCTTCTCTACCAAGCTCAATTCAACTCACTCACCATGAAACCCACCACTCCCCTCCTCACCCTCCTCTCCATCCCCGGCGCCCTCAGCACCTACACAGTCCGCTTTTATGAAAACGCCTCCTGCACCCAAACCCCCGGCTGGCCAGCATACGAATGCGGCACGGGAGAGCACGCCTTCCCTGATGCTCAATATGCGCAGGTCGAGAATAATTGCGGCGACGGGAAGAAGGTCTATTTGACGCTTACTAGGGAGAATGGGGATGGGACGGCGATGAGTACGGGGGATGTTTGGGATAGTGGGTGTCAGCGGATTGAGGTTAGTATTGAGGCTGAGTATTTTACGTTGGTGTGCGCTTGAATGCTCAGCATGACAGTGTGAGTTGGGGGGTTTGGAGATGGTGAGAATGATTCGTTGGTTGGTGGTTGATTGTTTGGGTGGTTGTTGGGTGTGGCTGGCTGGTTTGGATTGGGTCCGGAATGTGTTGTGGTGTAGCAGAAGATGCATTGTCAATTGGACCGGCATAATTAACTCGCTGTTAACTTGAAAGTTGGATAAACAACGGATTTTATAGTATTGACGGAGCACTACGGTCACAGTATAAACACCCTATCTACATGCAGATAAGCGCTGTGCTGTAATCTACCCAACGCTAAATGACTCTGTAGAGCCTCATTAGCCACGGCCAGAACAGGAAAGGTACAAGCCCAGCTGCTTATTAGGTGCATTTCTCACCTGCATTCAGCTCAGCTCGTCTTGTCCTCGTAACCGCCAGCGGCTGACAGATCATATTCCATATAACCATAATGAATTAACTCTCTTTACTGTTACGAACCTATCAAAATAAACGCATGACTTAGCGACGCTCAGACGGGATGTTTTCGCCGCAGTATCAGGAGATCGCTGCGGCGCCACAGGAGCAGCAGCTTGCTTATTTCACACCTTACCAGCAACAACAGCATTATTCTCCTACGATAACAAAACAAGAACCGAAAGTGCGAGTGAGGCCATTATGGAAGTTTCTTGCTGTTCTGCCACCGAATTTACTGCTCGTGGGGTATGTTAGTGTATCGAGAGAAATGGCTTGGTCATCGCTAACATTGGATAGATATCTCATTCTTCCCGTGGCTTTTAAAGAACCCGGACCTGGTTCTGAGCCCGACTCGAATGTGCACATTAATAAGGCCGCGATTGTCATTGTGGCATCGGTTCTGATCGCAGTCGCATATGTATCATCATTGGTATTAGTCCTGGCCCAGAGCCATAACGGCTCATTCGCAATCCAATCCGTATACATGTACGCCCCCTCCCTCAATTTCTCAACCCAGTCCATTAACGAAAACAGCCCGTGTCTTTGCTCCAGCCTCCTCGGCCTCTTCAACGTGGTCTTCAACATCGTCGCCCGCAACATCTTCCCCCTCAACAGCCTCGAAAAAGTAGGCATGGGCCTCCCCAGCGCATTCGGCCTCGTCTACGCCCTCGCCGCGCTCTGGACGTACGGGAAAGACACCATCTACTCAACCGAAACGCAAACGCAGTCCGTTCCTGAAGCCACGGTTCTGCTTACTGAGGAGGAGATGCAGAGACGGCAGCTTGTTGCGCTGTTGGAGCAAGGGTGGAAGAATGGCGGGAAGTCGCCCAGTCCGAGGGATTTGCAGAAGACGTTTAAGGTGGATGGGCCGGAGAGACTGAATGTTGGGAATAATGAGTGGGATCGGTATAAGGCGGTGGTGAGGGAGGGTTGATGTTGGATTTTTTTTTGGGTTGTGTTAAGCGAGCTGTGTGTGTATGTTCTAGATGACGGGGGCTTCCGTTATCATTTCTTGCCTCCATGATCGTCCGATGAAGCATTTATGGAGACATAGCCAGGCCTGGTTAATTGAGTTCTCCTGGACCCCTTCAGTCCGATACAGCTCTGGCACCAGTACTCCGTACTAAGAAGTGGAAATCTCTCCCGACAGAGGTGATATCGGATCAACCGGCTGAGATTCGGTGGTATTCGGCATCACGACCACTACCGAGAAGCGAGGCAGGTGCATAGATGATAATGTATACCTAAGCAAGCACAGTTCTCATATGAAGCACAGGTTGTAAGATGTTTTTTTGCAAACATAACTTACATAGGAGTATGCTTATAGAAAGTGCCTCGGCTATTTCCTTATCGAGCGGATCCGCCACGGCATCACCCTATTTCGGCCGTGACGTCCGCGGCTTTCGGTCCTTTTATTCGCGTCATCTCTACAGATTTATCCTCTTCATATCTATTCCCATTAAATTCATATAATACCAGCAACATGGGTAAGAACGTCACATTGTTCGATGGCCCAGGAGTCGATTCCACCAAAGCGCCGATCGAAAATGTCTTGGAACTAACGCCCGTTGTTGACATCGGCCCGGTACGATACGCCTATCTCCTTACAAAGTACATCAAGCAAAACACAACTAACAACCCACTAATAGGATGTTTTCACTAATACCCGCCCCCTCTGGCACCCCCCAGGAGCCCGCGGTATCTACGGCGGCGCCGCGATAGCCCAGTCCCTCTCCGCAGCCATGCGAACCGTCCCCTCCGATTTCGCCGTCCACAGCATGCACTGCTACTTCGTGCTAGCCGGCGACTCGCAAATCCCCATCCTCTACCATGTCGAACGAGTGCGCGACGGACGAAGCTTCATCACGCGGACGGTGCAGGCGAGACAGCGGGGCCGGCCCATCTTCACCACGACACTGAGTTTCAGTCGGGCTAATAGTGGTGGGAAGAAGAAGTTGGAGCATGCGGCGCTGAAGCCGGATATTGCGATGCCGGATGAGACGTCTTCGTTGAGTGCGAGGAAGAGGTTGGAGAATGAGGGTGGTGGGGGGCCGTTTGAGAGCCATAGGGCGGGGATTGTGAATCGTATGTGTTCGCTTTTCGCGGGTATCTCGCTTTTTAATTATAATAGGGGCTGACAGTGATAGGTGCTTCAAACCCCGAGGATAAGAGGATGCGTCGGTTTGTCCGCGCAAGGGGGCATATTTCGGATGATGGGGGCCATCAGGCGCATCTTTCGGCCCTAGCCTACATTACGGATAGTTACTTTATCGGGACTGTGTCCAGGGTCCACGATGTCCCTCGGTTTTCCTCTCCCGAAGAGCTGCAGAAGGTTCTGAACGCTCTCAAGAACCCATCAGACCTGGACGATGAGGACATCGCGCGGGCCCTGAAGGAGCTGAAGGAAGAGGAAACCACGGAACTTCGCCGTCGTCTGGAAGGCGCGCTAAGCAAAGCCATGGGTAAGCCAGAGGAGCACAAGGAAGTGGGTATGATGGTCAGCCTGGACCACTCAATCTACTTCCACAACCCTTGGGCGTTTCGGGCAGATGAGTGGATGCTCATCGAAATGGAGAGCCCGTGGGCCGGAGAGGGTCGGGGCTTAGCCATCCAGAAGATTTGGTCTAAGGATGGGGTCTTGGTTGCCACTTGTACGCAGGAGGTGAGTGTCTCATTTGCTGATTATTCTTGCCCTCCCCATTCCCACCCCCATTTCCTCTCATCCGATTGGGACGTAGGAACGGTAACTAACTTTGAACTACAGGGAGTCGTGCGGTTAAAACAGGACGAGCCGCCCCGTTCGAAGATCTAGTGGGCGCGAATATTGGCATGGCCCAATCTTATTGCTTCGTTTAAGTGTATACCCTTCATTTCAGTGCGTTACTTGTTGTAATTAGACGGCCGGACGGAGTATATAGACTGGCCCGGCCTGCTTTGGTTTTCTTCTGTTTCTACTCTTTGTATCCCATTCTTTTCATTTTATAGATCTTTCCTATTCAATTATCGTCTAAAGTTTTTTTTTTTTTTTTTTGCTTTCTCAAGATCAATTCATTCGCTATAAGTACACACAAAACAATATGACCACCCAATGCAATGATGATGCGTTGCAAACAAGAAATAAAGAGACAAAACCGCCCTGATAGTAAGTATGCATGGTTATCAAAAATAACGAAAATCAAATCAAAAGACCACCCATCCGTTTTCCCAAAACAAAAGGAAATCATTAATACAAAACGAGTCAAAAAGGAGAAATCAAAATCAAACCTCCACCTTCTCAGCCTCCCGACTCTTCCTCTCAGCGAACTCCAACGCCGTCGCGCCCCAAATCTCCGTCCCCTTATACTCGCCCACATAATCAGGCCAGCTCCTGATTTCCTTTGCTAAGTTTTGCAACTCCTGCATCGGCAGCTCATCCAGCGTGGTGAGAACAGTCTTGACGCCGAAAACGAGAGCCCCTGATCGCGGTAGCTTGATGAAAGTCTGGCGCTCGCGGCGGATGACGATGTCCTCGGGGGCGGGGTTGTGGTTTGCTTCGGAAAGGGTGGTGGGACGGTAGAGGATCTCGAAGAGGTTTTCGTCGGGGCGCTTGACTTCGACGAAATAGTTGGAGCGTTCCATGGGGTTGGAGGGGGTGAGGCGGTTGAGGAATCTGGTCCTGTTAGTATGAGAGTCACAGGGTATGGTTTTTGGTGATGGATGAATGGGTGACTGACTTGCTGACGGTGCTGGCGACTTGTTGATGCCAGAGGGGGACTGGGTTGTGCAGTTTGGAGATTGTCCAGCCGATGCGTTCTGCGACTGTCCAGCCCACGGGGAAGAGAGTTGCGCTTGCGGCACTGGCATTACAGAGTCAGTCAATGCGCTTATTGAATTGAAAAGGTGCAACTCACAGATAATACTCATCATCCTCATTCTTCAACAAAACACTCAAATCCTCCATCGTGAGTCTAACCGCAATCTCCAACGGATCAACATGCGCATTCTGCGGCCCCCCAAACACAAACGTCTCCCCCGTCGTCTTATTAACAACAGTCGTCTCCTCGCCAACCGACTTCTTCGCAAACATATTCGGAAACCGCATGCACAGGAACTCAACCACCTCCTCCAATGTCTCCAGACACGCATCGTACGACTCCGGCAGCGCCTGCAGCACCTTGCTCTTCTCGTGATCCAGCAATTGGCCCCGGATTTGGTGCTCGTCCATGTAATTCTTGTCGACGGTGAGCCAGTTTTGCTCGTCGAGTTTGCGCACGTCCATCATTACGCGGTATCGTTCTCGGCCTTTGATGGGTTGTGCTGGGTAGGGTGCTATGCGCTTGAGGTCATTGCCGGATGGGGGTGCATGTTGTTTGTTGTATGTTGTCCATGAGAGCAGGTGTTTGCGGAAACTGAGGATTAACGAAAAGATGAGAATTGAGAGAATCGCCAAGGAGAAGTTATTCATCGCTTAAAGAGAGTCGAGAAGGGCCAAAAAGAGAGAGAAAAGAGGAAAAAAGAGAAGAAAGTCGTCCTTTGCGCTAACTATTCCCGATTATTTTCTATCGATTGAAAAGGTATGCAATTCTTCTAAAAGTCTTCCAAAGAACCAGGAAAGTCAACTCTATATCATTTATACCCATCCATGAGGGCCCAGGGGGGCAAAAAAAGCAGGGCAAAGATCACCCACGCGGCCACTCATACATAACACGACACGGACACGGACACGGGGGCGGCACTACTGATCAGACGATGAGCTACGACAAGCATCGAGTCGTTACCTCTTACATTCCGGATCCAAGGTCCAAGGGCGCGCGAAAGAAGTTAGATTATGCCGTCTCTGATACGTCCATCCTTTTCCCCGCAAAAAGTCGCTATGCGCCGCCGCCTAAAAAAGTAACAGTACATAGTACTTTGACTACTAAGTACCGTTACTATTACTATTATAGTAGTGGCGTACTATGTATGAGGTATGATCCACATGATCCAGCGGCCTTTTTATTTTTATTTTATTATATTTATTATTTTTGATTTTGATTTTTTCTTTTTTTTTTTTTTCTTTTTTCTTTTTTTTTTTTTTTGCGTTATTGATCCACTGACTTTTTGCTTTGTTGAACTGCTCGAAGATCCCGTCACGGAAATGAATTCGAGATGGATAAGGACTGAGATCCCGTCTACCGAACCGACACCTATGGTATGAGGTTATGAATCTGGGACTATAGTTTGCCGCGACAAGCAGAATTATATCGACAGAACTGCTATGTGCAAGTACAGATACTTGCACAGTACTCACACAGGAGTAGCGGAGTGTCTGTGCGCGTCATCGAGACCTCGTGAGCTGAACAGGCCAATTTCAGCACCGAGATCCCATCATTGATTGACTGATTTCCCTTGCTTTGTTTTTGCCCGGCAGGAGTACGGATGGAGTACGAGTACGTGCTATCGATGTGGTTCCATAATGGTGGGATTTTACTCCATTCGCCATGTCAATAACAAAGAGCGGAGCGTACCCTGATACAGGGGCAAACTGTTTGTTAGTTATATGTTTATATCGATAATCATAAAATGTACTTTTTTTTTCTTCTATTTTTTCTCTTCGTTTTGTGAAAACCTCCCATTCATCCCATTTCCTTTTAGGGCGGGGAGGGAGATGAACGGATTACCCGTGCGTGGGATGCGTGGTTGGTCTGACCCATTCATTCATGAATTCATCCATTGCCGCAATCCGTGCTGTGCTCATCAATAATTATACAGCTATTCTGGTGCCTGCGACTGGTCCGTTCGTTCTTCTCGGCGTCGGCTGAGTCTATCCAATTATCCCAGCTGGACCCGGGCTGAGTTAAATGTACCGGTACCTGTACATGTATGTACCTAGCTGTACTCTATACTTCGTACGGAGTACATATCCATGCGCATACAAATACAGGGGGGAGAACAATGGTGTCGCCGGATCGCTCAGTATCTTCCCCGCGACTGACTCCGTACCATGGCTATAACTCAACTCAAGTCAACGCCGTACAGATACAAACAACATGGCTGGCAGGGACCGGCATGATCCGGCTCCACCGGCACCCCAATTAGTAATACGAGGGATCTGGGGTTTTGCGCAGTAACCGCTGCCGGACTTGCATAATAACTTGGACTTTGGCTGGAAGCCGCGCTTGCCGCTGTTTTTTGCACCTCCGGCGAATCATCGGCACTGGGGCGAGGCTCGGTCATCATCTTCGGGGCATGCTTTATTCGCTAGTGCTCGTGCAACTTTGGTTTTTCTTTTTTTTTTTTTTCGGTTCCATTAACTCAATAATCCCATTCCCATCCGTTGCCCGGCTCAATCGCCCCGTGTCAGTGGGATTATCTTGCTTCAGAATGCTATATCGGGAAGGAAAAAAGAGAGAAGAAAAAAAAAAAAAAAAAAAAAAAAAAAAAAAAAAAAAAAAAAAAGTAACGAATGTTCTATTCTGTGTCATTGCCGGGACTCAACATCTCATTGTCTTTTCACCTTTTATTTTTATTATTATTTTCTTTTTACGGGCCAGCCTGTCCAGAAGATCAATCACTTACGAACTGGAACTCTCCGACAAACCCGACTGGCCGACGACGACCATCACATCGTAACTATCTCATCAGCACGAACTAGCTCAGCTCGACCCGAACTCGCTCTGGACTTTTGCACGTAAATCTAATCTACGCGATACTTTCGTACCGGCTTTCCCACTCCAGCTCTCCATCCGGAGCTACTACTAGTTACTGCCTGTACTAATGACCAAGCTAGCTCGAGCCCCAATGGTATCCGTTCCTCTGCACGGAGCAATTCCTACCTATTTCGGTTTAGTTCTGGTCTGGTCGCCTCACGCTTTCGATTTCCCAGGCACCAGTAGACACTAACGTGATCAGCAGTGGGATTTACCCTGTGCTCAGCAACTATGTCGAGTCCTGTGCACGAGATCGACCATGAAGTCATCCCACATAGTTTTAGTTACGAACCAGCCAGTAGTGCGCGATATGATTAGTTTTAGGCGTAGTTGCACTGCCCCAGAACTGCAGGAGAGCAGGCTCTCGGGGATTCCGGACTCTAATGGTTTTACATTGTACATTGCATGTAGAGCATCTGTATGTATGTCGCTCTGTGAGGCTTTCATATTGCTTTGTTCTGAGTGGCTCTCATTATTGAGACCATTACGAATACGCCGCTGCACGGAGAATGCACAGAGATATCCCAACGAATTATAGCTGTCATGTTGAACTCTCCGTATGTTTGGGTCGGGAGTCGTGGCTTTCCTTCCTCATGGGTTTGCTAGTGATGGTAATAGGGGATTTTTCTTCGTAGCCACGTGGAGTCTGTCATGATGCCATGTCAGGCTGTCTTCTTGAGATGATTTCTGCGATCTTTCTATCATTCTCGACCTGTTTCCAAGACTATGCACACGTGATACACATGCAGGGGGACGATCGAGTGCTTCCCTTGAATCACAGACAGGGATAGACAAAAGGTCTATACGGAATAGCCTTATCAAAAATAGCTCGACAGGGCAGTGCGTGAATCTTTACAGGGATACCGACAACAGGAATGATAGATCTATTGACGGCCAACTCCGGCGTCTTGGTGCTAATGGCATGATGGTCACAGTGACTCGACGATGGTCTCCTACCATAAAGAACACGGAGTATGTACAGGAATGCTACTCGATCGCCATACTAGCTAGGCAGATCTATGCGGCCCGAACAGAAAGGCAATCGAACCTTTAGGGACGTTACATTTACCTCGTGGTCATCCTTCGTTTCTTTCTTTCATTTACCGACCGCGAAGCGAAACGTTGCACCACAAAAAAAAAAAAAAATAAATAAATAAAAAATAAAAGGGACGAACCCTAACATGCGAGGATCTCGCAGCTGCAAACATCCCTGTTTTTCTTTTTATGCACCTAGCCTAGTTAAAAGCCATGCACCTAGTCCAAACAGGACAACGCCCTAAAAAGCCACAGTAGTCACATCACTGGCACCAACCAAACCGAGTTACTCCGGAGTAGAATATGGATGTTCTGCACGTTCGCGAAAAGGGTCTCTTGGCAGATGTCAGTGGTTGACCCGGGAGCCGGGTTTGTGTCCAGTGGTATCGAGGCCTTTGTTTGCTGTTGGTTGTTTTGCTTTTTTTTTTTTTTTTTTTTTTTCTTCTGGGTTTCTTTGAAACGGTGTGTTGGGTAGAAGGATGGTAAGCGTGTGTAGGTTTGCTTTTTTTTTTGGGGGGAGGTTGTTTTTTCTGGAACCTTGCCGGAATTAGACCAGGCTACACCGGGAGACTGTAGTTCTTTGGTGTTGCGTGTTGCCACGATCACCGCCACCGGAGTACGATGCATGACTAGAAAGGAGCAACCTAACTGGGCCGAGTGCATAGGTTGAGGTTTAAACTAATCGACAGATATGGAAAATGATGATATCCTGTAAGTGAAAGAGTAAGTACAATGACGAGTCTTCGTCAAGGTCTTGGCTATGGAGGATAGGGCCGATTCCAAATACGTACGGAGTATATCACTTCACCGGCTTTTTGATAGTTAAAAGAAAGCAAGGAACAGGGAGAGATACTTCTGATCGGGGCAATATGATATTCTAATGGACCTGTACAGGTAATCCGAGTCGCATTCCAAGAGCTAGTATCAATCCATCCCATGAACGAAACGGAACTAGTAGATACCTTAGACACAGGAAAGCCGCTCCAAGGACATGAATAATGTCCCGATAACCACGTAACCGGCGACGGCGAAACTCTCTCAGCTACTTAGCCCACCAACGTTAGCTATAGCCTGGAGGTAAAGCGAGGATGATGTAATAACCTCGTTTGATTGAATATAATAACTTTGTCTCTTCGCCTTCTCCTTCATCAATCATCAGACCGTTCTTCCATCCTGATGAATAAGCGACCTCGTCTGCTGCATCAAGAACAAAGAACTGGAAGTTGGTACCATTGCACAGAATAGCGAGGATTGGCGTCCAATGTCCAGTTCTTCGGTTTGCATAGTCGCGTACTATCGTATGTTAGTAGGATGCGCAGATTAAGGGCTTAGTAGCAACAGCAGCACATACCAACACATTCAGCAAGAAGCTGCCCTATGACATTTTCCTGTGATCTACCCATAGCCATGAGAGGTTCGACTTCCATGAACACAATGCTGACAAACTTATTCATCATCATAAAATAATTCTGGATTCTTCCCTTCTGGGATGATCGCCCTTCGAAAAACGCTCCAGGTTTATTTAGAATTGCGCTGTGAAAGACGCGCACAATACTGCACACCAACTGCTCCTTATTAGCTCATATGCCCTACTGAAATGTAGAAAGAATGCTCTTACAGAAGATACAACCCCCGAACGTCCCTTTTTACTATCATGACTGAGGAGAGGACCATATTGCTCAACGGCCATATCCCAATCGCCAACGATCTCCATGAACAGATCGTTGGGAATTCGCGAGCGAGAAACGCGAAGGTCTTTTCGCATTTCTCTCAGTTTATAAACCGGATCTTGGTAGATATACGGCCTTACTTGTCGACATGGGATTTTGGAGAATGGGGCTTGAGTTCTTGTCCTATCATTCTTATTGTTAGCCCATGTCTTCTTTTTTTTTTTTTTTTTTTTTTGTCATGATATATGAGTTAAGATGCTTACTAGAGAGGTTGGACAAATCTGATGAATAAATATCAGAGTGCCTAAGAAGTTCGAGAAACGCTTCTTCATCAGGGCCCTGTTCGCCTTCTTGCCGCGTTTCTTCTTTTAGTTTTCTATATGCGTCCAGGATTTCTGATTCATAGTGGAGGATCGCGCGTGTAGTCTCTGGGCGTGTTTTGAAGACACCCGGACAGGCTGGACAAGGCGCGACTTTTTCATCGAGGGCTGTAGAGGATGAGGTGGGTGGAGTTGTTTTGCGTCTTTTTGGTGCTGGGGACTTTGAGGGCGGAGCAATCTGCTGGCCCATTCTTACGAGGGGGTGGTAAAGGAGGATACATTGTAGAACTCTGTAGGATTCCAAGGTGATAATGACGAAGCTGCGATGAGGTAAAATAACGTGCATCACAACTATTCACTCTGGACAAGCTGAGCCAGGTGGGACCGTTCCTTCTAGTTCGTTGTCCATAGAGGCTGGAGGAGATCGGGCTGTTCTAGGTATTTTTGGTGGCTCGTCTGAATCTGAAGATAGCGGTCGAACTATTTCAAATAAAGGGGAGGAGCTTTTTGTGGTTATTTGAAGAGGATGAGGTTGGAGGAGTGAGAGGAACTGTGAATTGATGATAATTACAAAGTCACGTGCAGGCACCGCAATGAATGGCTATACAGAATTAGCTTGATTGACCGGCGTATAGAGAAGCAGGAAAGTGTACGGGTGAATTTGACTATGCAGATACAATCGCCAGTACATACATAGTATACATACATGAACCGCATTTCCCAGAGCAATCAATCACAGCGCCTTGAAGGCTCTTCTAGGGCTGCGATAAATACTTACTACTGGGTAATCACTTGCACCGCATAGTGATTCCTCTCTATTCTTGTTCATCAGCGTGCCTGTCTGCTTCTCTTAGTAGGTAATTCGCGCGCTCAACATTCATCATGGCACTCGAGAGATTTTCCATGGGAATGCACGCCTTGGGCTTGAGAAAATAAGAGAGCGAATCAGTACGATGAGACAGAAACCGAAGGCCGTTGATATATGCTATCAATAACCAGTCGAAAAGGAGCTCCGTCACTGCTCACAGAAACGGTCATCAGTGTTGACCTTTTAAAGCAGCACTTACCAGACACTCCCTCCAACTCCCAAACCGGAATATCGTAAGTCGCAAGAAGCTCAAGAAACGCCTCTTCCTCTGAGAAAGGGTACTCTTTTCTCAACTTCGTGAATTAATCCAAAACACTTGATCCACGCGGCAACCTCGCGCGTGATATTATGCAGCGTTGTTTGACTTCCCCTGGACAAGATGGACTGGGTGCGACCTTCTCCTCGGGCTCTGTAGAGGGTGTTCTGGGTGTTTCTGGTGTTGGAAGAGTTGGACCTGGTATTTTGGAGGACATTGTCATGAGGAAGTAAGTGTTTCTTTGGTTAGTGGTTGACTGCCCCTAATGCAAGTGAAAATAAATGGTGTATTATATTGAAACTTGAAACTATCTTGGTAAAAGATCATCCCCTGCTTGATTCGCTCAATGATATAGATCAACTAAAAAAAAAGAAAAATGTATACAAAAATTCGGGGTATATAAACTCGTTCCATCCTCCCATCTTCGTTCAATGTCATGACTTTTTTGCCCTTTCCTTTTCAACAATCATGCGAAGCATCTACTTGAACTTGGCCCTGCAGCGGCCCATAATCTCTCCTTGGCAGACAAGCTCCGCACTGAACTCACTGCCGTCGAGGGTGAGGTAGATGTCAAAGTACACGCGGTAGAAGGTACCCTGGGGGGTATCCATGCGTTCGAAATCGGTTTCGAGGTTCTTCCGCGAGAGGTCGGATGTAAGGGTGACGACTTCCTTGATGCCTGTTTCGTGTTAGCTACGCGGTCGGGTGTACAAAGAGAGGAGGTTGACTTACGAGGATCCTTTGTGTATTCAGGACAGACATCCTCGTCACACGCGTACAAGATGTCCTCGTACATAAGAGTCGCTCCAGGCGCCACCTGGCGGAAGAAGCTGACCTTGACCGGCTCGCCGATCTTGACACGTTCGCCCTTTTGCACAAAGATCTGTCGGGTGTACTTGCACCGATCCCGACCGTCCAAGCTGGGCACACGGTACTGTTCGGGGTGGTATCCTTCCTTGAATGGTTGGAGAGTGGCCATGAGGTAGTGCCGACGTGCGACACGGTGGGTGATGACTCGTTCCGTGATTCCTGCGGTGACGGCTCCCTTGACGATCGCTGCGACGGAGTCCATGGGTCTGACAACCTTCGATTGGTATTGAGGCGGGACATGGAGTTTAATTTGCTGGAATAGATACTCGGAGGCACCGAATCCACCGACCACAAGGACGTTCTACACAAGTTAGCACAGTCAGCAAGGGAGAGGGGAAAAGAAATTTACCTGAAGCGACTTGTTCTGTGCCTGGATGGCGATGATCTGGTTGCGGACCAATTCGAGGATACGGTTGACGACAGGCTCAAAACATTGAAGGATTTCCTCATTGGTAAAGGTCATGTATCCATCCTCAATGCCAGCCTCAGCAAAATCGGCCTCGATACCCACATCCACGGCCCACTTTTGACCATTGTTGCGGAAGTCTGCCTTGATACGATTCTCAAAGTCCATGATACACTTGGCATACACCTTTCCGGCCGTGCGTGAACCGTCGGGCAACTTCATCTTCCGGATCTTTGCCCGCAGGATGTTACTGAAGTTTCGGTTGAGAGCTGTTGAACCGCAGGAGTCTCCAGAACCGGCTGTACACTCGGCCACGCTGAACGGCTGCTCCTCTTCAACTTCGTATGCGATCAAATCCACGGTACCTCCACCACAGTCGACGATTAGGATGGCATCGCCAACCTTTAGATTGAGTAGACCCGTTTTGGCACAGAAGAGAGCCGCCGCCTCAGGCTCTGAGATCAATGTCAATCGGGGGTCGTTCTCGTCACGCAGGAATCCCGCTTGGATGGCTGCAGCACGGGTCGCAGCCTTGCCTGCATCATTCCAGATGGCAGGCACCGTGAGATAATACCGGATATTGCGTTCCTCACGGGTGAACACCTCTCCCAGCGTCTTTTGGAGTTGGTTCCGCATCGCTTGTCGCAGCTTGTATAGATAGTCGGCCGCCACATCGATTTCCGACTTGCCCGGAGGCAAGGGGGGCAGGTTAATGGGATCGATGTAGGTGTTGCCGGAGAGCATAAGTTGAAGCTTGAACCATTCGACTTTTTGTACCCCCGGCTTCGGATAGCCAGTTGGAGCGAGAGCGTCTGCGATGTCCGGTCCCCATCCTACCACTTTCTGGTATTGATCGTAGTATAGTACTGTTGGGATCTGTATAAGGCACGCAACGTCAGCCTCGATTATAAACCAATTTATCATATTGAAGGATATAAACCACCTTTTGTTTAGTATGGGTACCGGCGCCAGGCCATTCGGTTATGATATCCTCTCGCGCTTCATTGTTGGTCGCAAAGGCAAAGGCCACACCGGAAAACGTGGTACCAAAGTCAATACCCACGATGAGCTGTGCCTTGCTGCGACCCGATCCTTCGACTTCCACGGCAGGGTTTCTCAGGTATTGAGGCTGATGCATTGGAGGCACTGGCGGCGCAACAGTTTGTTGTAACCCGTAACCCGGCGGGGCGCCCATGTGCTGCATTGCGGGCTGGGTATATTGAACGTTGGTATTGAGCGGCGGAGGGTGGTGCGGCATCTGCTGAGGCGGCATGGGGCTGGCGGATCGGTTGTAGCTATAACTCGGGGGCCGCCCCAGAGCGTTTGGGTTCGGGTTCATAGGAAGACTAGTCGAGGACGAGCTGGTGTGAGAGGGCGCAGAACCGGGTGAGGTCGCACCGTTGGAAGGAGGGGCGATGAGAGTTTGAGTCGACTGGTTGGGGATTGGAGGAATCTGAGGAGCAGCGCTTGTGGTGGGCGTGGTATTATTGGAGGATGATGAGGACGGATTCTTGCGTCTGAAGCCGAACCTGCTGAACTTGAAGTCCATGTAGGTGGGATGGAGGGAGGAGAAGGGAGAGGAAGAGAGAAAAGTAAGAGGAGGAGAAAGGTGATGCCTGAAGAGGACAGAAAACAAGAAAATAAAGCGAAGAGGCAGTGCCCGGCGTGGAAGCGTTCCTGGTGAGAGAATCCGGGTATTGGGCGCGGGGGAGGAAGAAAGGCACTTGGTCCAGTAAGACGACGACAATACAACGTATTCGATGCCTGATAATAAGAGATTCTATCGCAGGGAATTAGAGGGGGAATATAAATAAAACAGGGAGATTGAACGAAAATCAAAGAAAAGAGGATGAAAAAGGGACAGGATGCGAGGAGAAAGCCTTACTAGCTGTCTATCGCAACATTCGGAGATTCCACAACACACACACACTAGCCACGAGGAATGATGGCTGGAGACAACGAGGGAGAGAGGGAAATACTATGTATGTATACTCTTCTCAGATCAACTGCCTTTAATAATCCTGCGCCATTGGCTCTTTTATTATTGCTTTTCTGGGCTTTTTTTTGGTCACTCTTATTGTTGTTGTCATTCGAGTCCTGTCCAGAAGGGATTGGACATGGCTGGTATTAATGTAATACGGTATGGTATGGTATATTACAATACAGTACCCGCGCGGACCGTGGGGCTCGCTGTCACTTCTCAGAAAGATCTCAAAAGAACTGTCCTATAAATGCAACCATGGTTGAGACTGAATATTGCCAGGGTTGGCAATTCCAGTATAATTTTCCCAATCAGTCTATAAGTAGCACTCCTGATGCGATCCATGGAAAAGAAACTGCACCACGCGATCTCTTTGTCGTTTTGCGGCTCAAAGATGGGCGATAGCCTCGTGTTGATCCGGTATATATGTATCGTATAGTACAATACTGTATCACAAGGCAGATTTGGATTCACAGCCTCAGATTCGATGTGGATTACTGTACTTCAAATATAGGTGTCTATGCCCCAAGCCTTGTCGTTAGACAGCTTTCAGATACACAATTTGACGAGACGCAAATCATCCAAGTACGCAACAGCCCTCAGAGAATTCCCCCAGATAGATCCGGAGTACATCGTCCTCCCTTGCCCTAGATCGAGTTCTTCTTTACACCATATGGGCTGTATCTAGTATACCCAACCAGTCGTCAAGTGAAGTGATTTCACTATGCACAACGATATCCGGCAGCTCTACTTCTTGCAGCTCTTCCAATGTGATGTCGTCAGGTACCATGAAACTGGAGGTTTCTGTCAGTATTTCAATGGAAAAGGAGAAAGAAGTGCCATACGTGGCAATCACAAAATCATCGTCCAACTTGAGATCGAAGTCTTCAGGTTGATGCTCACTAAACGCTTCCTCCAACCTGAGACTCGATTAGATATGTGCAATAGCAGAGGACCCAAGGAGAGGAGCAGTACATTTCTTGTAGAGAGCCATCTGCCACCATTTTGTACCTTTGGCTGGTTGTGATGACAAGTTTGAGTTTCTAGAAGTTGGTAAGTATATAATAGTGTTTGATTTCTTTTCTTAAACTGACAATTGCGCCCATTTTGCTTAAAGGCTATTTTCTGGGAGTATGAAAAAAGACGGAACTAAACCTGGTGACTACCGAGCTCACAAAAGACATCGTTCTTTATATCTTGAGCATAATCCCACCCCTTGTAGATATGTATGCCTACGACATCAAGGGCTACCTCACTTTACCACATTCTCCCTGGTCCTCGATCATGCTTTCAAAGAAACGCAAGGCGAGTGAAGATGCTGGTCAGGCAGCAAAGCCACTCGTTTAAGCCGTGGTCCGGCAAAGAACTTACGAATTAACGGCTCGTTAAGTAACTTGAACCAATTATCCAGACTCGAAAATTCACTGAGATGACAATCATTCACCTTATGCTGGAGTATTCCTTCGATCCATCTCACCTGAAACAGGTTCTCCTAGGTAAAGCTGATGATAGTCATACATCTTGCTTTGCTTGAATCATACTTGTGACAACAAACTTGACGTGAACCCATTTCCTTAGTTCATGCAAAAGCCTACAGGTAAGCTGACGCTTCTCATGGATTTTACTTTGATTGACTGACTATACTTGTAGTTGATTGAATCAATTGGGTGCCGGTTTTCCAAAGGTCAAATACGCTGATATTTGCAGGCGTGAGGGCTTGGAGCCGTGGGTGTGACGGCTCAACGGCTCAACGCCAGACAAACAGCGCCAACATATCAAACGATGCCATACAAGCAATATGGGCAAACAAGGGCTTAAGCCGCACCACACAAATGTCTATAAAGACCGTTCATCGCTGTCACGGGCTCGGAATAGCAGATAATGATGAATCGATGTTCCTATCTAAACTATTGTAGCCATCGACGAGAATATCGAATCTGGAGAGAAAAGAAGAAAAGGAATTATCTATAGGAAAAGGGGTTTTTTATCCATGACTCCTGTGACCGCGCTAATCGCTTTCTTTGTATGCTTGCATGATGGCGTTTGTCGATATAAGCCACTGAGGCGGCGTTGAAGCGTTGAGCCGTCACATTCTCGTTAATTGGTCTACCTAGTTTAGATAGGGATTTCATCCATCATTATCTACTAGATTGAGACTGTGATAGCTATGTCTGTCACGGCCACCTACATGGGCGTATTCATATAGGATAACCGCTGCGCTAAATGGCAAAAGACTAGGATTCCAAGCCGAAGGGTTGGAACTGCGCTCACATATATAAGCTTAACTAGACTGTCATAATGTCCTCCTTAGGAATTGCGTTGGACCAGGAGTCTATCCAGGTCATGTGGTCAGGGTATTATTGATATACGCAGATTAACATAAATTCACTCGACTGTCACGGAGTTCAGCTGGGATAATGGAACATCAACTCATGTGTTCTACCTAGGTAGCTATCGACGAGAATAATCAACATGAGGAAGGAAGAAGAGGAAGGATGTGCCATCAGCGTTGACGAGACTTATATCCCTTGCTTCCAGCACGTGAGAGATATACACGTGACCAGGCCGTCACAATCGACTGAATAGACAGCTATAGAAGGGTAGTTAGTGGAAACTTGATCTTGTTCTAACTCCATATAACGATGTGACGGTTAGCAGGCGGCCAAAAAGGGCTACTTCGGCGGCCGTTCTAACTAGGAGTCCTGCTAACCAACTCCCGTCTTGGCATCAGGCGAGCGTATCCCCACGGCCACGGCCTTTCCCTCCACGTCATGCCACCCTACCACTCTTGGTTTGGTGGCCGGTTGGCCTCCTGGCTGACTACCTATCGGGCCTATGCGAGGGCGGCGAGGAGTCACGTGCCAGACCTGGTACTAACTGATAAGGAATAATGTCGGACCGATTAGGCAAGTTCCGCCGGTCCGATGATATAGGCCAGCGTGAGCGCACGTTTAGATAGACAAGCACTCAATCAGCTGCGTACACGCACATACTTTCGTTAGGCAATATACCTCTTTCGTCCAGCTAGTCCTCTCCATATAGACCTCGCTAGTCGCGGATAATCGACTCCTCCGGACCTCCGGCCCCCGATCCTCATTTCACTAACAGGCTAGCGTCATCACATGACGCTCAGTCTGCTGCTGCCTCACCCATATGCACGATCGTTAGTTAACTAGCTTAGTCTCTTTAGTAATAGACACCAATCTATCATCCATATCATCAGTATAATCTCTTCACACATTAGATCCGGTTCCATGGCATCATGTCTTTAGGATCACCGCTACAGTGGCAAGCGGCTCTGTTGACCATTGTCCCATTCGTTGACACTGCGCCGCCGGATCTGCCGAAAGGTGTAATAATCACAACAATCATAGGCGTAATTTTATTCTGCCAGGCAAGCCATCACAACCTGTACGGCCTTTGTTTGATGCGAAACTAACCACCAATGCTGCTTGCAGTATGATTACACGGAAGGAACTGTTATAGCGTCGCTCGCTGCTATAGAAGAGCCGCCAGACTTTGTGGAAGCCGAACCTTTGAAAGATGGCGATGCCACTGCACCCAGTGCCTGTGAAAAGGGCCTCGCCGTCGGAACTAGCATTTCACCACAGAGTCAACCAGCAGGTATAAACAAATACCTTCGGCATATAAGGCATGTTGTTACAAATAATCTTATCGTCTTCGTGTCGTTCTACCTTCTTTCATTCATGGGCATCATTAGCGAAAACTTTGTGGCTTCTCTTCGTGTTTATTGCCTGGTAAGCACGGCTGTCACTATGCTATCTTCCATACCGAAAGAAGGGCTTTTATTCAAAATCCCCTCCAATGCTATCACCAAGGAGAGAAGCCGTGTTCGCCGACACTTACGAGATGAAGGAGGACGATGGTCTTTATTTCGCGGATTCGACATTTTCCTAGCCTACATGCTACTGACCATCCTGGGCTTAATTCTCGTGAACCCACTTTTTGCCCAGGAGAGCCTGCCATTTCCTGCGTATGTCTTGGTGAGATTATGCTTGGGACTTCCTTTGACAAACCTACATATGGCTTGCGTTCATGCCGCAATATCCAAACAAAACAGGAAGCCTTTCTGGCAGAGAATTCCTGGCTGGCATGACTGGATCACAATTGCACCAGTTGCGTCGCTCGACATCGTCTTACCAGCTTCCGCCCACTTTGTGGCTAGCCAGATCCTGGCATTCCTTCACCAAAGCTTTCCTAGTATGATTGGAGCTCAAGCATGCCATGGCTCCGATTCTCCGGCAAACTCCTACGGACTTATGGTTCTCTCTGCCACACCCTATGTCTTAAGCTTTCTGGCCTCGGCCGTAACTCGGGTTATTTACATTCGCGTTTCCGCGTCCCTGTTACCAGACGATGATGAGCCGGTCATTCCGTACGACCGCGGTGGAAGCCGAATTAATAACGGCAGCGTTTCTCCTCTTATCATCCTCAATGCTTGCCGGACTATAAGCTTGGATAACTACTTGCGGTATCTAAGAACTGTTACAGATGTTGCGTTCTACGAGATGGGTTGGCTTGTTTTTCTCCTCTGTATTGTCTCTGTAGAAGTCGCGCTTTTTGCGCCATGTGTTTTTTTGGATTACGCTCTGCTGTTTGCAAATGCTGTCCTTGGATGCTCAGATGCTTGAGGGCTTTGTTCACGCACATCCACACGAGCGATTGATCAGAAGCTGTGGGCCCGTTTTACAGCAATGTATGCCCTGGTGGTACTATTTTCTACCAAAGAGATACGTGGAAATACCATTATAGCCGGAATTTTGCTATACCATTCAATACGCATCAGGCAGTTTACACGTGATTTGGTTTTACATATTTATGACGCATTGGCGCAACAAGCTTGCTTACAAGGCAAAGTATGGGGTGGATGGAAATCCTAGTCGGCTTGAGAACCTTCTGGATCTTTTTCCGTGCCGCAGTAGCCCTAACCAAACATCAAAAAGGGGGTTTCATTGGTCTATTATCCATCACCTGAGGAAATAGACTACCGCTGCGGGATCGCCGGAACCCCAACCTTCAGTATTAGAGCTGGTAGGTCGTTGAGCTTAACACAATTGTTAGGACGGGATGTGTAGGGGCGTGATCGATTGGAACGATTGAACAAATGGCATATAAAAACGCTACACTTGTCATCCCATGTTCCATAACAAAGTGAATTCTTCAACAAAGCAAGAATCAGCTACTTGACCCCTCCTGGAGCCTGGAGACCTTTCAGTTCGTTTAACATCGCTTGCCAAAATGCTGCTCGAGTATCATGCGTAAGGTCCCATTTACAGAAGGATAGCTCTTACAGTTGACGACTATCCAGAATCTTATAATCCGGGATTGTTGAGTTCGTTGTTGGCAAAGGCCAAAGGCGGTTCTCAATCCACGCGGTGTTAGCCAGCTCTTTCACGAAGGGGATACTCCAACTTCCTATAAATAGTGAAATTGATGAGTTTGTCTTTGGCCGTTGCTGCGAGTTTGTATATTTGGGTGCTTACTCCGTTCCGTTGCCGACTTCCAATCCCTTGGGTTTGGGCCATTGCGGGCCGACAAGACTCCCTGCGGATAAAACTGGAACTGAGCCAATTAACCAATAAAATCACACTTTTGACCGCAGAAAGAGCGACTGCGGCGCTCGAACCACAGGCCTTGATGTCATGGTTCAGAGCAACCCATTCCTACTAGAGAATGTATGTGAAAGCAGTTACTTACCGTGGCCAAGGCAGCAGCCTAACAGACATCAAGCAAATTTCCTCGACGTATTTGTCAAAATGACGTGGTTATTTTTGTTGACTAGAGAAGGCAGCGTTCTGAGATAATAATATCTTGGATAATAGCTTTGTTCATGTCTAGAGGACTAGCTAATGAATGGACACCTCGCTGAGGCTATATAGAGGGTATAAAGAGTGTCGATAAGACAACCCCGAGATACTAGGGAATTGTAGGCTATATCCTCAAGACGAGGTCCCCGAGACAGATCCCGAGATAGTAGATAGGCATATTATCAGCATTTGTCTTACAGGAGCCAATCGTGTTATGGAGTATTTCTAGCTCCCTTACAGAGACCTAAGAAACAATCACTAGCTGCTAAAACGACACCTGATCATGCCAATGCGAAATAAAAGCGCGTTCGGCCTGCATAAGGATTTCCACATTCCACGCTACATAATCTCGCAAAATCACTTGCAGGTAGGTTCCCCATGTATTCGCTTTCCTCAAATACAAACTTCAGCAATTTCACAATATCCCCAGTCCGTTCTTTAAAAAGCTTGAAGCGGGCGAGAGAACGTATAAGCCAATAGAGCGACTGATCACATAGCGGACCCCAGTTCATTATATAACCGAAGCAATAGACTTCCACATGGCTTAGAAACAGACTTGCATAATTATCCGCAGGATCCACGTTCAAAGCTTGTCCGTCTTCGTACTAGGGCACCAGGTCAAGTCGCTCAACGAAGGGAGCATGGGCACCAGAAAGATTTGTTGGATGGAAAACATTTTCGGTCAGGTTCACAGGATTCCATCATGTTTCAAATTTTTGAGATACTGTATTGCTGTTGCTGGGTTGGTCAACAGCGCTCCAAGGACCACTGAATGGGAGGCCACTGCGGTGCCGCAGTAGTGACCCGTTCCCTGAGACGGTGGCTATAACGGGCCAATGATACCCTCATTTCTTGATACTTGGCGGAGCCAGCCCAGAATATTAGGAAACTACCTGACTCTATTAAGCCAATCATGTATTTCTGCAGGCGAGCCCAATCAGCACCTTCTGTTCCAGAACCTATCTCTCGCAAAACAATACAGCGTCGACTTCAGATGATCTCTCAAAATCGGCAGAAAAGCATGTTTCAGGGCTTACCTCCACAGGCAGCAGCAGCAGCAGCAGCAGCAGCAGCAGTAGTAGTAGTAGTAGTAGTAGTAGTAGTAGTAGTCCTCATTAACCTGTCATAGCTAGCTTTAAATACATGCAGCCATGCAGGGTTGAGTGACTGCAGGACCCTGGCTGCAAAGGCCAGGCAGACAGCTGCTGGTATCAGATCACTAGCCAATACAGTTAGAGGGACTAGGGCACACCTACTGCGGCAGGCTACAATTGCCTGCGTCATCTCAGTCCTTTGCTATGGGGCTGAGGCCTGGTGGCCGGGCTGAAGCAGGCCCAAGCCCAGGAACCAGGGCTCTGTATGAAATCGAGTTGATTCCTCCCTTTCTTGCCTTGACCGGGCTCTCAGAGAAGCCCTTTGGGGAACCCTTCCAGTATATCAGACTACCCCTATTGCAGCCCTCCATCGGGAAACTGCTATTCCTCCCATGGAGATCATCCTCGACCAGACGCACTGCGGCCAGATTGCATGCCTCTGTCACGGGCTCGGAATAGCAGATATTAATGAATCGACGCTCCTATCTAAACTATTGTAGCCATCGACGAGAATAATCCGTCGATGGCTACAATAGTTTAGATAGGAACATTAATTCAATATTATCGACTATTCCGAGCCCGTGACATCAGGGAGAAATCGGAAGCGCTCAAGACATGGGGATGATGATTTTGTACATTATTAGCTGTATATCATAAAGGAATTCAATTGATTTCAGGTAGAATCTTTCCAAAAACCTGCTTACCCATCTCTTGACTTTGCATGTAAGCAAATACCCAAAATTACCGATAAAAACAGTGTAAATAATGCATGTCACAGGCTCCCCTATGTTTGCACTGTTTGACAGCCTGCCGGGCGCCCGTTGTAGCCCGCCGGGCATGCCCAGGGCTATGCCGAGGTCTATACAATACTTAATAGAGTAATTTATATCAAATAGAAAAGAAAAGAATAATGAGTTCTCACGGACTCACAATGAATCATAAGTATTTGAATAGTATGAGACAACAGACAAAGCACGGTTGCAGGGAAGGAATATGATGTTATGTTTGGCTGATGGGCAAGAACACTTTGATAACACTTTGCCAGTAGGGATCATTTACTGTTGTATTTTTCGCACGGCCTTGCTTGCTCCTGGGATTTTTCAGACTCCTAGGAGCGCTGGCCTGGATTCTAAGATGGCTGCTCCTGTTCTTGAGAGCTAGGAGCACACTCCCCAGACATAGGGTAATCTCTGGAGCGAATTGAATCTCCATGGGAGCTTAGTTTACCCCACTATCTCTGGGGAGAAGTTGGCATGGTAAGAAGCGGAGCAGAAGGAATGATGACCTCAATTCCCTGTTCCATTGATGATGCCATCGCTTTGTTGAGATTATTGAGGCTACCTTAGTCAGGCTACTCACCCCTCTGCTCAGTCCCCTACACAGTGATCAGCTCAGGCTGCTCAGGGCATGCTCAGGTCTATGCAGTGAGCAAAAAGTGGCGAGGGGTGAGCACTAAAACGGAAAGGGAAAGCCTTCGAGCTGTCTAGAAAAACAAGTACGTATGCAGATTTATCGCTCATGGACTCACAACATCGTTTCCAGTTACAGGTAATGGGTATACTCACCGATGGCGAAAGGTTCCAGGTTTTCAAATTTGAAGCAGGGGAAGGACAATTGCCGTCGATCTTGCAAGTGAGACTTTGGTTCAAGCCAAGACCGCGTTTACCCTGCATGAAGCAGGTGCATCTGAAGAGTCTCAGGCTATGGCATGGGCAGCGGTGGATCATTTGAATGAAAGGTATGGTCTCGCCCACTCTCTCATACACAATTACCCAGCAGTACTAACAGACGGGCTCTATAGCAGTTCCGACATGGTTCCTTTTTCAAAGCACTATTTTCTCCCTGGGATTACTAGAGAGATGGCATCAAAATGAATGCGAAGGGATTCTTAGAACGTTTGAGGAACTCTGTGTAATTCATAGGATGGTAGCCACCAGAGATTAAATTGGTTCGGCTGCATTGCTGCTAGTTAGTCCTGATTCAATCCCAGATATCAAGCATTTCTAGGATCTTAGTTTTATCCCCCATGATCTCCATATAATAACCCTTTAAATCCAAAACTCAAAATCAAACAAGCGTCCCACCCCCATTACTCGAAATAACCGCCCCCGTCACCCCCCCGATCCTTCATACAATAAACATACGCCTCCACCACACCCTCCGGCTTCGGAATCTCCCTCACCGGCAACCTCACCGGCAACCTCTCCCTCAAACTCGCAAACACAGCATCTTTCTCCGGATTCCCATCCCACACCTCTGTAGCCACAGCCCCAGGGCTAACAAGGTTAACCCTCACCGGCGCAACATCCAAGCAAAGATTGCCAGTAAACCCATACAGCCCAGTCGAGAATATTGTATGGATACCCATCCCCTGACCCATGGGTCTTTCACCAGTTGCCCCACTGGTAAGCGTAAGTGGACAGGCAGATGAGTTACTGCTCAGATACGGCTGCATATATTTAGCGATAAGGAACGGTACTAGATAAGGAACGGTACTAGAACACGGACATTACTGCGGTTTCGGCTGCAAATAGGCATATGCCTCTGAGTCGTTCAGAAGTACTCAGTAGGGATTGCTTGACATCAGAGACAGGAGTCACGCTTGCTATGGATAATGCGATTCGTATAATACCTATGTATGCTCCATATATAAAATGCTACTTCTTCCGCGCAACCCAATGCGACGGCCTATACAGGTTCTGCAACATACTCTCCGGGTCCTGGATGTACCCACACATCTCCCTTTCATCCGGTGCCGTTCTCTTCTCCAACTTGAATCCCATTTTCTCCACCAAACAAAACACCTCCTCTTCCGTCAACTCCACATTACCTGGCTCCGCAATGCCCTCCGGCTGCTGTTCATCATGATTCTTTCCCTCCTCGAAATGCCAGAGTAGTGGGCCAACGTTGATCCAGACACCGTTCGGCTTCAGGCAGTTGCGGATGGCCTCGATATAGCGGATGAGATTGGGAGCTGTGTCGATGAAGAACACTGTCGCGACGGCGTCGAAAGACTCCCGGTTTGATACGCCTTTGTAGAGAACCACAAAGTCGGCGGCGGACATGCTCATGGTGCCGAACTGAGCGTTCGGGTCCGGGTTGTTTGCGATCTCCAACATCGACATTCCCGGATGCACGTCGGGGATTTGGACCTGGCGAAGCTGCTGCTCGCGTGACTGCAGGTTCGAGAAATGTAAAGCGAACGGGTGGAGAGTGTGCTGCTGAGGTCCGGCCGTGTGGTTCAGGATCCAGTTGCTGGCAATGAGCTGGTGATAGGAGATCTCGTTGCCCTCTGCAGCGTACCCTCCCTGACAGAGGTCAAAGACTAGCCGACCCAGGCCTGCCCCGGGGACCAGCACCTTAACCTCGTCTTCCTCATTCCGCTGTGGTTTATCCCCAAATTCCTCGCGCAATGCCTTGAGAACCGGCCCATAGCACACATATCGTTCCCGCTTCCCTTCCGTACTCCAATCCCGATAAAACTGCCTGATTGTAGAATGCGCCTTGTTCACGTCCGAGGAATTCGCCGTACCGTGCCAATTCGTCCGAGGTTCGCCAGCGGAAGGAGACGCGGGAAGACCAAACGAAGCCAGTCCAACGCTCAGAATCGCATCTGCAATATCCGCATTCGTGTCAATGGCGTCGTCAACGTGCGAAAAGTGGTCGAGTATGGAGAATGGGGGCTCCGCGAGCATCTGCCAGTGGGCGGAAGGGAGGGCGTAGAAGGCTTGTCGGCGACGGTGAGTGGTATTCTGGTGGGCGGTTCTGCGATATTGTCTTGAATGGTTTTAGTGGGAGGAATAATCGAAATAACTGAAGACAAGATAGACTCCTCTTGCAAAAGGCCATTGAGGAATACCTGTATGTGTGCGATGCTATACGCACCTGAACGAATCCAGCGTCGCAAAAAGCACCCTGCGCTCCTCGGGGTCGGCGAGGGGGTCAAAGCCGCCTTCCCAGGTTTCCTCTGGTTCTGCCATTTTGTATATATAGAGCGCAATGCCCTGTTTTGCCAATTTGTGTGGTTTTGTTGAGGAGTTAGCGTGGACAAAATCGAGGGATTGCGGAACGGCGGGGAAGAAACACCGACATCATCGTCTACTGCCCGCAACATTCTTTACCACTACTTTTAGCAAAGAAAATATTTCAAAATGGCAACACAAGTTGAACCAGTTCCCTCTCAAATTCAGCCAAAAGAACTTTCATTCCTTTTACCTAAAGCTCTCCACACAACAGCCCATATCCACCTTACAGCGCTAGAGACCTGCGCAATGGTCTTCATAACAACATCAACACCCGGAGATAACACGGGGTCAGCAAAACCAATGGGCAGTTTCGTCTATGCTATGCCAGACGTAAGCTCTTTTTACTCCATACAGTTTTGTTCTAAAGTCTAATTGCTTAGCGCATCAACCCGAAATCCGTTCTAAGCACTACGCTCTACACCTCGTCCAGCATCGAGTTTACTACTCGACTCGCCAAGATCCTGGCGCGACGCATGGCACGTCCGGTCTATGTGGGATGTAGTCTGGATCCGGGGGCGTTGGGGTTGATGGTGGAAGAGGAGATGGAGGGGTTAGGGAGGATTGTGGACGTGGTGATGGAGCAATCGAAGTGATGAATTTTCATATTTCAATGGAGTTAAGGGTACATTACTTAAAGTCGACAACGTCGAAGATTTTCGTTTAGCCATTATCTGGATCTGAAAGCAACATTGGTGAATTGGAAGCTAACATACCAGTGCCGTAATCATCACAGTGGGTTTTCAGTGAGATGCGTCAACAATGTTGACATTTCTGAACTCATTCGAGAGCACCTGTAATCAGAGCTGGCGTGGTGTTCCTGTTAGACAAAAGCTGAACCAAGTAAAGCATGTAACATGCGTCTTCATTTATCCCCTCTTGCACAAATCTGCCCTGCGTAACTGAGCTTTGCTGGGTTTATTGCCCTCCGTCATCTTCTTTCAGACGATTTTTATACCTGACCTCTGTTTGGTTCAGGTACAAGGTCAAGGAAAGCAGCTTGTCAGCGCGCAGAGCAAACCAGGGCCAGTCGTTGGCTGGTTTTAGATTCTCCATAGGGGATGAGCCTATAGAGAGAGGCAGGTGTTCGAGAAGCACAACTCGAAGAGCATGGAGGTGCTCCTTATCCCACTGGAATCCCGACGCATTCAATATTTCATGGTTGAGGTTGGAAGGCGTTGGATCCAGATACGAACGACCCGGTTTGATTTCAGAGAGCTGCCTCCTAAGACTGAGCTTCCGTCAAAAAGATCATCCCCCAATTTGCAGATCTTTTGCTTTCTGTATTTGTCGCCTTCTTTTCCACATCCAAATTTGTCGCTCAAGTCACTAGTCACCTCGTCGTGTTTGGTCCATGCCTTGGCGATTGAGTATATCTGATACCTGGAAACGCAATTTGCCATTTACCTTTCCAGCCTCTTATGTCCGAACAGACGCTGTTATGTTTCCAATAGCTTTCTGTCCTAGCCAAACTATCTTAAAACTGAAAGGGTCTGAAGTGCCCGGATCGATGCTTGCCTATTAGGGCAGAGATGCACATCTCCGGCCCCCTGGTATACACATACTGGTAACAGTACGCGATATCCGGGACTTCAATGTTTCTTGAGAAAAGTGGGCAGCGAGGCGAATTTTAAGCGACATCGGTACGACAGCATAGCCAAAGTAAGTGGTCAGTTTTTCTCTCAGATGTTGGATTGACTGGGGGGCGAGGATTCCTCCATACTCTGGCGCCGTTGACCCGGTACAAGGCATGAGACACTTCCACTTTCATTGGAGTCCCGCATGAGGACGACTGATTTTAGTACCTCGAAACATCCCCTAAGCAGAGTACTCCTACCACTGTTTTATGCTGCAGGGCGTGTAAAAAATTGCGCCATCTGTCTTCTGCACATGTAGCCAGCCATTTCCCCAACCGTCAGTGCTTAGATTTCGGTAGCATCGAAGCTATCTCTGAATATAGAAAATAGTGGCTATATCTGGGCACTGTAAATGGTCCAGGCTCGGGATTAATGCCACGAAGGATATTCTTCCAAGTAGCCAAATAATTTACCTGGGTTATTGAAGAGGCCCTTCTGGAAATATTTGAGCTCGATTCAGCGATGTGACGTCCATAATTGTCAAATCCTAGACCAAGTGAAATTAGTCTTCACGCACATATTAGTAGTAGCTTGCAAGTTAATCAGAGTAGTTGCTGGCCAGCGTTCTAAAAATCCCAAAAGGGCAGTAAGATGGCGAACAGCTCATTTATCAAGTCTTTTTATGAAGAAGGACATCCGGCAGTGCGTATGCTTCTCTGAATAAAATCAATATTAGACTCAATTCATGCCAAATTGACATCGCATAATCTCTCTGGCATCGGCCGCCTCTTTCGTATTGAGCAAAAGGCCTAGACCACTTTCATGCAGTCTCGCATATCTTCACTGGAGAGACGAAAAGAGACAGTTGGGCCCAAATGATAGTGGTATTCCGAGGTTTTTCTATTCGCAGAATCTCGAATTGTTCCCGCCAGGTAGGTCATGATGCGAAAAGGATAACACGGCGTGAAGTACTAATGGACGGATCTCTTGCTTTGAAGAAAGCATATCACACGGGTATCCCAGCAAGACTCCTGTGCTTCAACTGTAAGAAGAAAGACACTAGTGAATGGCCAAATACGCCCTCAATCCCCCTTTTTTGAGTAAGGTAGCTATTCTACCCTTTTGCATTCACTTCCAACATATCCCGGGATGGTGTGATGTGCAACAAATTCATCAATCGTCATTCCACAAGCTGGTGTACCTCCCGCATAGATCAGCGGTATTGTTCGGCTCAGATTATGCCATCCATTAGTCGTTCTCGGGGGTATAGTCCAGCTAGAACCAGTCAACATCATCCTTTTTGCGCTTGGATAGTGCCTCTTACCATATGGTTTTGTTACTATGGTTTCCTAGAGCTTGAGTCTTTGGAATTGACTTGATCGTGCATCCCTAACGGATGTCTACAGTTACCATCATCGCATAGAGTCGGACCAAAAGGCTCGTATGGAGACATGAGGCGGTAACCGGCCTCGCATTTGCATCTGCGGCCATCTTGTTTCCGAATGGATTGGCAAGGTCCCACTCTGATACTCAACTTGCGAGAAGGGTCGGGCTCAAGTGTTGGTAGATGGTATGGTTCCATGGTAGATAGTAGTGAGACCCCAAAACTTTTCGTATAGAATGTGTATACCTGAGCAAGTCCGTTCTAATTCATGTAGGAACGTAGATTAGTTATGGGAAAAGAAGAACTTGCAATGCATTTATCATGGTGAAGAGCTGTCCAAATGTTTGCTATGGGAAGTAAGCTGACATTGGAGGCCGGCATTACTACGAGAAGCATGGAGAATGAATGGTCCAAAATGCACGGATCCGGCAGATAAGCGCTACAGGGTTCTCTTGAAAATCAAATAATACTGCCAACTCACATCCTGTCTGACAACAATGCGCGTTGTCATGCATTGTGTGGTGACGATGTCGCATGTGCTCATTAAGATGCCGGAGAGTGGGTTCGCAACGCTGGAAAACGGACAACTCCCACCACTTGACAGACAAATCGGAACAGCCGGGTCGAGTGGATTTCTGCTGGGTTTAAGATCCACGATTAGGTGGGAGTCGGAGCAATCCGAATCCAATAAGTGTGCCTCTGCTGATACGGACAGCCCGGAGAGTAAGCGACATCCCTCGTACATCGGGGGGACCACCACTCTACATGATACGACGAAGGAACGTGCAGATTCCGGATGTGATGAGATCACGGTACATCTGTTTCCTTACTGTACAGAGAATCAATTTCCTTAAGAAAGAGGTATTTTGAACCGAATAAGAAAAAGAGAATCATGCCGAAAGTCGGTACACGGCCGCAGCTCGGGACAAAAACGGATGCGAGAAAACTCCGTATTTTCTCCTTTGTGAGCTGATGATACACCTATCTAAGTTTGGCATTGCCGCCCGTCCTGGGCATGTTGTATATCAAAAAGTATACAGCCTCGGAAAGTAATTCCGGACATCTGCCACGTTATTTTTGCCTGCTTTTAAGGGAAGATCCGGTTGAATCTCCCAGGAATGAACGACAAAAAGACATTGCCACTGTCGATCTGTGAATAGAGGAAGAGAAATACAATTAAATACCGAATAAACAAAACAGAAGAAAAGACTGATGTTATCCACTCTGGACCAACGGAAGTTTTGGCAGCTCTGCAGACTGTGCAATTCTCCCACTGGACCAAGCATTGAAGATACTTGGTTTTATAGGAGAAGTTGTTGGGAAGAAGAAGTCGATCGGATGTCATTCATTATTATTTTCTTGGAATAATCGTCGTCGTCTTTTTTCTTCTTCTACTGATACACCACACCTACTCTCTCGCCACTTTTCATATTGATATATTATTTCTTCTTCGCCTCTCTTCTCTCCCTCTCCCCCCCGTCTCTCTCTTCCCGTCTCTCTCTCCCTCTTCCCGTCTCTCTTTTGATCTCCTCTCCGATAAATCTCATCTCCATATGCAGCATTCCATCTCATTCATCACCACCACCACCTTCTTCACCATCCACCATGCAAAATCCCTATTTTTCCCCTATACAAAATAATCCTCCTCCATCTTCCTCGTCTTCTTCTCATCCTCATCCTCATCATATTTCTTATGACCTGCCGCCGGTGCAATCCGTCACATCGTCGCCTTTTCACCACCGTCCGTCCCCCGCTACTCTTCTTTCCGCTCCGCCGAGTACGGCTACCACAACGGCCACAACCGGCGGATTGAGCATGGCCCATCTATTACAGCCCGTGTCCCCTAATAATCGGCCTAATCATAATACTCATAATGCGCCAATTATCAGTCCTCCTCTCGCTCTCCCGGTTTCTTCGTCTGCATCTTCATCTACAGCTCCTCATTACCCTCGCTCCTACGGTTCCAGCTCTGGTTCACCCGCTGAACCTACAGCCGTGCTCCCGGAGAATAATCACGCTGTTAGCGCCAACTCCGGCACGGCTGGGTCCCTTTCGGGGACCTCGGGCTTTGCTCTCGGGCAACCGGCTCAACCACAGCAGCATCCACAGGCCGCACCGGCTCCGTCAACAGGAACACCATCAGGGCTACAGCAGAAACGAGCTTATCGCCAAAGAAGGAAAGATCCCAGTTGCGATGCTTGTCGCGAACGCAAAGTCAAGGTACCCTTTTCAGCGTTTTCGCATTCTGAATAGGGCTAACGTAGGACCAGTGCGATGCCTCCGAATCCTCCAGCTGCACAGAATGCACCAATCGCAAGGTGCGATGTCAATTCACCAAAGAAACAAACAGGCGCATGTCGTCCATCAAGTTCGTGCCATCCTTGTTTTTCTCTCCCTCGGTCAAAAAGAGTCAGCGATCCTGACAGAACCCTAGACAAGTACAAGACCTAGAAAAACAGCTGGTCTCGACCAAACAACAGCTTCAGCAGCTCCGTTCTGGTTTGCTCAAGTCCGATAGTCCTTCAATGGACCTGGATTTCGTCGAAACTCCCACTGGTTTAGGACAGCAGCCGCTTTTCAAGCTGCCGGATATCAGCCAACGACCATCGCGACGACCGAAAGCGCGTGTTGCTCAAGATCTGTCCTCCGTACGGACCAACCTGCGAAACTACGGCCGTGGAATCTGGAAAGCCCCGTCTTCATATCGCCAACAAAGCCACCGTTTTCTTCTCACCGCTGATGAGCCCCCATTGCCTTCGAAAGCCGTCGCAGATCGCTACCTTGCTCAATACTACGCCTGCATACATGCCGTTCTTCCGGTTCTCCATTGGCCTACCTTTGCCGCAGACTATGAACAGGTGTATCGGACAGGATCATTACGGGGCGCGCCACGGGAATGGGCGGCCGTGTTATTCGGTGTACTAGCTTGTGGATCGCTTCATACCCTCGACCGCAGCCGCGAGCAAGATGGAAAGGAATTGATACGCACATCGTGCAGCATCATCGATGTGTGGCAAGACGACTTTTCTATGGATCAGGCCACGGCAGCTCTCTTGGTCAGCTATTTTCTTTATGAGATTAACTCGAAGTCTTCGAGCTGGGTTTGGATCGGTTCCGCCGTGCGTGTCGCCCAGGAGATAGGCTTGCATTTGGATTCAGGGCCATGGCCTCCGCTCGAGAGTGAGATGCGCAAACGTGTGTGGTGGGGGATATATGCGTGGGATCGGTGAGTGGCCGCATAGGCACTTGTTCTTGGATTCGCTCTCTAACGTGGGATAGACTTTTGGCCTTAGAAGTGGGAAAGCCGGTTTTGATCAACGATCAGGACTGCGATGTGGACCTTCCCTGTCCGATTGTCGATGAACGGTACATTTCCGACGGTTGTTTACCAGACAGCCAGCAGACTACGCCTTTCCTAGCGGCCATCCATGTTGTCCGATCGATAGGACAATTATCCCGGACATTACGTTCCCCGACCATCGGGCTGGCCACGCTCGAGACATTCGAACGGCATTTCGACGCTTGTGTAGGGACGTTCCCTGCCTCTTACCATCCGCGATCCGATCAACCTCTCGATCCGCGCTCACTAGCCCCGATCGTCTACCTACAAAACGCACGATTGATTCTTCACCGGCATAACGTGTCGCCCATGAGCCCAACAGACGATCGATCAGTCGCATTGGACCACTGCTTGTCAGCAGCACTGGATACAGCAACCCTGCTTTCGCGATGCCTACAACATCCGCTTCCCGGTGGCGAAGACGGCCGTGCCGTATTCGCCTCCGCAGCTACAACCATCCTCTGCACACATATCTGGCGCTGCACGCTGTTCCTCCTTTTCCGGCAGGAGTATGCGGCAGCGCTGGTGTGCGTGCAGGCTAGTTCCCTGATCGGAGACCTGCGAGCGATAAACGCATCCTGCGGTCGCTACCTGGCGTTTTTCGTCCGGTTCTTGTTAGATCGCGTGCGCCGTCCCGGTCCGCCTGTCGACTTGTCCCGTGACGAAGAACTGATCGCCTATGTCTCGGGCGACATGCAGGGGTCCAGCGACGGCAGCTGGGTCTGGCAGGGTAGCGAGACCGGCTCACAATTAGAAGTTCTGTCCCCGCCCGTGTCTAGCTCACCGATTACCCGTCCCGAGACAGGTAATGAGTCCATGGACTGGGAAGGATGGGAATGGATCGAGCGGACGGTACAGTACCTGCTAAGCGAGCAGCAGCAACAACAACAACAACAACAACAACAACAACAACAACAACAACAACAACAACAACAACAACAACAACAAGAACAAGAACGACCACTCGAGACGCAACCCCAAGAACCAGTCAAGAAAGAGACATTCCTCAGTCCTGACACTGCGACGGGTGAGGATATAGCTCGACGGTCGAGCTCGTCGCGCATGACGATTGCCAGTATTATTTGATGCATCCACGGACAACGGAGTACTCGGCCTGCATTTGTTTCTTCATTTATGCTTCCATGCGATGAGATATGGCTTATGAAAATTGCATAGACGGACGCATTTTAACCATCCATGACTTACATACAAGTACTATAGAACTGCATATACCCTGCCAAGTAATAGAATTGACATTTACATTTATAATTACAATTGCTACCAAACAACATCCACCATAAAATACACGTAATACAATCACATTTCTATCAATTAACCATCATTTAGAAAAGGAAAAAAGAAGCTAAGCTTCCAAATTAATCCCCCTCCCAAACCGCGCATAAAGCGCCACCTTCAACTCCTGCAACTCCTCCCTCAGCTCCCCCAATGAATCCTCCAACTTCGTCACCTCGCCCTCAACATCCTCCGTCGAGGTGGCAAGGAGCTGTTGGGCTTCCGAGAGCGGGAGTTGGAAGAATGTGTCGCCGATTTTGTACCTGGTTTTGTTAACTCTGGACCTGAGTGAGTTAGAAAGAGGGAAGAAGGGAAAACGTACGGAACGAGTTCATCTTCATCCGCGAGTTCGAGTTCGGTGGTTACTTCTTCGAGGTCTTCTTTATCTTTCTGCTCGATTATTATTAACACCCATCTCCCATATTGGACACAACAACCCAATGCACCGGCACTAGCGATGCAAGCGCAGTCTTAATACAGGGGATGAGGGGAAAGTACCTGCTTCCCCTTAAGCAGCGCCTCAAAAACAGTCTCCCGCTGATGAAGCCGACTAAAGCGGTTAATCTTCTCCTGGTCCTCGCGCCGGACTTCGTTTTCTTCGCCGCCGGCGGCGACTTCTTCTTCTTTTGAGAGCTTTTTTATTTGTTAGTGTAATTTGTTTGGGCTTAGTTTTAGATAGGGGAGGAGGGCTACCATGCGATGTTGCATCATTTTGGTGGTGTTTGTTCTATGGTGTGGTGGATTGGGTTGTTTGGTGGTTGTTCTGTGATGTTGAGGATTCGTGGGATGTGGTCTGTGCGGGGCGGTTGATCGGAGGTGCGTTGCTAGAGCTCTGAGGGTATGGATTACAGGAGAGATACTGAAGTTACTAATATTGGGGTATATTTACTGAAATAGATATTACAGCCTTTGCCTCTAAATTACGAGAACTGCACAATTGGGCGTTAAGGTAATGTCAACATCAATTCATGCAATCATCTAACAACTATCACCCCCAAACTAAGAAACTACACAGCGCTATATCCACCCCTAGACCCCGTCCCTTGAAGAGTATTCACCACTCGTCGGAACCAATCCTGCAAGATATACGGCACGTCCCGGATCGAGTCACCATGCGGGAGCAGATCCCATCCCCGAGCACCGTAGCGGTTGTAGTTGAGCCACGAGCCGAAGATGAGGTACGCGGAGATGCAAAGGAAGAGGCTGCCTTGGTTAGTGATGTGAATACCAATGGGGAGGGGGAAAAGACGTACATGACAATAAACCAGGTGAAGAATCCCCAATGGTTAGAAGATCCGCCCTTCTTGCTACTCAGGTAGTCGTCACACGCATACCGGGTCTTCCAGTCCAGTTTTAGCACATAGGATTCATTATCTGCAGGTCCGAAGCTCTGGAACCGCAGACTGCGCGATTTATCACCGGTCTCGTCTCCATTTTCCTTCGCCCTTAGCTGCTCCTCCTCTGCTGTGTCCTCCTCTGTCGAAATGCCCTCCAGACCGGACCTGGTGGGGTCGCACTGAAATTCGATCACCGCACCAGCATCCTTCTTGGCCTTTTCGTCGTCGAGATACTGGCCTCCGCCCAGTCGCACACTCAGTCCTTCGCGGTCGGGATCGAGTTGCTTCAACCGTGTGATTTCGGGGTCTTTGGCGCCATGTCCGAGGTGGTCGAGACCGACGATGGGGAACGCTTTCGTTTCGCTATCGGAGCCGTCGACGGCGTCTCTGTATTCGAATCCGCAGACTATATTGTCAGCATTTCCTGTTAAACCGTTAATAAGAGGGGGAAATTGACATACTGTTCTTCGACGTCCCACACTTCAAGTTCCCCCGAATAGCGGCCCCCTTCAAGATATTGCAGATGTTCAGCACGTAGGTGGTGTTGACGACATAGTCCTCCGTCTCCTTGATGTGGTATAACGAATGCACCCCACCAAGTGGACTCAGGTCATATTTAATGCCGTCCGCGTTGATATGTGCGCAATCGAAGCCTGTCGCGGTGACAAGGCCGGCGAAGAGGAATGAGAAGACGCTCGATTGTAACCGCATGGTGGCGCGTGTGCGAGAGCAACCAGCCAGCTGGTGCAGAGGCAGACGTAGGAAGGGTGCGCTTTAGGCGAAAATGGAGCGATAAGGTATTGGATCTCGGTGGTTTCGTGCAACGCAGGGTTGATTAGGCCCGAGATAATGCGAGGCTGGTGGGAATGTTGGCTGGGATGCTCGGAGGTGTTTCTTTTTCCGAGGCGGTGATGCTCTAATGTCAGGGATCTGAAATTTGGGTGGTCAAGACGTGATGCTAATACCGGTAGTGGTACGGAATAAATGGCGTCTATTTCAGGTCAGTGTCGCATAGTATTCTTAGTATGCCAGCAGGGAAAGAATGAAGTTGGTCGAGGTCTTGATGATGTCACCTGACTTTCCTTTTTGGGTGTTTGCTGACCAACTCACATGCTCTCTTTTCACACCCGTTTCTATTCATGTTTGTCTCTAATTCCATTCATGCAAGATTGCTGGCCTATAGTACTCAACCGCAGGTGTACAGATGCAAATGCAGTCATACACCAGACTGGCGAACGAGAGCCTATCCATGAAAGTTATCTCCAGGGCAAATAACCAGTCCTACAACCAACGCCGGGGTTGAGATGAATCTTCGTCTCATCAAACAATGCCGCTGAATAGGTTCGGATCCCAGGTTGCGAACTGCGTACAGGCTCTGCAGCAGTGCAGAGTGCTTGCACAAGCACAAATAAAACAACCCTGGATGAACAACCCTGCCAGTCGAAACGCAAATACTGGCCGATGCCCGATAGTCCAAGTTCGAGTCTTTTAAAACCGTGAAGAATCGTCTTCGTCAGTCATTGTTTTCTTCAGATCTGCCACAACTCATGAGCTTTATCGATTCCCTTATTCTTTTACCGAGAACCAATAACACCACCACCATGCAGAATATCTCACTCACTGAAAATGTCAAAGAGATCATCAATAAGTTGCGCATCGTCGCAGCAGACTCGGACGCATGCGAGATATACAGAAACTCGATTGGCTGGCAATATGGCGGTTACAAAATTGAAGCTCAGCTCAACCATTTGAAAGATGAGTTGGAGAAGAAGAAGAAAAAGAAGACGAAGAAAAGCAACAATGTAAGTGGAGCCCTGTTCTTGACTTGAGCATACACAGAACTAATACTTTTACAGTGCAAGGTGGCTGAGATAAAAATGGTCCGTTTCCTTAAGAACGCCAACGTTATCAACCCGACGAACAATTTGATTCTGATTCCGGTCAATGGCGACGCGCTCTTTGGGAACGCGACGGTAATACCGGATGAAGGCTATTATACTGATGAGGATCAACGACCGTTGTATGGTTGTGGAGTGGATGTTGTTATTGTCATTCTTTCTAGGAAGTAGGGGAGGTGATGTGTGAAAACAACGTCTGATAGGAAGGATAGGGGGTGTACACTGAGGGCTTGAAAGAAAATAACATCACTACCTCCACTACCTCCACTACATCTACTCCTTCTCATCATGAACCCACCCCAAAATCCTATTCGCCTTCTCCGTAGCCCAAAACGCCTGATTCCTCGACAAATCCCCCCGAATCTCCGCCTTGGGATAAAACTTCCTCGCCAACTCCTCTGAAGCCGTCTCCTGCTGCGTCGTCGTCGGCGCAATAATATTAAATATCTGACAACCCCCCAACCTCTCCGACCTCTCAATAGCAAGCAAACAAGCCCTCGCCACCGCATTCGGATGCACCCAGCCCCACAACTGCTTCACAGCAGCTTCATCCCAGTTCCTCTCATGCTCTTTCTGGACGTCCTTCAACGGCGCGACTTCATGGATGCGCAGACAGGCGATGTTCATACCGGGGAACCACTCGACGAAGGAGCGCGCTTGGTACTCTGCTTCTTCTTTTGCGAGGGCATAGGGGTCTGTTGGGTGCTGGGGCGCGTCTTCGTCGATGGGGAAGTAGTCGAAGCGTAAGGGGCGGTTTGCGTATGCGAGGCCGATGGCGTTGACGGAGGATGCGTAGCAGATTTTGTAAATACCATGTTCAGCAGCGGCGCGGAAGCCGTTGAATGCGCAGCTCACATTGTTGTTATGGACTAATGAATCTTCCTTCTCGACCGGGTCGGGGATAGCAGCAAGATGGATGAGTGCGTCGCAGCCCTCAAAGGCCTTGAGCGTACCAGCATAATCATTGCCAATATCTGCTGTTCTATGCTCGGTGTTTGGAATGTCGTCGGAGTCGTCGCGCGGGGTGCGATCGATTTGAACAGTGTGGTGGCCTGCATCAGCGCAAAGCTGGACGGTGTCTCTGCCCACTGTTCCGCGGGCGCCGGTGATGGCGATTTTCATTTTGTTAGGCATGGATGGTATGTGCTTGAAAACTGGACTTGAGGATGAGAATGAACGAGTGGTTATGGATATCGAGCACTGGAAGGTGCGAAAGGGTATGCTAGCCATTGAGACTAGGGCTTGTCTTGGGGTGGTCATCATAGGTCATACAAAAGCGATGGCTTTAGATAACCTCGACGTAGTGCAATTGGATGAAAATGGCCACCTTGGAATACAGGTTTATCAGAGTTATTACTGTTTGCGGTAAAAATAGCAATTGAGTTTGGGGTGTTCGTGGAATGAGTCCCTTGACATCAACGGTTGATCCACCCGAACATAGTCAACATCCAAACAGCATCCATACAACACAGATTGTCTTTTCTGTGTATATAACTTGACTAAGATGCTCCACATTTAAATAATCCAGGAATTAGCGTTGTCTATTCAAATAACCCGTTTTTGACTGTGGCAATGAGAAACCAGTCTTGATATCATCGGATGTTGCATTGGACGCTCAGATGGAAGAACTATGTTGATTTCCCCACAAAACTCAAAGATACAGTTCATAATATAATGATGCAATATCTTAAGACGATCAGCAGACTCCCAAGTCTTATTGCTTTGAATAGACGAAGTTGTAGACACTCACCAGTATTCAGAATTCAGACGCCTATAGAGAAACATCAACAATGCCAAGCACAACAGGATACTGCCCCATAGAAGACTATGGCCTAATCGGCGACATGCACACTGCCGCCCTGGTCAGCAAATCTGGCAGCCTCGACTTCATGTGCTGGCCCGTTTTCGATTCGCCCTCTGTCTTCTGCCGCCTCCTCGACAAATCCAAAGGCGGGTATTTCTCCATAACAGCGAACCCGGAAAGCGATGCGTCCAGCAAGCAGAAATACGTCCCCTATACTAATATGCTGGAAACAAGATGGATGCATGAAAACGGTGTTGTGCATGTTCTTGATTATTTCCCCATTGCAAACGGGCAAGAGGCGGCGCCGGATAATATCCTCACTGGTGTCTGCCCGTGTTATAGACGGTATAAGGCAAAGTTTGATGATGCGTTGCAGTATCGGCATTCTGCGGTTATGAGGACGGTGACTTGTGCGCGTGGGGAGTTGGATATGGATGTTGAGCTTTTTCCGGCTTTTAACTATGCGCGTGATGGGCATGAAGTTGTTGGTCATCTGACTGGAGACGCATTCGATGAAGCCCAGACACAGTCTCTTCTGTTCAAGAGTGCGACCGAATCTCTGCGGGTGGACATACATGCAGATGTTGCCGACGAACGACAAAACAAAATCCCATCCTTCAAGATCGAATTGCAGAATAAAGAAGGTCTAAAAGGACAGGGGCTGTATGCCAAACTGCGACTCTCCATTGGGCAGTCAGTGACTTTCATCATCCATAACGACGAAATCGCTGTTCCAGAAGACAACGTGGGATCCTGGGTTAGCAAAATCGAGAGGAACACAATTGATTTCTGGGCTAGCTGGACACGACAGTGCACGTATACTGGGCACTACCGGGAACAGGTCTTGAGAAGCTTATTGATATTAAAGCTGCTCACGTACAAGCCCACAGGAGCGATTGTGGCGGCTCCAACCTTCTCACTACCAGAAGATATAGGAGGTTCCCGGAATTGGGATTATCGCTTTTCATGGGTCCGCGATACGGCATTCACACTGTATGTGTTTCTAAAGAGCGGATACACCGAAGAAGCCGAGCAATACATGAATTTCACCTTCGACAACATCCTCCCATCAGCAGAAGCTCACGCAAATAATGATCAATTTCTCCCCATCATCTTGAGCATACGAGGCGATTCTACAATTCCTGAAATGGAACTATCACACCTTGAGGGCTATAGAGGTAGCAGCCCTGTCAGGATAGGCAATGCAGCAACCATACACATCCAGCATGACATCTATGGTGCGCTATTTGACAGTATCTACCTCTATAACAAGCACGTTGGTCCTATTTCATACGATCAGTGGCGCACAATCCGAAGCATAGTCAACCGCGTTCGCAAGCTGCACAAAACACCCGACATGTCGATCTGGGAAGTCCGTGGTGAGAAACAGCACTTTGTATACTCCAAGATAATGCTCTGGGTAACCTTCGACCGTGCGATCCGACTCGCTGAGAAGCGCTCAAATCTTCCATGCCCCGAGCTCATAGAATGGCGCGCCACGCGCGATGAGATCTATGAAGACGTGATGGAGCATGGTTATAATATGGACGAGGGATTCTTTTGCATGAGTTATGAGAACAAGAAGATGATGGATGCTTCGGTGCTTATTGCACCGCTTGTGTTTTTCACTGCGCCGGATGATCCTAGACTGCTGTCGACGATAAAAAGGATCTTGCAGACGCCCGAGGCTGGGGGATTGACCACTGCGAAGATGTTGCTCAGATATGATCATGCGATAGCTCATGATGGTATTCCCTTCCCTCCCGCATAAAAGAATTGGGACTAAGAAATCGCAGGACTCGATGGCAAAGAAGGCGCCTTTATCATGGTCACATTCTGGCTCGTCGAAGCCATGGCACGAGTAAGTTTCTCTTCTCTGCTCAGAGATAATCAGTTAATGAGACGAAGGCATCCATGGCAAAATCCCATATACACGAATACCCCCATTTGAAGGAATTGCGCAGGAATGCCTTTTCCTACTTCGAGAATTTGCTGATGTTTGCCAACCATCTGGGCATGTTTTCCGAAGAGGTGAACCATTCAGGCGAGCAGATGGGAAATACACCACAGGCTTTTAGCCATATTTCTTGTATCAGTGCAGCGATGAATTTGAAGCGGTCATAATGTAACTAGTCTGCTGGTTTGTGCATATATTGTTTTTTGCCATGTAGAACTAGGCATATCATGTGTTAGGCAAACTTCTTGTATCGTATCACAGAAGACTCATCAAACTTACCTCCAAACATCTACTTTACAACTTACCAAGAAAACACAAAGTATTGAAAATGTCTTTTCCAGAACCACATATTCATCCTCCAACTACCACACACACACATACAGTAATCCTCCTCCACGGGCGCGGCAGCTTCGGCCCCGAACTCGCCGAAGAACTCTTTTCCTCCAAGACCACTAACAACCAAAACCTACCAACCACTCTTCCAAATGTCCGCTGGATCTTTCCAACATCCCGCGATCACTGGGATACCAAGTTTGAGGAAGATATACCGGAGTGGTTCGATGCATATTCGCTTACCAATATTGAGGAGAGACAAGAACTGCAGGTTGAGGGGTTGAAAGAGTCGGTGAAGTACGTGCTGGAGATATTGAAGAAGGAGATTGAGTTGGTTGGGGATGCTGGGAAGGTGTTTTTGGGTGGTATGAGTATGGGGATGGCGGTTGTGATGTGGGTAGTTGTTCACTATCTTGCTTCCGCAGCAGGAAAGAGGAAGGCGTTAGGAGGGGTACTAGGATTCAGTGGATGGTTCCCGTTTGCTAGACAGATCGAAGAGTTCTTTTCTACTACTGGAGCTGGGGGGCCTGAGTTCCAGCGATTGATCTTGTCTTTACTTGGTGAGCCTATACCTGTCGGCGGGGATCAAGATAAAGAGACCATATCACCTGCGAGCATCCCTATATGCCTCCTCCACGGGACAGACGATGCCTTTGTCTCTGTTGAACTTGGTCGGCAAGCGGCTGGAGTCTTGCAGAAGATGGGCGTGCCCGTTGAATGGAATGAGCATACTGTAGCAGAGAATGAAGGGCACTGGATCAAAGAGTCGGAGGGGTTTGATGAGATTTTGAGGTTTCTACAGAGTCGTGGTGTGAAATAAGCTTATTGATATCCCTACGAATTTATGATCATGGCGTCGCATACTGAACACATCAGAATACAAAATCCTTTGCTGTATAAGTGCAAGAACATCGAGAAATTGCAATGAATGCTTCAAACTTGAGCACAGCTCACTGTAATTGTCATCTCTGGTTGCCATATGCTATATCGATGCTAAATGGTATAGACCGTCTGATAAACCCAAATCAACGCTAGGTTAAGAATGAGAGGCTGCTCTGCCTCTTCCAGTTTCCCTTGGAACGCCTTGACTTGTTAGATATTTCTAGCTTCAATAAATGCTGCTCCAGAAAGGCTGCATACCCGCCAGCACAGGCCCTTGCCCCAACCATGATTTCACGATTGCTTCCCACAACAGGACTAAAGTCATCCAAACCGATCCCTGAAAAGCATATACCTCATTGATGATGGACATGCCCGAAACTGGGGCGAGATGATCCTCAGGTAGGTTTGCCAGACTAGTATCTTGTTGCAACTTTTGATTGCTAGTCTGATCATCCCAGTCAGGCTTGTCCGCCGGATTTTGAAATTGCTAGGTCAATTGTGCCATAGGCGTTTGCTAACTTGTCTGATGCCTCTTTGGGCTTCATGGTAAGACTGAAATGTCTGTATAATAATACTTGGTACCCTCTAGCGCCACATTTCGTACCGGGCTCTTCATTGATAATGGTGGATCATTTTTCATGGACTCTCAATCTAGGAGTGGCGTTTTGGGAGAATGGGAATGAAGCTAGCACGAGAAAGTGACGAGTTTGTCTTGTGGATGAGAACCCGATCAGCAGGGGATGGGTTGACGATAGAATTTGGCGGTGCTTGTTCCGGAGGTTGAGTTGTCTTCAAGATTCTCTAGTGATTTCTATTGAGTAGTCCCTGCTCTGCTAGTGAATAAGAGTAGCTCATTAAAGTCATGGTAGACAATTATGTGTAGCCATCACAATGAATTATACTCTAATCAAACACCATATGCTGACACAGATGTGAATATAGCAGCAGATATAAGATACACAGGCTCATATACATGAATATAACTGAAACAAAAGTCCGGGTCATATCCACATCTATAGAATCGTGATCCCGCAGCACCTAATCCGTGCACTATCAATCCGTGCTTGACGACCCCACCACAAACGAACCAATTCCTCTGCGAAGACACGGTCCGTGGCACTCCAGACATCAAGGCCCATTTCCGTCATGTCTTCTGTGGTGATGAGAACAGTGTCGGAGTCGTAGATGCTCCTGTCATCTGTATCGCTGTGGAGGAGAGGGGAATGGTCATCGTCGCCTTCTTGCGTGGATTGGCGGGCCATGGCGACGGATGAGTTCTCGTCGTCTTCGTCGTTGGCATCATCGCGGTAAGGTTGAGCGTCATCGTCTACAGACTCCTGCCCGTCACTGTCATGCCGCGCGACAACATCTGCGAGAATGATGAAGATCTGTGCTGTCAGACGGCGGAAGTACGCCACCAGGGCGACCTCCGGCGGTTGCTGCTCTGTATCTCCCGGTTGCTGGTTGGGATGGGAGAGGCTCTCCACACTAGCCAACAGACGTGTATCTTGCTCAATTTGCTGCTCCTCCTCTTCTTCTGAGAGACCTTCGCGCTTTTCACCCGCTGATGCCCACCAAATGAAAGAGGTGTAGGCGAGTTGGGCCCAGGAAAGGGGCTCGACGACTGGACTAGATGAGAATGTTGAGGCTGTGTCAGAGCTATCGTCGGTTGCGTCGTTGAAACTGGCGCCGTCATTGTCACTGGGGTCTACTAATTGCGAGTTTTCGCCGCGGGAGAGATGGCGCAGTCCCTGGCGGAGCCTGGTGTAACGGCGAGCGTCTCGTTGCGTGGCTCTCAGCTCGGTTTGGACTGGGGCGGTTCCCGGTCTCGAAGGTGCCTGCACCGTAAGCTTGGGGTATATCTTCTCCGCCGCGTCCTTGGTATAGGGAGCCGGTACTGTAACCAGGACGTCGAAGAGTTCTGGTTTCATGGTCAAGACGCTGTCCGTTGAGCATGCGATCCAGGTCGAATCCTGTTCGCTGTCCCGGGGACTGCGCCCGATGAACGAAGAAAGGTATGGGATGTCATGGATGCCGATGTTGAAAAGTGGACGGGGCCGCGGGATCGGTAGATTATCCGGAGGAAGGAGAGGGAGGACGGAATTGGGTAAGGAGGCTAGTAGGGAAAGATCGTATACTGTATCATCCGGTTAGCAATGGGCTTTTCTTGTAGTAGCGCAAGCATCATACCATAGTTACAGGGCACATGCACCGGCGCTTCAGTCATGAGCAGGATTCTCTTGCGCAGAAGTGCAGCTCTGTATAGCGGGAATATCAAAGGTCCGAAAGAGTCAACGAAATGCGGAAGGGAGGACGCTGGGTGGAATGGTGTCAAGGCCGGCCTCGACGATGGTTCCAACACCATGGCGTCACTGAAAGCGCGATTGCGATGCGAGGAATCAGGTCGGTTGAACCGGACGCTGATCGGAGAGTCGAGCGGTGATTCGGGTGGTAATGCATCGGAACCCCGAACTTGATAGGCATCCCAGTATTCATCTAATGGTTTGCTGTTGGACGTATCTTGTGCGTATTGTCTGACGGTGACTGCAGTTAGGACGGTGAACAGCATGACGCAGCCCGGTTCGAAACCACTTACTGCACCAATTCCTTGAGTTTCGGGGCATGTCTCCAGCTCTTTCCCAGTCTTCCAAAGCTCAATGGGACTAAGACTCCAACAGCGAACATCTTCGCATTGCGTTCGGCTTCCTCTGCGGGTAGGTTGACGAATGCGCTGAGACCGGCGTAATCTTCGTGGACGAAGTACCTAGACAAGAAGGTTTGTTAGACAGAACACAATCAGCGCAAAGAGGCGACACATACACCAGATCCTCTGCGACATTATGCAACCCCGAGGGGAGCGATTTATATTCGACGACACCTTCGACCTCAACTATCCGTCAATGACGACGTCAGCTAACGTGCTTCGATTTGCGACCAAGGTATACGACGATATCACACACCATTTGAGATAGAGCGCTTCCAGGCGATCACGTATCTATGAAATTCAGTCTGTCAGCCACAGAGAGTTCAATTCCGGTATGGAATTCAAGCAAGACTCACCCAGTCTTGATATCGAAGCGGATCGCGAAGAGCGCCGCAATGCCGGGCGGCGATTCAAGGATAGCTGCCGTACGAGGCACTTCAAGCCCCAAGGACTTCCGCTTATTAGGAGCCATTGTCGAGACACAGGTTGTACAAGGAGTTTCCAGACTCCATGGAGGGGGTTGAAGGTGGCATGGAGAGAAGAGCATGGACGTTGGATAAGGCCATCGGGAGGAATTGGTGCCTGAGGCTTTAACTAACCGCATTGGGTTAGTGCACTATATCCATGGATACAGAGCAGAACAGCCTACTATGAATGAGGAAATGCTATGATATTATTGAAGATATTCTCAGATGAAGGGCATTGATACTCGATATCGCCGTCAAGGGTGACCGGTTGTGAGGAGACGTACCTATCTGCCTCGCATATAAGGCATCGGTAGACTAACCAACTATTAACTAGTTAGCTGAACTCTTCCTCGTCACTCACGCATTATCATCTCAACCACTCTTCCTTCCCTGCTCAAGGACAACCGCCATGGCTGCTGCAATTTTCCCTCATCCTTACTATCCGATAGACGCCTTGATCGCTGGGTATTCTCCCAATGAAGCGTCAGTCATCACGCTTCTTACCGTGGCCAGCGTGAGCTCTCTTGTTCTCCTGGGGACGACCTGGTCCTTGGTCAGCCTTGCAAAATCCAGTTTGCGCCATGGCGACAGATTTGCTATTCTCTGGTTTGTCTTATGTATGTCTGGTCCCTTCGCATGCAAGCACACGTGGCTAATAGGATGTAGCTGGAAGCCTTCATTGTTTCTTCGAAGGGTATTTTATCTTCAATCATGATCGGATGGGATCCGGACAGGACTTTATTGGCCAATTGTGGAAGGAATACGCTCTATCGGATTCACGGTATTTGACTTCGGACACGCTGGTGTTATGTATGGAGACCATCACCGTGGTAAGTTGACCTTCACCTACCGGGCATGTGAACGAACAGCTAAATGTCTCAGTTCGTCTGGGGTCCGCTCTGCTACTTGGTGGCGTACTTGATCTTCACTCAGCACTCCCTCCGGCATCCATTGCAGATAATCGTCTGCATGAGCCATTTGTATGGAGATACGCTATATTACGCGACGAGTTTGTTTGATCACTATGCCCACGGAGTGTCGTACTGTCGGCCGGAGGGTTATTACTTTTGGATCTATTACTTTTTTATGAACTTTATCTGGATCGTGATTCCCTTTTGTAAGTGACGATTGCTCTGCTTCCTCGATGCATACTAACACGCAACATAGATTACCTGTGGCAAAGTGTCGGTACGATATCGAACGCTTTGAAAAGTGTGCAGGAGACGACGAATCAGCGCAAGTCCCGATAGAGGTCTGTGGTTGGAGAATCGGGTATGCGAATCTAGAACGTTGCGAGCAGGGACCAAAGAGCTCTGCGTACATACCACGGAATGCTCCGTACATACAGCCGGCAGCGAGGAGCCTATGATATTCTGCAACACTCCAAAGTACGGAGTAGTCCGCGGTGGATTGAAGACTTCAGAAGAGTTATTTATGGACACGACAATTCAGGCTGCGATCAGGTCGAAACCGGCCCACTCTGGACCCGTAGGCAAAAGAAAAAGAGAAAATACAGTTAAACTAGGTCTCCGGTAGCACACCGGGTCACATTCCCAGGTCATTGCCGTTTTTTTGAGTACCAGAATAGCAGTTCATGGAGGAACAATGACCGGGTGACAGTCTCACGTGGAGGTCGCAGCTAGAACCACCATTTTCCTGCATGAGAACAAAGCGGCGGAGAGACAACAAATTCGCCTCTAAAATAAACTATTTTGGCGCCATTGGACTCTGCATTCTTCATCGCCGTTGGGCGCAGATCCAGCGCTTCCTCGCTCTCATCAGCGCTTCGTTTCCCCGGCAGCACCGCCGCCGACCAGCCATTTGACCGCCTCTTGAACAATTCCTCTACCATACAACTCCGTCCAAGTACTTGCTATCTTCTGCATGGATTGCTGGTCTGAGCGGTATTGCAGCTGAACCAGTTTCTCTTTCGTTGCTGCCCCGGGGCATGTCCGATAGACCGTGAGTACCTTTCTCTGTCTTGATCGGGTTTCATAAACAAAACACCCGGTGACGTCGTTGGCTGGTCCGTCCCTTGTCTCAGCCAGCGCCATTCAACAATCTCATTTATCCTCAGCTCTGCTACAAATGCATCGGATACTTGCTATTTAGCATCTGCTAACCCATTGTTCCCTATTGCGTTTGCAGATATCGATGTCGTCGCCCGCTCCGCACCGCGCCTCCAACCGCGGGGGAAATCCTGCGACAACAGCCAACAAAGGGCCCTCGGCACCAAAGCAGAAAACAGTGGATATCGGGAAACAATTGGGAGCCTACGATACAAACTCTGTTCGTTCGAAGGTCCGCAAATGGCAACAACAAGGAGGTGGGGTAGTCATCGCCAACGACTGCGTTTATTACGAAGAGGACGAGGAGAAGTTGGAGAACAAGTCAAACGCCAACAGTTCACAAGGGAGATCGACTGCGAGGGACAAGCAGACACGTACCTCGAAAATCCGCAGCGAAAGCACTCCCCGGAAACGAGTCATCAGTGACGAACATTGGAAGCTCAACCGGCATGCTCCTAAGCCTAAGGCATCACAGAGCAAGTTACCGCCGCCCAAGCGTATCTCGGAATATACCACAAACGATTCATTGGGCTCGCCACCACCCACACGGGATAGAAGGGATACAATTAGTAATGATAAGCCCAAGCCATCTCCGGCCTCGCGGAGTCGAGAAAGGAGCAGGGCCGCTGTGACCCCGGAGTCCGTCAGACAACACAGGAAGTCCAAGTCAACCCACGATCTCTCTGCAAGGACCGGTAATGATACCAACCGACTTGAGCGACCAAGACCTTCATATTCTCGACCGGAAACGGAAGCAAGGTCTTTACCAGATGAACGGTCCGAGATATCAGAGCGATCGAGGACAAAGTCGTTACCCCCCGAGGCGGATATGGACTGGGCAACCATCGAAGAAAACTTCGCCGAATTGTCGAAAAAGCGCGTGCGAGGACCGGACCCGAGCGCTGCGAAACCGCGTGCCCCTCCTGCTACTTCCCTTAAACCACCCAAGGGCGGTATTTTCAGCCATATGCTAGATGAGTCGAAGAAGATGTTCGCAAGACCCGAGCCGCCAAAGCCTAAAGGAACAAGAATTGAGGCGTGGCTCTCCGGCACCCCGGACACATACACACAGGATGGTGAATCGGATGTTGAAATTCCAGCGCCCCTGAACATGAGACCCAACAAGGCCAAGCACTCCTCTCGTGACAGCTTGGATAAGCAGCATGCTCCTGATTCTCGTAGGCGAGAAGGGAGCCATGATTCCGAGCCACCATCTGAAAATCGGTCTCGGAGGAGTACACACGCTCGACGGTCACGAGATAAGATCGAGGCCGACGAGGAGAAATCTACTGGAGAACTGTCGAGTTTGCGGGAGCGAGATCATACGCCTCCGCCATCGACTAGGAGAAAGTCGTCCGAAAGCAAGCAGAGCAAATCTCCAGCCAATGATAAGGAAAGTGAACCGTCTGAGAAAGTGCGCGAGAAGAGTGCGGAACCCGATCCAGAGGACGATGAGACGGAATCCCACCCTCCGGAGGAAGCAGAAGCATCTGATGACAAGGCGCTCGTTCCGTTTGGACGTGAACGACCCTTTCCCACCACTGGCAATCGGCTCCCTACCATTGCCTCCGCTGAGTCGGACAAGGCAGGGAGTGCCGAGAAACCAGAGGAACCAATTGAACAAGGTCCGTCAGAGGAGGCCGAGTTGACCCCGGTCCAGGAGGTTCCGGATTCAGAAGAACGCGATCAGTTTGATCCCAATTCCTTACCCCTCGTTACCACGCAATTAAAGCGACGGCTCACAACTCATGATGATCTCATCTCTGTTCTGTCCGGGTCGAACGGGAGGAGCCGAAGTCTCAGATCTGCCCGAAGTCTTCGATCAAACAAGAGCCGCGCTCCAGATGCCACTGTTACCGATTTGCTTAGGGAGCTATCGGCAGATGAGGCCAAATACATGCGTGAGCTCAAGACGCTGGTCGGTGGCGTCATCCCGGTGCTTCTTACATGCGTTCTGTCGAGATCAGAATCGGCCGTTGCAGCTGGTCTGTTTCGGCCTTCCATGGACCCTAAGGATGAGATGAACTTTACTAGGCCCATAGTCGACATGGGTGTGGCTATTGAGCGTCTCAAGTCGCTACATAAGCGTATTCCCCAAGAGCAAGTTGACCCCTTGCTCCATTGGGCTACTGGCGCGCAAAAGGTGTATCGAGACTATCTCAAAGCATGGAGATTGGGGTTCAAGGATGTGGTTGTGAACTTGGCGCCTTTGGACGAGTCTGAGGCCACGAAGAACAAGGATGAAAAAGAAGATGGCAACAATAATAACTCTGAAACAAGGAGCTTAGATGAAGGAATGGCACGGGACGAAAACGGTGACATTGTGGATAGCGAGGGCGAGAAGGTTGACGTGGCATACTTGCTGAAACGGCCTCTGGTTCGGTTAAAATATTTGGCAAAAACCTTTAAAGGCATCAATATGCTTCAACCATCCTCCAAAGCCGACGAAACTGCATCGTCTTACCAAGCCCTTGTCACAGAGGCTCGCCGTCGCGCCCGGGAAGAACGTGCCAGGTTAGAAGATGAATCTGCTTCGAGCATCGATCCAACCCGTGCCCGTGATCCGGCCACCCTCGGAGCCCTGGCTGGGGTCACCGTTAGCCAGACACGACGTGTGCGGGCACGCGATTTTTTCAACTTGTCCCTTTACCACTCCAGTGGTCAGGTCATTGACTGCCGCGCGGAACTTCTGATGAGAGACAATGCTCCAGTCAATGGTGCTGGTGGCGACTTGCTTATCTGCGAGATTGACCACTCGGACCGCTGGCTGCTGTTCCCGCCTATCGATGCCGGGTGCGTTTCAGCTCGCAATGGGGACACAAAGGGCGAGGTTGTGGTCATGATCCGCAGTCCGCCAGGCCAGGCGAAGGCCTGGCAGGAAGTCATCTCGCTCCAGATCGAAGAGGAAGAGGTCGCGTTCGAATGGATTCAGTTGCTTGGATTGCATCCTATCCCGCCAACTATTTGCAGGAGTCAGAGTTTCATTGACCGCGCGAGGCAGCGACAGAAGCAATTGCAGCAGCAACAACAACAACAGCAACAAGAACAAGATGCTCCTCCCAGTCTTCCAACAATTCAAGAGACACCTCCAAGCCCCAGGCACCTTGACGTTCCCATCGGGGAAAAGGCAACTGCTCGTGCTGTGCGCCGCTCCCTGACCCCCAAGGACCCGTCCACAGAACCAAGTATCTTTGGATCGTCATTCGCGCTGGAATCGCGAGATTCGTTGAACACAGATATTACACGACAATCAGATTATGTATCAGAAACTGCTAGGCCTGTTACAGCGTCGCCACAGCCTTCTATTCTGCACTCCAGAGACCCCAGGGCCATGACTCCCGTGGACGACAAGTCTCCAGGGCTCAAGCGATCGAAAGCCAAACGGGTTTCACGTGTCGGTGAGAGTCCCTCGCCAGCCCCCGAAGACAAACCATCTCCGTCCACGCCCAAGAAGAGCGAGAACAGACTTCCTGCTCCATCTCCTAGTCCGGGTCACGGTCCCAAGTCCAACAAGGAGCAGCAGCGCTCGTCACCCCAAGCTGAACACTCAGCTCAGCCATCCCCGCGTGTCTCATCTACACCTTCGAGGAGCCTGCCTTCCATCCCCAAGATTCGCCCAGCAAGCAGTTACACCCATGTGACTGAATCATTGGGTTCTCCATCAGATGAGGAGGATGAAATTTCCTTGGACTATGATGATCTACCCGAGACTCCAACTAGGAGGGAGAGCCACAGCCTATCGGACTCCGGTTCCAGTCAACCCGATGACGGCGACGAGCCTCCTCCGCCGCCGCCTCACCGTTCACCAAGCTCGAGCGTTGCGAATGCACCTGTTCTCAGCCCAACTGGCGGACAGCAGAGACGACGGGGTTCATCGCCGCTTAAGCATGAGTATGAGCCCTCCACGGCCTCGGATTCTCACTCTGACTCTAATTCCGAAACGTCAACCGTCAGACGGTATGATATGGATTCAGCATCCGAGTACTCTGGATCAGAAGACGACTCGGAGGACGAGGATGAGTCTGAAGACGAGCTGGACTCGACTCTTCCGCCAACTGAATCTCGTGATCCTCCCAGGCCTTCTGAACAGGCATCTATCGTTCCCTCTGGCAGTAGTATCTCCCCATCTCACTCTGCGTCACAAGTCGGGTATCGAACCGTGCCCGCACAGCCCACAAAGTCTTCTAGAGTGATGGCATCGATCTTTGCCTGGTCTGACAAGGGCACCTGGGAGAGTTTGCTGTCTGATGAGTGTGTTATCATCGTCAGCCCTGGCCTTATTGAAGCTTACGAGATGAGCGTTGCTCCTTCGGAGTCCGGTCATGAGGATGGCGCGCAATCCAGCAAAGTACGACCTATGATCGCTCTCGAATTAACACCCCTGGTGCCCATCCGCCGCGGCACGGCCATTGACATTAGCATCCGTTCGCCGCCAACTGATCGATCAAAGGTTACCTGGAGCAACAACATCATGTTCCGCTCCCACAACGCCGACGAATGCGAAGTCCTATACGGCCTAATCAACAACTCCCGCATCAACAACCCAACCTACATCGCCCTACAAAACGCCCGAGGCCCATTCGCCGACCAGCCAGACCCCCTAGAACGCTCCAACAACACCGCCGGAGGCATGTTCGGCTGGCCCCGCCGCCGCAAGAGCTACCGTGCCTCAGCATCCTCCCCGCGCTCCCTGGCCGATAACTCCGAAAGCAGCGTGGGAACCATGAGCAGCGCATTCTCCGCCCTGAAGCGTTTCGGCAACGGAAGCAAGATGTTCAACATCCCGCGGTCAACGGTCACCTCGCGCAACGGCCAAGAAGACGGCTCCAGCACAGCTGGCGGCTCGACATCAGGAATCGGCCGCATCGCAGCTGCCATCAAGGGCGTCGACGGAATCGGTCTATCTAACGCCAAGATCCGCATGTACGTCCGCGAGACGCAGACCAAGTGGCGCGACATGGGTGCCGCCAGATTAACTATCATGCCCGCTCCTGCATCATCAACGCCCCGCCCCAACACCGCGGGCAGCGATGCCACCAGCACCAACAACCCAGACGCCCGCCGCAGCGGCCTGCAAGAACCCCAGAAACGCATCGTGGCCCGCGGTAAGACGCGCAACGAGGTTCTGCTTGACGTATGTCTGGGCGAGAGCTCGTTCGAGCGCGTGGCGAGGACCGGTATTGCTGTGTCTGTGTGGGAGGATGCGCATGCTGGTGGAGCGATGCCGGAGAAGGGTGGTGTTACTGGGGGTTCGTATAAGATTTATATGATCCAGATGAAGAGTGAGGCGGAGGCGGCGTATACGTTTGGGTTGGTGGGGAAGTTGAAGTATTGATTTGATTTGTTCGATGGAGTATTGTGGATTGATTTATGAGGGTTGAGGTTTGGTTTGGTTTATGAGTGATTGATTTATGCGATTTGATGGTTTACGGTGTTTTATGTGGTTATTTATGTTTTGTTTTTGCACACACATGTGTGTTTTGATCATACCCCATTTGTTTTTTATATTGTTGTCCTTGGTATTTATCCATGTGATATTGATACTTGTATATGAAGTCGAGATATAACATACATGACTTGGTATATTGCATTGTATTCATTTTATATAAACCCATGCCCATTCCATATTCCATGATATACAAACAAGTAAACATAATGCCAGTCAGGGGTATCATCATATCAAGAACCACCATCTATCCTAAATTATAACGCAGGCAATAAACAAACTAATCTACCATGATGGGAGTAGAGACTGAATTCTCTCTAGCCTCACCTTTGGTAGCATCATCCCCAGCGCCATCACCAATCGTATCACTGCTAGGAAGAGCACCCCTCTTCTTAAATATAAACCCAACCCGATTATCCTCCTCCTGAACCAACGGAAACAAAACATCATCATCGTCAATCGCTTTCATGATATCATTCTCTGCGAATTTAGACCTCGACATCAAGAGGGGGTCGATGTGCGCATACGCAGCGAGTGATTGCTGCATTTTGTTCTTTTGGTTTATGGGTTCGTCGGTTTGTTCGTCTTCGTCTTCGTTGGTGTTAGGGTTGTGTTTGCGTTTGGATGGGCGGGTGCGTTGGCGTTGGCGGATGAGGCGCTCTTGTTCTTCCATGTCGACTTCGGAGGCTTTGAGGAGGGTTGGGAAGTCGGGAAGGTCGAGGATTTCGTCTTCATCGTCGTTATCTTCTTCTTTGTTTTGTTCCGGTGATTCTCTTGCAGAGGAGCCCTCCGGCTCATCCTTATTCGGAGGAGCTACACCCCAACCCCCACATCCACACCCCAGCAGATCATGCGTCTGACACAAACTCTGCTCATCCAACCGGAACAAATCTTTAAGCTCATCTCTCGAAAACTGCGCAACCCCATCCTTCCGCTCCATAACACTATCCGCCAACCCAATCTTAGTAACCTGCCTCTGCCAAATCTTCTCCTCAAGACTTCCCTTCAACAAAACGCGATAGATCCGACAATGCCGTTTCTGTCCATCGCGGTGAATCCGCGCCATCGCCTGGACATCCGTGGCCGGATTCCAGTCGACGTCGAAGAGCACGAGACGGCTTGCGCCGATGAGGTTCAGGCCCGTGCCGCCTGCTTTCGCGGAGAGGAGGAAGGCGAAGCAGACGGAGGCGGGGAGGCGGTTGAAGTCTTCGACTAGAGATTGGCGTTTTGCGGCGGGGGTGGAGCCGTCAAGGCGGAGGAAGGGGAGGGAGAGGGAGGAGAGGAGTTTTGCGAGGAGGTCGAGGGTGGAGGTGTAGTTTGAGACGAGGACGATTTTTTCGGAGGTCTTGGTGCGGAGGTTGTGGAGGAGTTGGTCGAGGACGCGGATTTTGGCGCTCATGCCGGGGGAGTTGTTGAGGCGGGCGAGTTTGGGGGGGATGGAGGAAAGAAGGGATGTGATTGTTTCGCTGGGTGTGTCTTTGCCGTTTTGCGCGGAGAGTAGGGATGGGCTGTTGCAGACTTTCTTGAGGATGGTGATGAGTTGTAGGGCACTTTCGGAGTTCCCAAGGACGCTTTGGAATACAGGTGAGGCAAGGACGTGTTTGTAGAAATTGGCCTGGGCGTGCGTAGGGTTGCAGAAGAGGACGTATTCCGTCTTCGGTGGGAGGTATTTGGCCAAGATATCTGCTGTCCTGCGCAGCATGAACTTCGACGTGAGCTCCCTTAGCTCTTCACCACGAGCCTCGCCTTTTTCAATGTCTTTCCGCGTTGCTTCTGGTTGTCTGCTTCTCACGATTGGCGTTTCGAATTCCTTAACAAAAGCTTTGAAAGTTCCCAGAACGCCGGGGTTAACCAAGTCCACTGCCGCAAAGAATTCTCTCAGATCATTCTGAATAGGAGTTCCAGAGAGAATAACCCTCTTCGCAGCATTCAAAGACTGAATCGCCTGACCACTCTTGTTCTGCAGCGTCTTCAATCGATGTCCTTCATCTGCAATGATAATATCGACACCAGCACCTCTCGTAAGTGCCTCCTGGACAGTCCTCAACTTCTCATACCCCACGATCATGACGCTATAAGCCTTGCCCATCGTGAAATCCGTCAATCGCTTCCGATTATCGTCGAGGACAAAGACTCCAATCCTCTCATTACCCAGCCACTTCCGGAACTCCTTTCTCCAATTGCTGATCAGCGTTACTGGGCAAACAATAAGAGCCTTCTTCACCACGGGCTGACTCTCATAGATCGGGCTCTGCTTCAGCAGCGTCCACAACAGCGTAATCGTCTGTAATGTCTTCCCGAGTCCCATATCATCCGCCAGAATCGCACCTTCACCATTGAACGAACGCAATCCCATCACGCACTCATAGAGGAACTGTACACCCTCCCGCTGGTGTTGACGAAGATGCTTGACCAGAATCGGATCAACAACCACATCGACAATCTGCTTTCCCTGCGGTGCTGAATCGGGCCGCTTCATCACCAACGCCCCAGGCGCTTTCGGATCATGCCGTGGAGTAGGAAGACTTTTCTTCTGCGGTATGACAGTCGTCTCCAACATCGGCGTCTTATACGCACTGGTCGACCTGGCAGTAGCGCCAGTCGTAGCAGCATTCCTCGTCCCCGTCTTATTCTGACCCGCCAAAGAAACAAACTGTTTCGTAGGCATAGACGGCGCAACTGGAGCGGTATTGCTCTCAAGAAAAACCCTCCCCGACATGTACTCTTTCCTCGGGACCTCAGAATCAACTTCGATCTCTTTACTCCCAGTGGACAGCATCGTGCCGGGCTCGAGTTTCGACCCGTGCATTACACGGCCCATATACTTCCCTGACATATCTTGTAGATAGGCGTAGCCGTCGTCGCGGGTGATTAGGATACCGTCTCCGTCCCAGGTTTTGTTCTTTTTCGTGGTTGGTTTGCGCCTATTGTACACAATAGCCATTAGCATATGAGAATGACCAGCGTATAAGGGGAGCATGACTTACCACAAGACATTAAAGAACCTCTCCCCTCCAGACCCATTCCCATCCGCATCCCCCGTCTTCTTCTCCTTCTCCTTCTCACCACTCTCACCACCACCCAACCCACCCTGATTCCTCACCTGAAGCAACGGCCTTCGTGGCGCTGACTCCGTCTGCAAACGCGGTTTCTTAGCCGGAGGTGCATCCTGGTCATCTGGAATGGTGATTGTTTCTCGCGGGGCAGGTTCAGTTCCAATTTCATTCGACGGCGATGGTTGTGGTTGTGGTTGTGGTTTCCTTATTAAAGGAGGCTTAAAGGGCTTGAAGACCATGGCGATGTGAAAACAGTCTTCAAGCTGCTGTTCGTTGTTTGTGCTGTCTGGGTTGGTTGGATGTTGGCGAACGCGTTGCGCGAGACGCGGTGGAGCGTGGGCACGTGATTTCATATTGCCCTTTTTGGGTCGACTAATTTGACTGCGAATTGGAGTAAATGTAAGAATGAATACAACGTCGAATACTTGAATACTTAAATCATCATGAAACCACACTGCGCAAAGATTGTGTTGATATTAATGAAGCGAGAAATCATCATCTATATACGAGCCGTGTCATGCCGCAAGACGCTTTTTAAGGGTAATCAAAAAACATTAATCCGTAAAATTTAGATATCAGGTAAAGCGCTCAAGTCAGAGCCAAGGAGAAAAAGAGGACACGATGAACGAAAAGGGTATGAACGAAATAACAGCAAGTGATGTGTGAAAGAAAAAGGACAAAACAAAATAGGCGATGGAGATCACCATCACCTCGCATCATCCAGAACGACCTTGTCAGTCAGAGGAATATTCTTCGGTCCCTCATACGATCTCATCCGGAAGAGCCACCACACGCCCACAAAGACTGTCAGACCACCAGTAATCAAGCAGGCGTAGTTCATCGAGGCGGCATCAGTCGGCAGAGCGTAGGGGAAGCAGAAGATGATAACGAAGGCAACGATGTAGACGCAGGAAATAGCGTTGACAATGAAGCCAATAAGTCCCTTCATCCAGAAGAAGCCGGGCTGGAATGACGACCGACGGGTCAGGATGTGCGGGAAGATGGCGGCAAAGTAGGAAAGACTGGAGAGTTGGACGAAGGAGCCAACGAAGGCATTGAAGGCGGTCGATGAGCCGACGTAGATACACGCGAGGATGGTGATGATGACGCCGCAGACCAGGGTTGCGTTGAATGGGTTGTGCATCTTGCTGTTGACGCGGCCGAGCCATTTGGGGAAGGGGGTGGCTCTGTCGCGAGCAAGGGTCCAGAGAGTACGGCCGGCGGTGATGTAGCAGCCGCAGCAAGTGATTAAGGTAGGCAAGAAGGCGACGATCAGCAATCCGAGAGCTCCGCCTCTGGTTCCGGTGGCCTGGTGGTAGATCTCGGCAAGGGGGAAACCGTAGACGCTGGAGATGACCTTTGGGAGGTCATTGATCGAGTAGAAGATGGCAATCATGTAAAAGATACCGGTGACGAAGCCAACGCTCATCTGGGCCAGGATGGCCTTGGGGATGTTACGGCTGGGTTGAGGGATTTCTTCCGCCAGATGCGAGGAGCAATCGGGAGTTCCCACACTGTAAGCACCGTTGAGCATTCCTGCGACAAAGACAAACCCTTGACTCTCGTAGCCCGTTTTGTTCTGCCATTCGCGCCAGACAAAGTCGTTGGTCGCATACGGCTGGCCGTTGACATGGGGCATGACTGCGCAGACGATAATCGTAACGAAGACACCAGCAAGAATGAAAAACATGCCCAGGTTACCGATGTATGGAAGAATGCGGTTCAAGAACAGGACGATGCAGCAGCAGACCCATGTGCAGATGACGAAACTGACAAATATATGCCAGGATTTCGGTGTGAAGCCGGGATTCATGAGGGCGTACATAGAAACGGTTTGTTGGCCGAGGATCGACGACATCGAAGTAGCACCCAAGATCCAAGCAAGACAGTTCCAGAAACCAGCGAAGAAACCACACGGACGACCATACTTTCCAGCGGTGATCGAAGCCCAGTGATAAACACCACTGGCCGAAGGCATACCAGATGCCAGCTCCGCAATCGACGCTGCAACTAACCAGTAACAAACCGAGACAGCAATACTATTGCGGTTAATATGCAGTCCCGATGGAGTGTATGATAAGAAGCTTACAATTCGTAAATCACACCCGGCGGACCTCCATTGCTCAGCGCAGTCGTCACACTACCACCTTGCGCAATCCAAGTGTTTCCGGTTGTGACGGCCACGGCACAGATACTGAGCAAGCTGAAATTCCGTTCGAGTTCCTGGCGATGACCCGATGGGTTGATTAATTCCCCGGAGGCTCGTTCCTCGCTGGCGGCCTCGACGGTCTGCATCTTTTCCTCGGGTTTCGGGGTGAAATTTTCTGTCGTCATCTTGGCGATTCAATAGATGCGACGTAATGACGACTTGAATAATGATTGAGTGTAGAAATTATTGTATATGTAGGGCGAAATCAACGGAGTTGGATAAAGGGGTTCACGAGAGGCGAGAGTTGGCGGGAATGACGATAGAATGTAGCACAAGGGTTAAAGAACGACACGACACAACGACAGAATGCAGACGACAAAAATTGAATATCATAAGGTTCAATAACGGCCGGACATGACAGCCTGCATAACGTTGGGCAGCATCGAAAAAGAAAAAGAAGGAAAGAAGTGAGATAAAGCGGAGGGTTTATACTTGGGGTGTCTCGTACACTTTTTGGGTGCGTGCAGCTGAGATTGTGGAACGTGTGGACCTGTCTGCGTGGATTTGAAGAAACTTAGTACGCATCTATGCCCAATCGGAGAAACATATCCCTCTACGCGCATGAGGCAATAATCCACCGAGCACTTGATAATTGGCCGCCGGGATACGGCTGCCCACGGGCTACACTCCAAGAGGATCAGCGAATCATGACGGGGGACGCGGAGAATGCTCTTTTCCTAAAAGGGGAGCTTGAACAGATGCAACTCTATCAGGACTGATGCAGTCTGGTACTACTAGAGGCGATGTTGGCGCATGAGGTGGTGGCTACAAGGTGGTGGCGTTGCGTGAACTTATCCAAAACATACAAGCCTTTTTTGCTTTTGCTTCATGTACCGAATTTCTCGAAGCTACAAGGTACTTAGGAGCACATGCCGTGATGTTCGGCCCATAGGGATAATACAAAGACCGCACTCATTATCCATATTGTGAACAGGGACGAGTATCCTAGAACTGACTCGAGTATCAGAGATATGACGGCTCTCTATCTAAGCACTGGCCATCCGCTACGCCAAAGTACGGAGTACAAGTACGAAGGACGAAATACGATAGCGCTAGCACAGCATGAGGTAATTAGCATCAATTGGCAATTAACATCAATAACCGATTCTGATAAGAATAAACAATCATGCGATTCAACCATCTTGCAATCCGACCTGTCAATACGGAGTACGGCGATTTTATAAGTCAATTGCTAGCCACCGCGGTAGAAGCCGATGGTCAGCTTAAATACACCGACCAGGGTGTCCTCTTAAGTACTTCGTAGCATTCCATGAGCCTCGTATTATCGGCAATTCCGAATCTCAGATCGGTCAATTTATCTCAGGCCGGAGCACGGAGTCCTCTGTAATGTCGGTGCTCGCTCTACTCCGGAGTAATATCCACCTGTCTGGCCCAATTTTTTGTCCTCCAAACCCATAATTACCGTCACCATACCCGTCAGCAAGCCATTGGTAATGGATCCCCTCTCGTGGGATAGAGTCTTGGAGTCGCTCCTGAATCGTAGGACAGTGATCCCTGCACGACGGCGCGATACGGCACGCTCACTGGCAGCTTCCCGCAGCGCCGGACTTGAGCTTATTTATTTATTTATTTATTTTTATTTTTTTATTTTTTTTTTTTTGCCCCTGAAAGTTTGATCGAGAAGACGCTCGTGTGGATTGACCGATGCGGGAGGTTTCTAGAAATTCTGGTGGCGATGCTGGGCTCGATGTATTAATGGGATTGTGTTCATTTCTCATTCCTGCATCCCTGTTCTAAATTATGCTAGATTACGGGATTGCCTTGGAAAGTGCAGGGATGCTGGATGGATAGTTAGTTCGCACAATTACCGAGGACACGAAGGCATACAAGTACGGACGGTCACGGCTACGGACGAGGCACGGAGAATCAACGGAGTACCGATGACAGAGACAGAGTTAACTGACAGAAGATATTATCTGATCCGACGCCGGTGGGATGATGGATTGAGTTCAATAAAACGGCGGTAGTTACGCATGGAACTGCCTTTGCATCTCTGAATTACCCGAGGATGAGAGGTCTTGGATCAAAAGAAAAGACGCAAAAGCGAGTTAATAATCCCACCATGAACCTGCAGTAATCAAATCTAGATCTGGAATATTAGAGAAAGTTGATTCCCCACTGTTCACGAAGCTTCTACGTGCTCTATCCTGGACAACATTCCAGAATCGGAATGTGACCGAACCTCAACATATGATCCCACGGCATCCTCTGGTACACAGTGCTATATCCAAGGTATTTGTCCATATAGTGAAAATCCCCCCTCATAACCATCAGGGCAGTTGCCGTGGTTAAGGAGATTCAAAATTAGTATCTGTATTAATCTTACCATACGGTAACCGTGACAGAAGGCAAAAATAGATCTTTGCTTTAAAGTTGACGCTAATCTATGCAGCCCCACCTGTCCCGCCAGTAATAATGTGGTATTCTTCAGTAATACACAGTACTCCGTACAATTCCACAATCCTCCACGCACAGGATGCGGGATATTAACGTATCTTATTATTGGGATGACAATTATTGCTCGTAGGGACTCAGGGTGTTAACTATCTTAGGAACAGCTTGCTGCACGATGATTCAGGGTGTTCGTGGAGTCATGGCTCCTTGAGCACGCGACCAATCAATGTCACTGTATATAGCACTCTGTTCGGAGCACCTGCTGCTCTTACTCGGTAAACGCCAATGCAAAGTTTGTCATTGCCAATAGAATAGCAGACATAGAAACTGTACTCCGGAGTACTGTACTCTGTGCGGTACCTGACCTAAAGCCAATCCGCCCCCGGGTGGTCCAATAATCAACGTCCGTGAGCCATGGGTCAAGCTCGCCCCTCGGCTTCAGCTCTTCTCGCTCGTTGGTCCATGTTTATTATTCTTATCATAGTGTTCCTTTTCTCACCAAAAGCAATTCTCTCATGATCTTCCCTTCATGATCCCTACCCTTAATTCCGCTTCTGGTTGAATCTGGTCCAATTACGCTGAAAAGTTTATCTGGCTGCCCGGGAAATGTAGGTCACCCTTCTTATATCCTGCATGTATCCGCATTTCTCGCACTTGTTTCTCCTTCTCTTTCCTTTTTGGCTCTACTGGGAATGATCCTTTCGTTAATCCTCTCTTTCCCTTGTTTGGTAGGTTGAGAGCCGACAAGATGTCCAGTCTAGGTCCGGACTTTGCCCGCAGATTTGCGCGGGAAACATGGGCTCTCTATGCTGTTGGGATGCTGGGTGTATGTTTGCGATTGTAAGTCCTCACCTTGTGTACAATTAGATGAGGATGATGGTACTGACAAATTAGCACCGCTCGTATTCGTCGATTAGGCATGCGCAACCTTCAAGCCGACGACTATGTTATGATGTTCGCTGTCGTGTGGTATACCATTCTCTGCGTGGCTCTGAATAAGGTGGTCTCCGGCGGCGGATCGAATCTGATGACGGACGAAGATGTGAGGAACTTGACGCCGGAGATCTACAACGAACGAGTTGAAGGAAGCAAATGGGTGTTTGTGAGCGAACATTCATTTGTAGGGGCCATCTGGTCATTAAAGACGTGCATGCTCGTGATTTATGCCCGTATCACGTATGTTGCCAACCATATGATCAACAAGATGTGTGATGTGCTAATTATTGTAGTGAGGGACTGCACCAGAGACGCTGGATCAATTGGCTGGCCATCTATGTTGGTCTTGGATTTATCGCGACTGAGTTGACGTTGTTTCTCATCTGCCGGCCATTGTCGAATTACTGGGCCGTGCCTACGCCAAACTGTACGTCAACCTTTGTCTGGTCAATGCTCCTCTTATACTAACTAACGACAGATCAATGCTCGTCGTACCAATACTACGAAATCATCCAAGGCTGCATCCACATCTCCGCCGACATCTTCATGCTCATCATCGCCATCCCCCTTCTAATGAAAGTCCGCGTCCCCGTGAGACAAAAACTCATCCTCCTCATCATCTTCGGCATGGGCGCCTTCGTCATCGTCGCCGCCATCCTCACCAAAGTCTACTGTCTCGTCCCCGAACTCATCTCCTACGTCTACATGAATTGGTACTTCCGCGAAGCCACCGTCGCCGTCCTAGTCACCAACATCCCCCTCGTCTGGTCCCTCCTCCGCGACGTCTTCCCGTCCCTCAAGAGCTGGACCGGTGGATCCCGCGGCCGCACAGAAAACCGCTACCGCTCTGGTCGGTGGACATTCAGCAAGGGCTCTGCGATTCGATCAACCTATGGACCACCCAGTCGGGGCGGTGTCAGTATGCACAGTATGCACGACTACCGACGGAGTATGCCATTCACGCCGCCGCAAAAGGTCATCTCGGAGATTAGTGAGAGCCCGGAGCCGAGCGAAGGCCGGGAATATAGCGATGACGGTTCGACGCGGGGACTGCGCATTCGGCAGGATGTTACGGTGACGGTGGAACGTGGTTCGCATCCACCGGCGCTGGATCAGTGGGAGGCCAACCGGACTCGAGCTGAGAGTCAGGTTTAAGTTTTTTTTTTTTTCTCACACTGATCTATCACTGATCTATTATTCATCTTTCTTGTATATAATCACTTTCGGCCTTTCTTTTCTTTTTTGTTACGCCATGGACTGATGATACGATACCTTTATGGGCTTTTCCACGAGATCTCTCATCTGCCAATGAGGGTTGAGAGTGGCGGGGTTTGCCCTCTGATCTGCATGTGGGACGGAACTTTGTTTTCTTTTTTTCGGGCACTGTCTGGAAATACGGATATACTCCGGAGTAATTGTACTTGTACATAGAGATATACAAAAATCTACAGAGTATTAGAGATTATTTTACACTTTCCTCCATCCTCCAAAGTACATATCATATACTTGATATTACTTCAACCCTACCTAAGGCACGTGCCCAGCTGAATACAGGACGGTAAAATACCAAAAATCCTAGCGTCCCGCCGATCTCCCGGTCTGTGCCTGACAACAACCCAATCAACGCGCAGACCACCTCTGTGGGGAAAAAGCATACGTCAGAGTAGCCGACCACTCGGCTTGGCCATGGTACGTATTGGAGTATTCACTGCTATTGGATTACTATTGGACAGACAAGTACAGAGTACCTTGGGGTTGATCAGAACCCTTGGCTGGCTAAAATATACCGACATGTCTGTTCTCGGTACAGAGTACTCACTATTGAAGACTGTTCACTGCTAGCAATGCGATATCCAAGTGGACAAGAACAGAAACTCTCATCCGAAACATCAAAACTCTACTAGTAGTCGAACTCAAAACCGACTGTCAAATGTAGTTGGCACATGTCTACTTTTCTTAGTCGCGTGCCGTGGGTATCACTGGTTCCATGGTTCGTCGCTGAAACTGTACCAAGTCTTACTCTCCCGGGACATCAGATTCTCATGGTTCCATGGATACATATGTAGCAAATAAACGTATGTATTTTATCCGGATTTACCCTCAACCGGCCTGCCGAGGGGGAGTTGACCGGTTCACGGGATCTGCGCGCGGTGATCTCTCGAGTGGGATACTGTTTGTCCACTGTCCGTAGTAAAAACTTGTGTCTCCGTGCACTCCGTGCACTCCGGAGACAGCGGAGGGAGGCATTAAACTTTGCTTTGGAGTCGCTTATGCAAAGTTTGTTTGGGGGTCTGGGTTGTCGTGGAGGTGACCTTGTTGACCGTTGGACTAGTACACTTTTGTACATACGGGGATGGAGTGCATGCACGTGGTCTTGGGGCTCGATTGCTATCTTGGTTTAGGTGCAGGTTTGGGACCTACTTTATTTGATTCCGGAGAAGGGCTAAGTGAAATACCGGTGTTGTGAGCTTGGTGAGTGGTTGGTTGATGCGATTGGAGTACTCTGTACAACGTTCATATGTATCCATATGTAGTAACTTTATTCGATTAATTCAAACGTATCGACGTATTCCACGAGAAGCCACTAGTATTCTTTATCACTACTGTCGTTGCTACTCTGTACTATCTCTTCTGTATCACCTCTTCTCGTAAAGACACGTGACTGCCCCGCGTGCCAATAACATCCCACTATCACATCCTCATCTCAGCAACATCAGGGAGTCCTTCTAGTATCCCCTACAAAAACACACCGGTCAATCGATTATACATAAATTCAAATATAGAACAGAAACTATAATTCCCTCAAATACCGCAATACTGCAAGTACACCCCGAATCCACTCACCTGCCATGCACTTAAGTAAGTTACTAGTACTAACCTAGCAACAGATAGTCCCTGCCAATCCACGTCTATCAACAACTCAGTGTGTGGTGTACTTATTTGTATGTACTCCGTAAGTACGCTGAATTAAGTTGACGGTGTTGAGTTGGAGCTTGTCGCTCGTCTATCATACCCTGCATGCACGTTATCCCGACTAGCTCATAGCTATGGCAACCTCGTGGTCGTTTCTGGGCCTGGAAGGTCTGCATGTTTTCATTGCCGGTGCGCCGGGGGGTATTGGGGAGAGGCTTGTGGGGGAGTTTCTGAGTAAGTTCACCCTAATTAACTACTGGAGATGCTGCGCATGTAAGCTGTGATCCACGGAGGATGGTTTCATGTGACTGCAGTGTAAAATGCCCTAATCTGATTTAATCGCAAGCTAACTAGAACAGACCAGGGCTGTAAAGTGACAGCCCATGACCTTCATCCATACATCCCAGACTCAGTCACAAATTCAGACAGACACTCGCGTCTGAATATCGTGACAGGCACCGCCACAGACGAACAATCCATCCAATCCAGCATCTCCCAAGCTACCAAGTGCTTTGGTCCCATCAATATCCTAATCGCCAACGCTGGTATCACTGATGAAAGAAATGACTATCCCGTCTGGGACATGCCCCTGGATGTCTGGGAGAAGACGTCTCAGGTCAATGCCCGGGAGACTTTCCTCACCATCAAGCATTTTCTCCGTGCTGCGAAAACTGCACAGCTGTCTCTTGGTAAAGAACTGGACAATCTGGCTATTGTTGTGGTAGGGAGTCAGATAAGTGATGGGTTGATTCAGGGTGTGAAGAATAATATTTCTCAGTTGAACAGTAAGGCCAGAATCAACGCTGTTGCACTGGACGATCCAGGAAACATAGCTCGCACCACATCCTTCCTAGCCTCCAACCGCGCAGCAGGCCACATCACCAGCCAATGCAGCAGAAGTATTGAAGAAATAAATCAGCAAAACAAACCCAAGACCCCCCAAACTCAACCAGAACAATCCACCTCAATCCCCCCAACCCTAACAAAACGCAACAAAATCCGCGTCGCCATCTCCATCGACCTCGACGCCGTCTCCGGCTGGCTAGGAACCGGCTACCACCCCGACAACGTCCTAGCCGACTACTCAGCCGGTTTCTTCGCCGCCAAAGTCGGCGTCCCACGCCTCGTCCGCATGCTCCAAAAACTGCACCTCGCAGATCGCTGCACGTGGTTCATCCCAGGACACTCCGCAGAAAGTTTCCCGGACGAAGTTGACCAGGTTGTCAAAAGCGGTGCTGAGATCGGACTACACGGCTACGCACACGAAGGCGCATACCAACTCACCGTCGAGCAAGAGCGAGACATCCTAGTAAAATGCATCGCCATCGCAACAAAACTCACCGGCAAGAGGCCAGTGGGCTACAGAGCACCCCTCTACCAACTCCGCGAATCAACCCTCGACCTCCTCGAAGAACACAACTTCGAATACGACGCCTCCCTAACAGACCACGACAGCCACCCGTTCTTCGCGCCCCGCCGACCACCCCTAAAACCAATCGACTACTCCCTCCCCGCGTCTTCCTGGATGCATCCCCTCCCCCCCTCCACACCCTCTAATCCCCAAGACCGCAGACCGTTAGTCTGCATCCCCTGCAACTACTACATGGAAGACATGACGCCGATGCAATTCCTGCCACACGTGCACAATTCGCAGGGATACACTGATACGCGGCTGATTGAGAATATGTGGAAGGATCGGTTTCTGTGGATTCGGGAGAATGAAGTGGAGCCGGTTTTTCCGGTGCTGATGCATCCGGATACGAGTGGGATGGCGCATGTGATTGGAATGATGGAGAGGTTTTTGGGGTGGTTGAGGGAGTGGGAGGGGGCTGGGGAGGTGGAGTTTTGCCAGTCCGGGGAGGTGGCAAGGTGGTGGAGGGAGAAACAATCGTCTACGAGTAGTACTTAGTATTTTGGTGTAGTGTCTATTGTTGTGAGTGGAATGGTTAGAAGGTTGGATATTAAAGTTGATTCTATAAGACTATACACAGAAGATATATCACCATAAGGAGCAATAAAGCAAAAGCCAGATATATGCAAAAAAAAAAAAAAAAAAAACAAACCATCACACATAAGCATAACTCATCATCATATATATTAAATCAATCGAGTATTTATTCATCATACAAATCCATATCCCCATCCGTCGACACCTCATCCGAATCAATCATATCCTCATCATCCTCATCAGCATCTGGCAACTCATGATTTGGTAGAACCGAAATCCGTCCATCAACCATGACAACTCTCGCAACCTCGCCGTCGCGGATACTGCCCCGCAAGATAAGAATGGCCATGCGGTTGAGGACTTCTCTCTCGATGATACGGCCGAGTGGCCGTGCGCCGTAGGCGGGTGAGTACCCGGATTCACCGAGGTAGTCTTTGACTTCTTCGGTGCAGGAGATGGTGACGTTGCGGTCGTTTTCAACAAGACGGCGCTGGACTTCTGAGAGGCGGAGGTCGACGATCTTGCGGATCTCGCGTCTTGTGAGGCGGTTGAAGATGACGGTGGAGGAGATGCGGTTGAGGAATTCGGGAAGGAAGTAGTCCCGCAATGCGCCCATGACGAGTTCGCGGGTTTGAGGGTCGATAGCGCCGTTCTTCAATGATGGGCGGGCGAGGAAGTCCGCGCCTAGGTTGGAGGTCATCACAACGATGCAGTTGCGGGCGTCAACGATACGGCCTTGACCATCTGTGATGCGACCGTCATCCATGAGCTGGAGGAGGACGGTAAGAACTTCCTTCGCGGCCTTTTCGACTTCGTCGAAGAGGAGAATCGAGAAGGGGCGGCGGCGGAGGTTCTCTGTTAGCTGGCCACCGGCGTCGTGGCCGACGTAGCCTGGTGGTGCACCGATCATACGGCTGAGGGAGTGACGTTCTTGGTACTCGGACATGTCGAAGCGGATCATGGCTTTGGGGTCGTCGAAGAGGAACTCCGCAAGTGCCTTGGTGAGTAGCGTCTTACCAGTACCGGATGGACCGCAGAAGAGGAAGCTAGGTGGTGAATTGGGGTTGCTGAGGCCGGAGCGCTGAAGACGGATGGCGTTGGAGACGGAGGTCACGGCTTCCTTCTGGCCCACGACGAGCTTGCCCAGGTACTTCTCCATGTTGAGGAGCTTGTCTTTCTCGGTAGTCTTGAGGCGAGTCACGGGAATGCCAGTCCAGCGTGCGACAATCTCGTTGATTTGATCAGGGCCGACCGCATCCGCAAGCAGGGACTCTCCACTGTCATCACCCTGGCGGGCCCGACGTTCCGCATCAGCATTGGCTCTGTCTGTTTCGAGTCTCTCAATCAACGTCTTAGTTTCCGGAATGGCGTAGTATTCCAAGTCGGCCGCAGTCTGGGTGTCACCAGATCGTTCAGCCTCATCACGCTTGACCTTGAGCGAGTCCAACTTGATCTTGGCGTCTTGGATGGACTTGCTGCGTGCTTTCTCGCTTTCGTACTTCTCGCGCATGGGCCGCAGTTCCTCAGTTACATTGGCGGCTTCTTGCTTGGCGGCCTCCAAACGTGCCTTGGAGGCGTCGTCCTTCTCACGCTCCAGAGCATGGATTTCAATCTGGAGCTGTCGCAGCTTGCGCTCGAGGGTGTCGAGTGCCTCGGGTTCGGATTCACGTGTTACACGGACGGCGGCAGCGGCTTCGTCAATGAGATCAACAGCAGAGTCAGGCAGACGACGAGCTGTGAGATAACGTGATGCCAGAGTGGCTGCAGCAACAATAGCACCGTCCAGAATGTTGACACCGTGGTGCACTTCGTACTTCTCCTTCAGACCACGAAGGATAGAGATGGTCTCGGATTGCGAGGGTTCTCCCACCAGGACTTGCTGGAATCGTCGTTCGAATGCCTGGTCCTTCTCGATGTACTTGCGGTATTCGCTCAGAGTGGTAGCACCAATGCAGTGCAACTGGCCACGGGCCAACATGGGCTTCAAAAGATTGGCTGCGTCCATGCCACCCTCGCCGCTGGAGCCCGCGCCCATGAGCAGGTGGATTTCATCCACGAACAAGACGATGGTCTCTTTGGAGTCTTCAATTTCCTTCAGGACACCCTTCATCCGCTCTTCGAACTCTCCGCGGAACTTGCTTCCCGCGACCAGAGATCCGACGTCCAGCGAGAGCAAACGGCATTGGGCCAAATTGGCGGGGACATCGGCGTTGACGACACGGCGGGCCAGACCTTCGACAACTGTCGTCTTACCGACACCAGGCTCACCAATGAGCACTGGGTTGTTCTTGGTCCGCCGACTGAGAATCCGAATAACCCGTCGAATCTCTTCTTCACGGCCAATAACCGGATCAATCTTTCCTTCTCTTGCCAACGCTGTCATGTCAATTGTAAACTTCTTCAAGTTCTCAGACTCGCTCTCAGAATCCGCAGTCTTCGAATCCACCCGCCTTGTGCCCCGAATCTGCTGAACAGCCGTATCGATCAACTTGATATTGGGGATATTTGCATCTGCCAAACACCGCTGGACCTGTGAGTCCTGCGATGCCGACAGAATCAAGTGATCAACCGCAACAAAGCTGTCCTTTTGTGTTTTCGATAAATCGGTCGCAGAGCGGATGACCTTGGCCAATGCGGGGGCCACACTGACGGTCTCTGGCGGAGGGTCTTGGCTAGGTAACCGGACGAGTTGTTTCATAAGAGAACGTTCGAGGAGTTGAGGGTCGCCGTGTGCCCGTTCGATGACCTGGCGGAAGAGGGGTGCGGATGCGCCATCATGCGACGGGTGGGCGGTAGCTTGTTGGTCTTTGGACTCATCAGGGCCGGGGTTGAGGAGGGAGACGGCGAGGTGAACAGGGAGGATCTGGGAGTGGGAATATTGTTCAGCTAGACTGCTGGAATCTAGCAAAGCCTTGTTGGCTCTGTCCGTGAATTGGACGCCGTTCATGGCGGCTAGCAAAGAGGTCTGCTTTGGATGTGGATAGGGTAGTTAAAGCGACGTGTATATGCTTAGAGTACTGATATAAAGAGTGTGGTAAGTTGACTAGGCAAGAAAATGCCAGCTAATTGAGTAATGATATACAGAAGCAAAAATTGAAGCCGTGAGTGTGCGAGCAGTCATATATACGAGGGGCTCAAACAGTATGGATAGATCCCGTGACGTCGTGACGCAACGAGGGGCTTCCACCGCCTTCCAGAAGCATCTGTGATCCTGTCACCACATGACTACACGTGATCAAGGTCATGTGACAGCACATGACCAAAGCTGACCTGATCCCCGCAGCGCAGATAAACTCAGGCATTGGCATCCTCCTCGTGTACCAAGGATCAATGCTTGTTGGGAAAGACTAAAACAGGCCAGATCATCCCACTTCCATGTTGCTGATCGTGCAGGGATTGCAGTGCCTCAGTGCCCCCCTCTTCCCGAGGCTCAACCCGGAACACGCCCGACCTGGCGATTTGCCCGGCCACAGAGAGAGGCGCAGGCAGGCGGATGGATACCAAATCAAGAATTGCTGCTTACTCGGTGCCCATTCAGGAAATTTCTAATCGGGTCATGTTACCAGTGGCACAGGATCACCAGGAGGACAGTGCGTGCGAGACAGCATGATGAGAGATTTTTTTTATTTCCCGGGAATGATCCCGGAAGGAACTTATAGTGTACAAAAGCAGAAACCTAGGGAGGCTAGCAGTGGTTTTTTTTCATTTAGACTAGACGGCGACGGGTCGCTAGTCCTGCAGGAATAGCGTCTGTCCGTAGGGCCGGTCGTGCGCTATTTTAGATATTGTACAGGGGTGATATAGTACTATGGTAAGTATGCCGAACTATGCATTGTACATTGTATAGATATTTCAATTGTACTGTACTATCTCAATGCATTACCAGAAATCTCTGAGTGAATTTCAACAGGAACGGACTCATGACGTCAAAATGGCAATATCAACCGGGTGCTTAGAATTGGCAGAGTCTTCAGTGGACTCGAAAAAAAGATATACACACTACTCTAACTTTTATGGAGCAGATGGAGCAACTGCCGCAGTCTGGGTCGTGGTCGAGACATTGTGAAAATTGAAACGAAAGAGAAGCAAAAATACGATCTTATTTTTTCTGTCTCCGTGCTCTCCTCGGGACTCTGTGCTCCCATATAAAAACCGGTCCTTCCTTCAGTCTTCCTTTCTCTGTTCATCCATCTTTATCTATCCTTGACATACACGAGACTTTTCCTCCTCTCTTTTTGCAAGACACAGCATTTGCTATTCCCTTTTATATCAGCATAATAGTGTCACTCACTTTCCAGAGGTGAAATTCCCTGGTAGACGCAGAGATGTCGCAGAAACCCATCTTTGTCGTAACCCACCCGCGAGCATGCTCGACGGCGTTTGAGAGGGTATTTATTCCTCTATTGTATCTCGTTTTTACAGTGGTGATGCTGACAATATCAGGTTTTCATGACCCAACGGAATAACATCCAATGTGTCCATGAACCCTTTGGCGATGCCTTTTACTACGGCCCCGAGAGGCTCTCAGAGAGATTCGAAAACGATGAACAGGCCCGGATAGACAGTGGCTTTAGCAAATCGACATTCAAGACCGTTTTGGACAGACTTGATCGTGAAGCTTCTCTTGTACGCTCTTTCCTTTCTTTCTCTTTTTTGCTGTTTCTGCGTCTCATTCCCCCGCACTTGTTGCTTTTTTGACACTCCGTAATGTCCCGAGTGCCCACCAGTGGATATTGGTGATGAGTTGGGCATTCGTGCAGCTACATTTCTTACTGCGTTTCTATACTTGTCTACACTTCCGAAAATGGGAAGTTATGCGTTACTACAGCCGGATGGACACTCACCTCAATAGGGCAAGCGAGTCTTCATCAAGGACATCATCCACTACCTCATCCCTCCCAACGGCCAACCCGCCAGCATCGCTCCGTCGCTCCAGAAGGTCAAACGTGGCGTAGGCACCCAGGAACATGCCAATGGTGATGCTGCGGCCGTTGACACCAGTCGTGTCAACGGCAAGGCGGAGGGGAACGGCAAGGAGAACGGGGTTACAAATGGGTCTCATGCGGAAAAGAGCCCTCGTTCCAGCCACGCAAAGATTGACAGCGGCGTCGATCTCTCTGCTGTCCCGGTCGGGAGCAACGTAAAACCCAGTATGGCCACCATCAACGAACAGGGAACCAAACCCTACCCCTATGACACAGAAGCCGAACCGGGCAATCCCACCGTGATGCCCACGGAGATCTGGTCACGTTTCCATTTTGCCTTCCTTATCCGTGATCCTCATTTCAGTGTGCCTTCGTATTATCGTTGCACCATCCCGCCGCTGACTGAGGTGACTGGGTTCCCCAACTATGACCCGTCGGAAGCCGGATACGACGAGGTCCGTCGCATATTTGAATACCTGCGAGATGTCGGGCTAGTCGGTCCTCACGTCACCACCCATGACGACGACGAGAGTGCCAACGGCGAAGGTCTCAAGCCGGTTGTCAATGGAATCGGCGAGGGGAAGGAGTCCGGCGCAGAAATTTGCGTAGTCGATGCGGACGAAATGCTCCAGAAGCCGGCACCAACTATCGAAGCGTTCTGCCGTAGCGTGGGACTGGATTATGATCCGAGCTTGTTGGAGTGGGACACGGATGAGGACCACCAATTTGCCAAGGATGCGTTCGAGAAGTGGAGGGGCTTTCACAACGATGCGATCGAGTCGAGGGGCCTGACTGCCAAGAAGAAGGTGAGCACCAACGAGACGGCAGCAACAAAAAGATAAGAAAAGCTAATAATATTGTTAGAAACCGGCCAAATCCGAAGAGGAATTCGACGCTGAATGGCGGGAGAGATTCGGCGAGGAGGGTGCAGCGATTATCCGCAAGACGGTCGACGCCAACATGCCGGATTATCTGTACCTCAAGCAGTTCTCGCTGCGAGTTTAGACGAAGAAACCAGGGGAAGGAGGGGGTGGGAGATACTTAAGGTGGCCGTCATTTGCCCACCGGAGATGGTGGGATTTTAGCGGTGATGGTGTGATAGCAGGAGCCACTCGGAGGGTTACAATGCTTGTCTGTGCTTTGAGTGTTGGAGATTGTCTATGATGTTATCTTTTCTTACACGTCTTGTCAGAGTTGTTTGACTCGTTAATTATATCCCATCTTCGTTTGAGTGTTACTGTGTGTTTGTACCCTGTACCGGGTTACCCTAAATTCGTGCCGCCCTCCCCTAAGTAGTCACCCCACACCACACCACATCTCCAAGAACCTTTCAATTCAATTGAATCATTTCTGCTGTATTCCAGCTGTTCTTAACTCTTTGCTTTCCATCCAATGCCAGAAGAGCAGCAACAATGACCCTCTCCGGTGATTGGCCACCTTTCTTTCGGGGCGGATTCAATCAACCATTATGCATCCTCTCTCCCTCTCCCCTTCAATTGGCTCTCATTAGGGACACTTGAGGGTGACTGGCAGAATTCAAAGTGAGGAGGGCATTGAACATTCACAGGCACAATGCAATGTGTCGCTACATGTACTGACAACTCGATCGCTGATGGGCACTACCTTTCGCAATTCCCTCGTCCAAACGCTTGCTCTCGAGAGCCAACACGCGACATCGATTGGTTCAATCCAAGTCAAATCTATCCCGACTCGAGGATATACTCTCGATAGAGATCCAACGCCTCAACGTACCCACAATCCGACGCCCTGTCCTGACCACCCTACGTCGCATACCATTCAACAAAGATTATTGACTATGACCACCTGGAGAACGCAGGTTGGCATTTTCTTCAGAAGACCACAAGCCAAAGCGCAGATGACGAGATGGACCTGGCCCACGTACCGCGGTCGTAGTCCGTACATTTATACATACTAGGGCCTGGTCGATGACACCGAGGGAATTCTGTCCCAATCACAAGGGGAGAGTCGCGTTTGCCAAAAACATATAAGTTGATATAGACTTGCGAAATTATCATTTCCACTATTGCATCCATGTTTTTCGGCGTTTGTGAGAGAGCAGGGCCCAGTCGGATATCGCAGTCGAAGGTCTTTTTGTCCTCAAGGACGAATTTGGAAAGCCTTTTTGGGCTATTGTTGGCCCATCTGGTGCCACTTTGTCTCGGCATAGATGGACGAGGGTATATGAGAATATCCACGGATAACGAAGGAGATCGAGCATATTTACCGCCAACGTGGCTCAGACTACGATACATGGTACCAGTTGCAGGCTACAAGCTTAGTATCCTTCATGGATACATTTTTAGGAACATAAAGTTCGGCCAGGACAAGCTCTGGGAGATGACAAAGGACAACCCAGAGGGATAGTTAGTCTATTCTCTTGCACCAACGTATCTACAAAGCATAGCATGTGAGATGTTATTCTAACTGCTAGACACGTCATGCCGGACATGGCAGATGCAATGTATGTTACCCATACCTCTGGCAGCGAGATGTCACTAGCCGACATTCCGGAGGAAGTGCGGAGGGAAAGGAATCCATGATTCACAAGGCAGCGTAGTGAAACCCTGTTTCATCATTCAGTTTAGCATCAACTACCGTCAACTACGATCAATCACCATTCTTGAAAACGAGTCTGCCTCGATCAATCTGCATTTCTGGGATATGAAGTGCTTATATTACTCCTTGAGTGGTATTATCAAGGGGCATTTTTCACAGATATTTCGAATTGACAATGGGATATCTGATGGAGGTTTCAAAAACTCCCAGAAAAATTCGCTCTTCTCTCCAGATGATCCTACAGTTGACTGGCTAGACTTGGCATGCAGCTCAGGATCGTGATAAAGCAAGTCGGAAACAGCGTTTCTACATTGCAAGCACTTGAGTTGAATTGAAAGTTACAGAGAAGGTCCAAATCAGTTGGGAGACAGGGATCGGGATATATCCATGGCAATCCCTGGGAAGAACAGGTCGTTCTGATGACTGATTCGATACGACGACTTTATTTTTTCCCAGTTGCCAGAGCCTTACAGACGCAAACAGTCTTGACTACATGGAAATTGCTACAGAAAAGTGAAGGGAGGAATTGTCATCTCATAGCTTCCCGAGTGGCTTAGTATTCCTTACATTGGTCCCAGAGAGACGGTATATCATCATGGCAAGCCTCGGTTTTACCAGCTCGTCATTACCAGATCTTTGAAACAACGAGTCCTCGAGTGGATGCACAACACACCAAGAGCGGAGAGGGAGAATCGGTAGACAACGCCCGCATGGTGGGCAACGATCCGGCTCTTGAGACGGTCCAGACGGTTAGGGGAAGAAATTGATCGCTTGGGTATATTAATAAGACACAGGAACCACCATTCCTTGACTCAACACGTTGCGCCTAGTCGCGCACGGGGACGATACCCTCGAAAACATCGCAGTTCTAACAGACAGTTACGTACGGCAAAAGAATGGCTATATGAGCTTGCTGAAGATGAGTGTCTTCTCATTCAATGAGTTTCCGAATACAGACTGCGGAAAGTAACCCCACCACATTCACCCAAAAGCTATGCACCCAGGGAAGCCCAGGGCATAAAACATCCACGACAATACTCCTCGAGTGCGTATACTAATAAACCTGTGTGATATGTGACAAGTGGGGGAGATATCTCTCCTCCCACTTCCTGCCATGGACAATGTCCTTTCCCTACAATGCACGCATGGTCCGTACGGGCATTTGTTCTCATAGACGTCACCCAAACAGGCCGTCCCGGCAAACACTTTTTACTTTCAGCAAGCTTTGCCCTGAGACCAAGAGGCACCGTTGAAATCGACCCAAAACAATCGTTGGAATAAGTCTTAGGTTTCGCGCTGATAGCCGAGTGGAAATCACACAGACGATTCGATGAGATACGAAAGGCTTTTCTAGACGATTGTGTTCTAGCTCATAGCTCTGTCACACTGGGATGAATGTCGTTGTTATGCTTTTGCGATCATGATGCAGATGGTTCAATAGTGTCAGGCTGGATGTGACCGAGGTTTTCATCAGATCAGACATCAACGAAACAACAGTGAAGAACAACTTGCATGATGAAGATGGCATTCTGTTGTATCTGCAAAGACCTCTGAGTGGGCCCGTCAGAAACGCCATTTCACGACACACGTCTAAAGCCATGAGAGAGGACATCTGTATCTGAAGCGGCAACGCATCATGTTGACTCCTCGAGTGAAAACTGTTTCCTGAAATAAAGTCATAAATTATGTCCTAGTAACCAAAATAAAATACTAACATTGAAGAACCAGAAGAGCCAAGATCAATGCAAGACAAAGGAAAATATATAAGAGAGTGAGGATGGCCATAACCATGAGATGTAAACAAACTATCCATCCAGCGCCATGCATAAAAACAAGTCCTTTTTAATGAGAGTATTTCATGCAAGAACAAAATCAATTCAACAAAGATTCCATTAACAAGAAAAAACGCCATACCGGTAGCAAAGCACCCGGGGTATCGACCAAGGACATTAAACCTAACACAGAACTCCAAAAGAAACACATGACCTTTCTCGTTCATTCAACCGTGTCAACTTGAAGACAAGTATATCACCGGTGATACGACCTTCTCTGGTCATTTCTCCCATTCTGCGGAGGATGCCGGTTCGAGCTACTAGCCGCCGGTGCAGCTGCCTTGAAGAGTCCTTCACCAGCGCTGACGGATCGTTTCGTGCTGTTCGCTCTTCCTCTCCGTGCTCGGATTTGTGCTAATGCCTCCTCGCGGCTGATGGGTGTTCCGGGAACGACGGCGGACTGATTGGATAGGCGGGATTCCGGGCGTAAAGGGACACGCTTGGTGACGGGATACCCGCTTGTGTCGAGTTCGAATTCGGTGCTTTGTTCTACTGACATTCGAGAATCTTGTGTGGCCCGGTTCAGGGCTGTTGACGGGGAGGGTGTGTACGGGACACGGGAAGGGACCTGAGGCGGGGCGTGGGGGTAGCGTTCGAGGTCCATGTCGTGCAGGTTGCTTCGTCGTTCAGTTGGACCCCGTGTTAACGGCGATTGAGCGAATGATTCTTCGTCGGCGTGGGACCCGGGTGCCGTCGGATGCGCCGGGATCGAGGTCTTTTCTAGCAGTCTCTGGGGAGAGGGCATGGCGCGAAAGGTGCCCGTCTGAGGCGAAAAGGCAATCACAGGATCCTCCATATCCTCCTCATGCTTAACTTGATCATCGATGTCCATGGCGTGCTGAGGCTTGTGCACAGGCCTACGCAGACTGTGTCGAGCCGGTTGTGTCTTGCTTGGTTCGGGTACGGCGTGTTCTCTCTTCTCGTGCGGCGCTTCGTTGGCTTCATATTCTTGCTTCTTCTGGGACAATGTGGTCTCGTGAACGCAGGCAGTTTCGGAATCCTCTGCAAGACGGCAAGAGCATCGCTTGAATTGACACTCCATCTCCATGAAGTGGATCATCTCCTCCGCATCTGTGCGACGTTGTTTTTCGTGGTCGAGCAGCCGTTGAAGTTCCTCAACCATCTCGTTCTGGAGATCTTGTTGTTTGGTGTCCTGCTGGTTCTGCAGCTCTTCCTGTTTAGGGGTGATGTCGGATAGTCGTGGGCGCTTGGGAGGAGTGCATTGAGTGGACGAGTCATTCGTTGAGTACAAAATCGTTGCATCAGCAGACCTCTTGGGACGTCTTGGTGTTGGCGTCATGAGTAAGGCGAGGTCTCCATCTGCGAGCGACATTCTCCCAACATTCTGGGCCCGACTTTCGAGTCTGTTCGAGTGGATAGCCGTTTCGGATGCTCGTAGACGTTTCTTGAGGGCCTCCATTTCTTCCATTAGACCTGCAAGTGTGTATGTACGCTCAAAGGCTTCCTGCTTCGCCTCATCCTTGGCCTCTCGTTCCACCTGGACCTCCTCTCTCAGGCTCTTAACTTCCGCTCGGGCTTCCTTGAGGTCCTCTTGAATCTTTACGACAGCAGAGCCCGCGCGAAAAGCGTCTTTCCTCGCCTTCTTAATCTCCTTTTCGAAAATCGATCTCTCGTTAGATTGGCGCTCTTTTGCGGACTGTAATTCTGCCAGCAACGTTTCAAGTCGTTCGCCTATCCGGCGCTCTCGCGACTGGGCTTCAGAAAGCTGTTCCGATGCAATCCGCAACGCAGACTCTGCCTCTTCGCGCCCGAGGATGGCTCGTTGAAGTGCTGCAGTGTTTCCTGCTGACTGCTGTGTTTGTGCGGGCGAGGGGCTATTCCCACGCGAGAGATTATTCAAAAACGCGACCTTTGCCTGAACGTCAGATAATCCTCTCGATTTGCGGTGCACGCCCATGATATCGGAGGGGTGGGATGGTGAGGGGGAGGGGGGCATCGTTTGTTGATTCATGCGCTCTGGTGACACGGGATTCAGGACCTTCGAGGGGCTCGACAGGATGGCTGATGGTGAGTCCATGATGGCGAACTCTCTGTATAAACTGCCGTAAAAAGTTAGTAGTGTCAAGCAGACACCGTAGTGAGCATGACAAGCAACGGCACAAAGAGTTGAAAGAGGATCGGAGCGTGACGGCTCTTGTCAACAAAAAGGGATCTCCCGCGCGGTGGAGCGTGACTGCACGGACGCTTGTTTACCGTTTATGGCCACCTTGGGAAACCACACGTGACTGTTGCTGGGACGACCGCTTTATGTCACGTGGTTTTGGTACATGTTCTTCATTTCGATACATTCCAGTACTTGATATTAACAGTTAACAGTTGTTGGGATATTTGTCACTTAATTATGCGTATTAAATAATGTAAGGATGCAAAACATTGCTTCAGAATGGCACAAAATTTCCTGTCCTTGGTTGCTTAAAAGTCACGCTTCCGTGGGAAAATTAAAGACCTTCCAAGTATGTGATTGGCTGTTTGGCTTCATATACACTAGCGCTACCGCATTTTATTGAGGCCCCGCTGCTTACTGATCCCCGCCATCCAGCGACAAAAAGTAGCACCACGATAATCGAGAAATCTTAGCGACAATATTGTGAGTATATTGCCCTGTTTGAACTGAAAATAAGATATATCGCTGACCCAGTGTCCAGGAGACGAGATGCACGAAATCGTTACCCTCCAATTAGGGCAGCGGGCTAACCACCTGGCCACGCATTTCTGGAACCTTCAGGTATGAATCAGGAACCAAAGGTGCACGAAAGACCAGGTACTGACCTGTTCTAGGAATCTTACTTCACATACCAAGAAGGAGAAGAATCTCCGGTTGATCATGACGTTCACTTCCGGCCAGGCGTCGGGGCAGATGGATCAGAAACTTATACGCCTCGGACGGTGATATATGACCTAAAGGGTGGCTTTGGCACTTTACGGCAGTCTAATGCGCTCTATGAACTAAGCGAGGATTTTAACCCGGGGCAGGGTCTCTGGTAAGGCTCCTCTTGAAAATTTACATGGAGCAATGGGCTCATTTTTTCCAGGGACGGAAAAGAAGTTATACAACAACAGCCAGCAATTCTTCAAAGTGACTATCAGAAGAGCCTGGATGCAGGCCTTCCAGCTCCTCAACTTACATCAGAAACAGTCCGGTATTGGTCAGATTACAACCGGCTATTTTACCATCCTCGATCAATAGTGCAGTTGAATGACTACGAGCTTAATTCGATGATGATGCCTTTTGAAGATTGGGAGATGGGCGAGGAACTGTTCAATAACCTTGATAAGGAGCACGACTTAATTGACCGGGATGTGAGACCCTTCGCGGAAGAATGTGATCAGTTGCGTGCATTGCAAATCTTCACGAATGCCGACGACGCTTGGGGTGGGTTTGCTGCTCGATATATGGACAGGCTGCGAGACGAATATGGTAAGAAGAATATTTGGGTGTGGGCTATTGAAAGTGGCTCCAAGGTGCAAAGAGTAAGTGTCATTTTGTCTGCTTTATTACTTGATTGTCACTGACCAGACGCAGCATCAACAAATCAAGCGCGACATGAACAAGGCCCGTTCAATATATTCAATCTCTCCTCAGTCATCCTTCTATACACCTATCATTGACCCCCCTCACCGACTACCAAACACCTTGAGTGTGGACTTCCAGTCAGAGTGGCAGACATCGGCGTTGATCAGCTCTGCTATGGAAACCGTAACCCTACCATCTCGACTACGTCCTTACCGTGATTTCGAGTCTTCATTGGCCGGAGACGACGGTATCCACAAGATCTTTGAATTACAATCCAGCATTCTTACGGATGAAGCGCAACGCACGGCTGATTCAAAACTGACTAACGGAGCCGACCCCTCGGAAGATGAATCTTCCCAAGTCAAGACTGAGTTTGACGTAGACTTCAGCTACGATTCTGGAGACAGCAGCAAATCCCACATCTTCAATCAAGTCCAGATGTCACGCGGATTTGACCCCGAGCAGAAGAACAATGATGGTCCTCCAACAGAAGATATTGACCTTGGCATGCGTCGTAAACTCCGGCTTCACAATTCTCAGCCCATGTTCCAGAGGTAAGCCCTGTCCAATGCAAGTCCATTATTTTAGCCATCACTAACCAAATATATAGCTTCCATACACCCCTCCGCTTCCCTATCCTCGACAGCTTCCCCAGAAACATGTTCCCTGTATCCGATGCGAACGCCGGGATCCAAGTGCTCTCTTCTTTGACAGCATCATCGCGGACAGGTGAACGGATCAAGGCCATGGAGGCAGTAGCTAGTCGGATTATTTCCATCGACGAGCGGGAGACTATTGTCAATGGCCTGGGCGAAATTCGTGAATTGTATGAGACTGGGTGGATGAGTGATTCGGATTATGATGATTAGACTGGTTAAAATATAGATCCTATCATTCAAAAATTCTATGTCAGAAGCATGTTGGCTCGCCTAAACCGTATCGCATCAGTTGCATGAGAATCCAATTTATTCCTTTCTCTTCCTTCATCCTCCAATCCACCATAATCAAACAACTCTCAGCTCCTTGCCGAATACCCTCGTAGCGATGTCATACTTCGTTCCTTAATAAACCCATGTCATCTCATGTCACCACGTAAAGTCAGTCTTACCAAATGTTGTCGTACTCGACTTTTCTACAACAAACCAATAACTTTAAATAACCATCAATCCCCTAAATTGTACACTACGGCCCTTGAATATGTACTCTCCATCTCACAACATGTCTCGAAAAACTTCTATCTATCGATGGCATATGCCACGCTGGATTCGGCGTATTCTTTCTGAGACGCGCGAAACAGGAACAGAAGATGAGCATACAGTGCAGAAGCCAGAAACAGGAAAGTGCACAGAAAAAGAACCAGAGACAGACAAGCAAGCTGTGCCAGATGCAGTGGTTTACAAGCAACCAGTACAAGTCTCAAGAGCAGAAAAGGACATAACGCAGATATTAAGAAAAGAAAAAGGTTCAGCGCAAACGCCAGGGAAATCTGGTAACCTGTCCAGAGCACCTGCAAAAAAGCGCGGACTATCCGACCTTCCATTGGAGCTTCTTCAGCATATCTTCCCTTACTTACCGCTACCAAGCCAGGTTTGTCTAGCTCTCACTCCAAAGGGTTTCTATGAGTTGTTTAAGTCAGCGCTTGGAGCTAGTTATTGAGTTGCGATTCCCCCTTATGCCTCGAGAAGGACAAAAAGCATATGTTGTCACTGAAGAATATCATGTGCGAATGAAACTCCTCAGTCAGCTTGAGGATAGTTGTTGGGTCACCCGGCATCTAGGGAGGGAGAGATGGTTTGCGGATCCGGAGTCCGTTGGAGATGGGAATGGAGTTCAGTTTCAGAAGCAGTGGTATAAGCAGTGCCGGGATTGGAAGAATTACATTCCAGAGTGATTATCTGACTTATGGTCTTTGGATTGCGTGCAATAGCTACATAGCATTGCTACATACCGAGTAGAAATGGAAGGGATTGTGGAAATTATTGGCATTATTCAAATATATATAAACACTCGTACAATAGTATCCTCTGCAATGCACCAATAAACGACACCTAATCCTCCAAAACCGGCAACCGATACCCTTCCGGCACAACCGGCCATTTATCAACCCCATCCAACAACGCAATCGCCATGCCCCCACTCAAATGCACCTGCAAATGACAATGCAAAAGAAACGGCCCCGGATTAACAACCTGATACCTAATCGCCAGCCAAGTCGGTTCCGACTCCGCCGCAGGCGTATTAAACGTATCCCTAATCTGCGGCGTCTTGAAATTGAAATTCTCGGGGATATGCCGCATCGCCTCTGCCACGGAAGAGTAGTTGAAGTCGCCGTTTCCCTGGCCGATGACGAAGAATTTGTTGGAGTGCTTGTGCATGGGGTGGGGTGGTTGGACGGGGGATTTGACGACCATGATTAGGTCGACCCAAGAGCCGTTGCGGGTTGTGATTGTTAGGTCTGTGGGGGAGGAGGTTGTGTTGAAGAGGAGGGGGGTTGCGTCTTCGAGGGACATGGAGAAGGAGGTGTTGCCGAGGGTCCAGCGGTAGGAGGCGTTATAGTGGTCGACGGTTAGTTTGTAGGTGTTGTCGACGGAGAGAGCGGGGGTGAGGATGGGGAAGGGGATGACTTTTGTTTCGTCGAAGAGAATGGTGGAGGCGGTTGTGTTGCTGCCGACTTCGTTGACCCAGGGTTTGGAGGGGCGTGTTTGGGTCTTGAGTAAGGTGTCGTAGGACAGGGTGGCTGTCGTGTTGATGATCTGGTTGATTCCTGTGTTGGGGGCGCGGATCGTGTAGTCGCCTGCTGGCTGGTCGAGCTTCACGAATACAGAATAGCGGCCGCCATTGCTGATCGTGATGCCGTTCACTTCCATGGGCTCGATGTATCGGCCGTCAATCGCGTAAACGTACATACTGTGCTCGTCGATGGAGGCCGTGGGTGTCGATACACCAGCGGAGGTCATTAGATCGAAACTCACCCAGCGTGCAGCTGGGTTAACCTTGATGATCTCTGTCGGGCCCTGAGTTGGCTGGCAACCGGAGTAGAAACTTTTAGGCATTGCGCTGATGTTGCGCCAAAAATGGCCTTCAAGGATCTCAATCGGAGGCATACACCCTGTATCCGTCACATTGTTATTCCCAAGCAACATCTTCTGCGCAGCCGACGTCAACGCATTAAGCCTCTTCCTCGGCAAACAGTATTGCGATCCCTTGCCGTTGATGAGGATAGTGTTGGTACAGAATCCATCCAGCCCAGTAGCTTGTTCGGTACGATATGTTTCTTCGGACGTCAAGCGACGCCAGTCCGAAAACAAGATCGGCTGCGAGCTCTTCTCTGATTCGCGCATTTGCAAAAGCTCGACTGGATCCTTGGTGATCTTGTCAAATGGCCTTTCCACTGAGTCGTCTGCCAGGATATGAATGGCGCCATACAGACCATCGTCCATTTGGCCTCTGCGATGCGCATGGTAGAAGTAGCTGCCGTACTGGGTTGCCTTCCATCTGTAGATAAATTGGCCACCGGGTTCAATTGGGAGTTGGGAGAGTCCTGGTACGCCATCGGACCATGGCGTGCCTTTCTGCTCGATACCTGGAATCGTTAGGTTTAGACCAGCATAAACTAACCGGAGGGGGGTTACCATGAAAATGAACCGTAGTCGAGAAAGGCATCTGATTCTTAACTACAAACTCGACATTATCTCCCTGTCGCAATCGCAATGTCGGCGCCGGTAACTGCCCATTGCTCAGAATCGCCTTTCTCGTAAACCCAGCACCATCGTAATCCTCCCACGTCAAATCCAAACCAAACCGGACCGTTCTCACGTCGTCAGTCTCAAAGCCATGTCCACCAGATACCCATTGCACAAGGCAAAGAAACGCCAGCAGAGCCAGCTTTCCGTATTGTTTCATGGTGTCCTCCGTGACGCGATCCTCCGCCTGTCACTTGTCTGGGGCTTGCGAAGGAAGCAAAAAAAGCCGACCCAACGCAGGGAGCATGGCCTATTAATCTAAGCTGGGTCGATGGATGCCCCTTGGCCCCAACGAAGTTGCCCTGTGCCTCGTATCCCTTCATCGCATCACGCGTGGGCCCCTAACCAAAACCCAATCCACTTCTAAATCACGGTTCGGGGCCGGCGATGCGGTACTTTGGTCGGGTCTCCCAACAGCAAGCCAGTATACATGATTCGACAACCCTGCAGGACAAAATAATTTCCGAGAATAAAAATACGAGCATCATCCAGTTGGCCAGCTGACAACTCCCAAAGCAACTGTATGCGTTGTGCGTTGGTGTGCAAGGAAGGGGCGGTAGTGGGCGCAGCGTCCAGTCCATAGCGTTCCATAGTACGCTTAGGGGAGCCAATAGTTCGTCCCCGCAGCTAGCTGAAGATCCTAAGCCCAATCGGGCGGCTCCGAATGTAATCTTAGCGGATCTCAAGCTCCATTGCTTAGCTCAAGATTCGATTCGAGAAGCTTGGATTGTGAATGTTCGGAATGTGTTCGGGATCGAAGGCACGGTCTCTGCCACTGTGCTGTTGTCCAGTCTGGGTGAGATTGGGCATGAAAAACAAAGATAAGCTGCAGGGGAGCGCTATACGAGTGCATGTGTCATATCGAATTGACGTGTCTGGATTATGGCAGATGCGTGGCTGTCGTTGTGTTTGGTGTTATTGATCCGCCGTGTGGGGAGCCAAATGAGACAATATCCAAAGCAATATTGTATAAAAATTCTGATAATTGATGTCTTCATAAATATCATTCCAAATGGCCATAACTAGTCATATCACAGTAACGCTAACATTGCCATAGAAGAAAAAAGAAAAAGCAATATTAGATCTCCCAAACCATAACCAAAGAAACAATGCCATTCTCATATCGTCGTGAGGCTCAAATTGCCATATTATTCAAGGAATCCATATTTTCGGCCGTGTTACCCCCGGATTCACCGGATCCTGTAAGCCTCAGAGATTCAATCTGAACATCCACCTCCTTTCCCAAGAATTCGCCGTTCGTGCTCTGAGTCAGGTCACTCGCTTCCTCGGGATTTTCTTCCATCGACTCGACCATAAGCTCTTCAGGCTGATCAACGCTGACTGAAGCTTCTTGTGGCTCAGTGTCAGGCTGTTCGATGGCTTCCAAACTCTGTGCACTTGTATCGTCCACAACCACATGATCCTGCCATTCAGCTTCGGTGGGCATGGAAGCGGGAACAAGCTCACTAGAGGTGGTGGGCATCTCGGAGTATGAAGCCTGGGAGCTTGCAGTTCCCTTTTCCTCGGTTGGAGGGACCTGCCACTCGTCGGCAACGGAAGTTGGGATAGGCCTCAAGACGCTCGATGTGTCTGCACTCGCAGCCCGATGCTGCTCCATGCTCACGACGGATGTTGGAACTGAAGCGACCGTCTCCTGTGGAAGCACTTGGAGTTCCGAAGAGGAAGTTGAAGCTGGAACCCGGGCACCGGCGATGGCCAAGAATACAACAAAGATACTGAGGATTCCAATTGCTATATTGCGTCTGTCACTAGCCAGCACGCGGATGTAATTGATGAGCAATGTTCGAAGATCGATGCCTGCGGCCGACTTTCTGTTGTGCAAATTCGAGGAGACCTGCTCTTGTTCTTGCGATGCTGGTGGTGAGGCAAGATAAAGGGAAGAATCATTAGCAGTAGAACTGCGCTCCGTCAATGGGCTGCGCGCCTCTTCTTGTACCGACGGAGGACGCGACCCCCAGCTCATCTCGCTGTGCTGTTTATACAACTGTGAGGGCAATTTGCACTCCACCTCATCCTCCAACAACCTCCTCTCAAGCTCCCTCCTCACATCCCCCGGAAGCCACAACCCAACCTCCACGTCCACCTTCTCCATCTCCTTCCACGCCGCAGCCCACGCCCCAGCTCTCATCAACCCATTTGCCGCAAACACCTTGATTTCCCATTTACGGTTCTGATCGTTGCAAGTGACGACTCGTCCACCACAGTCCGTGCATACTTCGCCTTGCTCGTCATCCGTTGCGCCATCGTCTCTGTCTGAATCGTACTCTTGTTGTCTTAAGAAGTGGCCGTGGTGGAGACGTGGTTGTTGGAGTTCTAGGCTTTCGAGTAGTCGCTCCTCGAGAAGGTCGTAGGTGTCTTCTGGATGGGAGATGAGGACGCCCCGGTCACGGAGGACTCCTGAGCCGACTTTTTCTTCTAGGAGTTTCCACCGTCGGTAGTACTTTGTGGGTAGGACTTCCTTTAGGATCTTCTGGTTGGGAACCCCGGTGTAGCCGATGACCGGAAGCGAAGGTGGAAGTAGATTGCAATGCAGGAGGACTAGCGGATATTCCCTTTTGATGCTCTGTTTGCTGGCTGATCCCCTGGGTGAGTAGTACGGCAACCGCTTCATCGACGGGGAAGCCGGAGAACGCATGGAGAATTCAGAACGGCGTTGGCCTCCCCCGCGCCACGATGTCTCGTATTCATCGGACTCATCGTCGCTATGTATCTGTATGGAGGGCACCGAATTCTGTCTCCGAAACGTACCGCTGCGGCGGTAGGTATGTTGACGCGTTCCAGCAGTCCTTGGCGATTTCAACGCATTAGACGAATGAACAAGCGCAGAGGGAGGAATCGAAGACACAGACGAATGACTCGATGACGGTGAGGGGCCTCGCAGCAGTTTCTCATCCTCCAAATCCCGTGCTGAGACATCACTCGAATGCCCCATTGAAGACGCCGAAGAATGGTATCCATAACCACGAACGCTGCCTAACTCGTCTCCCTGTAGCGAATCAACCTCGTCACGATCCAATAGGTCCGGTGGAATCTGAGCTGTAGCGAACGAAGATGGGACTAGTGGATATTCGTCTCCGCTTGGAGAGCACGGACGAGATTCATCTGAAGCCATCAACGCTCGTTGAGCTGGAAACTCCAAGGCACGGACTGGATCCTCCATTGCTCCAGCCCTGTCCCATACAGTTGTCCACGCCGTTTTTTATGTGGATTTCTCGGAGAAAGCTTTCGTAGATCAAGTATGTATTACGACCAACGGATGTTGAACAATGCGAGGCGATGGAAAATGTTAGATACCTCCCACACGATACAAGATTATTGAAAAGAGATTCATTTGCACAACGTTCGAAATGCTTCGCAAATTAATCAACAATTCCCCTCGTCGAGTGCTCACTTAATCGGGGTTGTTGATGGTGTTTTGTTTCACCGCCCGTCGTGCCGGGCAACGGCCAAGGCGTACCCTAGCATCTCCGACATTAAACACCATCCTTTCAAAGTATATTGCAGGGGTGTAGGTAGGCCTGTGTTGGAATCATTAATCAGAGACAGTAGACCCCTGTAGGGTAAGACTACACAAAATCCAGAAATCCCAGAATGAATCCAGTGCGCCTTTATACCGAGGCGATTTTCATATTCCCATAGAAAACGTCGTGGCCAAAGGCAACAAAACATCAAAACAAAGACACTACTTTTTGCCCTCCAAAGCATCGTCTCTAACCAAAAGAAGACATCACAATCATAACCCAGAAAGATAAGCAAAAAGAACAATACACGCTGCATGCTGCGTAATCCTCGTGAGACAAGACATCTATATCCAACACCAGATACTTCCGTCTCCATAAAGGTTTAAATACTATGGTAGCACCGATCGCTAGTAAATTCGTAAAAATCCCGCAAGACATGCCGCTAAATATGAGAAGGGGAGAGGATTAAAAAGTCGTGACAAATTAAGAAGGGTAGTGTGGATGTTCCCCAAATAGACTGGCAACGTCGGGTGGTAGGTACTCCAGCCATGTAAGACCATCGCCGTTGAGGAACGGGAGATTTCCTGGGTCATGGAGCATGTTCATGTCAATGTTTTGACTTTCAATTAAGACGTCGTTTGCGCTGGAATGGAACCCCGGGTGGTAGTAATCACCAGGTTGATGATCATTCGGACCTGGTGGGATTTGATAATGAAACTCCGGCGCTGCTGTACCAAGTTGAGATGGAGGTAGGCTCTGGTTGTACGTCGACGAAGAGTGACCAGATGAGGGATAGGACGCGTTCAAACCAATATAAGGATTGGCTCCCGATGCAGGAATGCCGTGGACTGAAAGAATAGGCGGGCTTCGGGTCGTGTGGATATGACTGGGGGACTCGACAGATTGTGAATATGCATTCGAACTCTGCCCAGTGTTGGGATAGCTATGGCTGTATTGGGAGGGGTGTGTTGGTCTCGTCGGTGCTGAGTTCGTATGTGCTGCCGGATTCTGGTACAAGACACTCAAATTAGGATTGTGAGGGTCCGCAGCGTTGGTAAGGGCCCATCCAATCGCTAAAAAAGGGAGTGTTAGCAAGGTAAATTCATGGATTTTAAGAAGGAATTGAAGCATTCGCACCTTGGCTGGGGTCGAGTCTTGCTAGCCTCCCCTCAGTTGAAGGAGCAACATCAGCTGTAGCCTGTGAGTCCGAGTTCAACGGGACATCCGATGAAGGCTGTCGTTGCCGTTTCCTTGTGGTCAAAGACTGCACAGGAGCATCTCCCACCTCTTCCGCCGTGTACAACAGAGGGTCGACTATTCCCTTGGCCTTCTGGTCGAGCACGGTCAGAATATACTTGGTACCATCCCAATACATTTCGAGCGCCTTCAAAGCTTTGTAGCACTTCTGATAGTTGTCCTTGGCGGATTTTGCGAGAAGATGGTGCTGCGTGGCGCCGATAGACCTTTGCTCGGATCCGTTTGCCAAACCCATATTGGGCATCACAAAACCGCTGGATTGGTTGGCCAACAGCGGTTGAGGAGAGATACCGGATTTGGAGTCTGGTGACGCATAATATGCGCTTTCCATCAGAAAAGCGCACGCCGCGATGTACATGGGTTGGCTCGTAAACGGGTTTCCAACGAAGCTTTTGCTATCCATCAACTCTGAGAATGAGGCGATATCCGCGATAGTCTTGGCAGAAGACATTGCCAGTGGCCTGCTGTTTGGATAAAGTTGTTGGATAGTGCCACCAAACGAATGCAACAGGGTTGGTTGATGGAGTAGAACGATCAAGGCATGGAACCACTGATAAGTGATGTTAGTCGAGACACAATGTAAAACTATAATCACATATACACGGAACGTCCTTACAAGATGTAGAAGTATGAAACTCGTTCCTTCTTTGGCCATCGCGTACTGCTGGAGATTGGCTGCATCAAAATAGAGCTTGGAGGATAATGCCGAATAAATGCCTGAAAAAACCGTTCGTTAGTTGAATACACTCCTGTAACATTATGAAGGCAGCTTAACTTACCTGTCAAGTCTGATTCCAGACCGGCCAGTCGCTTCACCGTCTCATCCGTGACATCGTTGACGTCCTGGATTCCGTTGATGATATCGGTGGCCCTTCCGTAAAGATGTATAATCCGAATGAGTGGCGGAAACGGAGCTGGCCAACCATTCGAAACCACCGACTCTGATTGTGCAGGAAAGCACAATTGTATATCTTCATCAACCAACGTCACTGGCCTGCCCGTGCCTGATGAAATCACCCGATCAAGGAAGTAGATACACCAGAAAGTGTCTTCGCGCTCTCGACTGGAATCTTCAATATCTTGTACGCTTTCATCAGGGCTGTTGGACAGTTCAGAGACTTCACGGTGATCGTCGCCCGGCTCTTCGCCAATGGACTCATCAGTTGGTCCGTGTGGGCCATACCTTTTCTGTATGCCCAAATCTTGGGCCATCCGTATTGAGATTCCCAGATACATCCATAGACCACTGTCTCGGTTTGAACCAAATTCCTCGTAGGCCAGTAGCAGACACGCCTGCGCCACCGAGAGAGTTGGGCATGACAGAGAGTCAACCAAGGCGCCCCTGGCCCTGCAAGCAAACGGATGACCACGATCAGACATTTTCCAGTCATGTGGCTCTTCGTAGCCATCGATTGTGAGCGACTGTGGAGGACCCAATAACGGATGTGGGGAGAATCGCGCTGACAGTGCACAGACCACATTAACGAGCATCGTATTAACCTTTTTGTCCTTGAGGCCCCGAAGGAATCTATCTCGTTGCAAAAAGGGGAAGTTGCATCCAAGGTGCTCGAAGAACAATTCGCACAGATGGGTCACAAGATTGCTAACGAGTGAGCTGTCATTGGTGTCGTAAAAGGGAATCTTATTGTCGTCCCGGCTACTATCGGATATGGCGCTCATAGTGTTCAGTCTAGTGCCAGTGGACTTTGGACTTCGGGAAGGGAATGATGATGAGTCTGATGATGGGTTGCTCTTCCGAGAACCTCGAATTTCAACAAGCTATATGTGGTGTTAGAGAATCAGCTGAAAAAGATTGATCAAATATGAATGAGCAAACCATTTGTTTGAAGCCCGGGACAATGGCAGTTGGGCCGAAATACCTGAAATATGGTACTTGAGCACGAGGATTAGCGCTTATGGAGCTGCGGCCTGCACGCAGCGAAGCACACATGTCAGCATTGATACCACCATAAGCCTAGAGAAGAAACAGCATGGGCCAATCGCTTAACTTACTGCTTCCGGGACTATCTTCTGCTGCATGTTGCTGTCCGAGATTCTTGGCAGTACGGAAGGAGGGATTCTTGAATGGGAAGGCATTCTTGGGGCCTGTTGTGGGTTTGTGTGTCTCGGACGCTCTGCGTTTATGCGGTGGTCCATTCTGTCGCCGAGGAGGATCTGGAGACTGGCTCTCCACTGCTCGAGCATTTCCAGGTTTAATCGCCTCAGTGGAGGAATGTAGTGAAGACAGGTCAGGGCGCCGCGGTGCACTATCGGATTGCGACCGGACATGAGAAGGAGGTTCACTGTATCCCAGACAAGTATGATTGTAGTCGGTACATGTCTTGCAAACTAGAAGCGAAGTCCAACCCAGTCAATATACCATATAGGCAGACCAAAAGGCGATAGAAAAGACCCGAAAACTCACCTGGCTGTTCGCCCGAGCAACGTATCTTGCGCCTGCGACAGGTGCGGCATCTGTGCAAGTATGACTCTGAGTTAGCAAGTCGCAAACCGAACCGTGACATCCAAGACGACAACGAATTGGGAGACGCACGCTGCGTTCACTCGACGCCGTTTCGTCTGCGGTTGGCCATCCGTTGAGACAAAACGAATCTGTCTAGGCGGAGGCACCGGGACAGGGTGAGCAGCAATGCCGTTGCAGCCGTTCTTCATGGAAGACGGTTGGCTCATTGCGAGCAAACAATCATCCGTGATCCCAGAACATTGGGCATTCGAACTTGCAGTTTAAGGAAGACAGTTGATTGAGCACCGGAGCAGGTAATCTGGTTGTTGTGAGCGACGGCGACAGTAGTAGAGGAGGGTAGGACTGCAGCGGTCGTGGCCGTGGTGGTCTGGGAGAAAGAGCTTTGGTGCTGAGTGATACGGGACGTTTTGTGACCGGGAACACCACACAGAAGAAATATCCATGGACAAATCACGGGCGCTTACAAGAATAATAATAGCGACACTGTAAGAATTGGTGGTAGATCGGAAGGGGACGATGTACGGAGTAATAAAATGGACGATGATATAGCGATGAGATCCGGAGCTGTTCCTGGAGAAAAGCGAGACTGACCGCCCTCGACCATGGATGTTCTTTTCTACTGCTCTTCATAATCTTACACTACAGAGTACCTAAGATGCCAATGAGAACACCTACAACAGCCCAGCAGGGGGCTGAAAATACTGAACGCACAAAAGGAAGAAAAGAAAAAAGAAAAGAAAATTCAGAATATCAGATGATTCTCTGAATTCCGCTCTGATTTGCACGCTGACGGTTGTCCATGCATCTTCATCCACCCATCCACAGCCATTCGTATTAAATCTCCCTCGTTCCCACGGATCGTCTTCCGTGTGCCTTTGTTGCCCTCATTCGGGCCGGTTGACGCAGATACAAGGAAGCCGAAGGAATGACTCAATGTCAGCACGATGAGAAGTGTTGATTGCCCGATGCTTCTGAGATCGGCCCCTCTGGACGCCGGTTCCTGCAGATGGAACGGGGATGGAGGGATAATTTGTACGGAGTCGGGCTGACTATGGAACCGAGCCTGGACTCGCGGTTTTTGGGCCTTTCTTCTACATGCTATCCCGATGGTTGTTGTCGAGTCGATTGATTTAGCCTTTCCAGACAGATCGGCCGAATCCACCTTCTCCGAACTAGTTACTCCAGACTCTCCGAACGGAAAACTGCCTCTCCGCAAATACGGGGTCCTACTTTGTACGGTGTTTCAACACACCGAAGATGAGGTCCACCCGGGTCGGGTAAGATCCCCCATTCAATCACAATCCGTTGAAATCTAGCAATTCCCAGGATACATGTGCAGTGCATGCTGGCTTTTATCTGGTCAAAGCAATTGGCGCAAATTCTCCGATGCTTCGAGTCACGAGAATCGTTTTTAAGCGGTCAGCCAGCCGATTTATGTATGATTTAGCCGATAGGGCACAGTAATGGCACAAAGCGTATCTATATACATTCACGAGACTATGGGCGAGAAGATCTATCGCTTAAAATCTAAAAGTTGGGGCGGGGGAGCTCCATGGCTTCCGAAGTCCGCCCGTAAGAAATACCACCCAGACGACTGATTGGCTTCAAGACCTTCAAGTCGACAATGCTCTTCTCCTCGTTGATAGCGTCCTCCCGCGCCCAGAACCTGACACCCTCAACAACAGCCAGCACACCCGTCTTCTTACCAGGTGTGGTGCGGCTCTCGAACTCCTCGGTTCTGACCAGCTTAGCCTCAATGGACAAGATCGACTCTTTCACACGGGCAGCCTTGACGATGCTGCACGGCGCCTGATGCAGCCCAGAAGTCTCCCACTCAGACACACCATACGGGGCGTTAATAGCCGTCGCGTTGGCCGCCTCAACAAAGTGCTCGGAGATAATGTTGATCACACACTCATCCGTCTCAGCCAAGTTCTTAAGCGTATCCTTCGCCTTATCCAACGACCCCACGAATCCCACAATGAAAAGCGGCGGGTCATGGTTAATGACCTGAGCATAACTGAACGGCGCCAGGTTGGTCGTCTGTCCATCCTTGGACTTAGTGCTGATAAGGGCGATCGGTCTGGGGACGATTCCCGAGATCAGGAGCTTGTAGTTGGATGCTACCGGGCGTCCCTCTTCGTGGGGGTCAATCTCCACGTGGTTCTTCTTAAGACTCTCCCCGCCGTCGTTGGCACCGTCTGCTGTCTTCCATTCGGGGTTCGGGGGCTGGGTGAAGGTGACTTCGGTGTCGCGCTTGAACTCCGGCCGCGAGGCCTGGATTTTCTGGAAATCGTCGCCGACTTTGAACATGGTTGATGTCTGACTGAATGGCTTATTCACTGATAGTGGGTATAACGTAGGTTGACGACCTCTATGGACATGTCAGTTGTCTGTACTTTTGATTTATAATAGTCGATGCCTCTTGGCCTCTATAACAATCGGCCGATTCAAAGCATCGCAGTGCTATAACCACCTCCCGGGTCAAAACTTACAGTAAGTTTTTAGACGGAAATCTTCTGAAAGTGCGTAAAATATTCACAGGAAGTGAACTCATGTTGAAAGCTGGCGAAATAAATCATTCAGGTGAGTCGTTATCGGGTCTCTATCGTCACCCAGCCGAACATGGCGGGACCATATATCGCCACGCACCAAATAGTGGGCTAAGCTCAATTTCCACTCCCCAAATAATGCAAATATTCAAACCAAATGTGTGGCAATACCGCTACACTTACCGATCCCCGGGCCGATATTCAGTTCTCAGTGCCCCGCAATAGTTGAACGTTGTCCCAAAAAATGCAGTGGATATGATGCTGGCTTTTGTCCAAAAAGTTTCGTAGCTTGCTCACAGGCATAGTTTGTGATACTTATGGACAAAGTATACATACATAGCAGGACTAGGATATTGATATTAGTACTACTTCGTATGCCACTGTGCTCCAACGGACAATGCGGGGTTGACCAGATAAGAACGCTTCCATCTCCAATACTGTCCAGTCTATAAAAGGGCCGTGCCTGCATGATTACTAGTCATAAATCATTTGTCGCGCTCCAAAGGAAATGTCACAGCAAGACTGCAACATCTTCAAGCTCGGGGATTGGGAGCTTCAGAGCGGAGAGAAGATCCTCGATGCCCATATCGCATATAAGACTTTTGGAGATCCCGAGAGTCCGGCCATCGTTTATCCAACCTGGTTCTCCGGATGTATGTAAATGCCCTCTACAAGTGCCAGAAGGAGAAACCTGACTAGATATACTAGCCATCTCGGATAATGTCTGGCTAATTGGCGAAGACAAAACCCTCAACCCCAACCAATACTTCATTATCATCCCAGCTCTCTTCGGCAATGGCCAATCCTCATCCCCTTCGAACCAACATACTCCGGGCCCGTTCCCCAAGTGCACCTTTTACGATAACGTCCGTGCCCAGTATACCCTCGTAACGCAGCATCTAGGCCTCAGCCATTTGCGCGCTGTCATCGGGTGGTCGATGGGCGCGGCGCAGACCTACCAATGGGCGACGCAGTATCCGGATTTTATGGACTTGGTTGTTCCTTTCTGTGGATCAGCTAAGACTGCCCTTCACAACCAGGTCTTTCTCGAGGGTGTCAAGACGGCTCTTCTGACGGCGAAGCATGTACCATCTGGAGGTTCGGGGGAGGATGGTGTTCTTGGTGCCGGAGAGACGTTTAGGACTTGGACGGATAGGGAAAGGGAGGTTGGGTTGAAAGCGTTTGGTAGAGGCTATGCTGGATGGTGAGTTTCGTCAATGAAACGCCTCTTCTAAACTGCGCATAGTGTTCTGACATGCTGTTCCACAGGGGACTCAGCCAAGCCTTCTACCGAGAAAGACTCCATGAGACAGCCCTCGGTTTTCAAGGTTTGGAAGACTTCATGCAGAACTATTGGGAGAAATGGGCACTTTCCAAACGTAAGTTCATACTACCAGTCAAGGAACAGAAACTGACGATGTTTCAGACCCGGAAAACCTGCTGGTGATGTTGCGGACTTGGCAAAACGGTGATATCTCGAAGCAAACGCCGTACGATGGTAACTTTGAGAAAGCGCTTGCGTCAATTCGAGCTAAGGTGCTTGTCCTGCCGTCAAAGACAGATCTCTATTTCCCGTATGTCAAGATGCCTCTCTTCCAGATCGAATCATGCTGATAAAAGACAAATTCTAGCCCGGAAGATTCAGAATACGAGGTTGCATGCATGGAGCCGGGGGTTGGGAAGCTGGATATGTTTCCATCCATCTGGGGTCGTAAGTATTTCCACTTGGTTTCTTTCACGCTGTTCCGTGGACTGATTGTCGTGTTGTAGATTGGGCTGGCGGACCTGGAGAGAATCTGGAGGACGTCAAATGGCTGGATGGACAGCTATCCCAGTTCTTTTCTGAGAATTGAGTACTCCGTAGTTTATTAGTTATATAGTTAGTTAAATGACCTGTTAGTAAGTGTGATTGTGTTAACTAACTAATATGTTTGCTCTCCCAAAGCGGCAAGTCATGTGGCTGAGCTGAGTCAGCGGGCGATAGACCTCTGGCTGTGGCTGGACTGCTCTCTATCGACATTCGCTCCTGGGAGATTCATTCACCGTCCATCGCGCCGTTCTCTTCTCTTTCCTTTTTTACTATTCGTCTTCTTCCTTTCTGCTGTTTGTTTGCTTTATTTGCTTTCTCTCTTTTACTAATCGCACTCTTCGCTTGTTCTTTACGTGTATTCTACTCGATCGGCGCAAGGTCCGTACATGTGCCTCTAGTAATAGCCAGGTCCGCGACATTATGGCAACACCACCCGTTCGACAGTGGGGAGTCACTCCTCCGATTTCGACTGTTCTTCCTACTCCTGATGAGCTTGCCGCAAACGATGAATTGATTGCCGAACTTAAAGGGCAGAATAACTTTGAAAGCCCTGCGGAGACTGAGCGGAGGTAAGAGATGTGGCGGCGACAGTGACAAACGGACAAAGGATTGGAAAGGGGGATAATATGTGGATGTATCGGATGTGCTGACGCGTGGGTGCTCATAGGAACCAAGCGCTTCAGTTACTCCAGCGTGTCGCCATTGAGTTTATCAAGTCCGTCAGTCGCAAGAAGGGTTTATCGCCAGCCGCGGTCGAAGCAGCAGGAGGAAAGATCTTTACCTTTGGGAGTTATCGGCTGGGTGTTTATGGGCCGGGTATGCTACCTATGCGGATAATATTAGACTCTTCCTCGATGATCTAACATTGGTGGTATGATAGGGTCGGATATCGATACATTGGTCCTTGGTCCGAAACATGTGTCCATCGAGGACTTCTTCTCCGATTTCCCTCCCGTCCTTGAGCAGATGGCTCCCTCGGGAGCTGTCGAGAAGATGACACCCGTTCCCGACGCCTTTGTCCCGATCATTAAGCTCGAATTGTCCGGGATCAGCATCGATCTTCTTTTTGCCCGTTTGATCGTCCCTTCGATTCCGCTTAACCTTGATTTGAAGAACAATGATTACCTCAGGGGTCTGGATGAAAGGGAGGCTCGTTCGCTTAATGGAACTCGTGTTACTGACGAGATCCTCGAGCTCGTGCCTCAGCAGAAGACATTCCGTTTGGCACTCCGCGCCATCAAACTTTGGGCACAGCGTGAGTGGTTTTCTTTTCTTCAGCCTGGATGGATTGGTTCAAGACTAATGCTTAGTCTTCAACAGGCCGCGCTATCTATGCCAACATCGTTGGTTTCCCGGGTGGTGTCGCATGGGCCATGCTGGTGGCCCGAGTATGTCAGTTGTATCCTCAGGCAACCGGATCGGTGATTGTTGGCAAGTTCTTTCGAATCATGAACAAATGGGCCTGGCCTCAACCTGTATTGCTCAAGCCAATTGAAGATGGACCTCTCCAGATCAAAGTTTGGAATCCTAAGGTTCGTTCTGTTGTGCCAAATCGGCTGTTGCTCTTACACTAATCGATATTGTCAGATCTACCATGGCGATCGGTTCCACCTAATGCCCATCATCACACCAGCTTATCCCTCCATGTGTGCCACCCACAACGTCTCTTTGTCTACCAAGGCGGTCATTCTTCGTGAGCTCGCGCGGGGCGGTGATATTGTGGACAAGATTTTCATGAAGCAAATGAATTGGAATGATCTCTTCACCCGCCACTCGTTCTTTACGAACGACTACAAGTATTATCTCAGTATTACTGCGTCCAGCAAAACAAAGGAGGCGGAGGCCGTCTGGTCAGGTCTCGTCGAATCCAAGTTGAGACACTTGGTCGGAGCTCTGGACAGAAAGGGAACTATCGCGGTATCGCACCCTTTTCCGAAGGGCTTCGAGCGTACACATACCGTCAGCAACGACCAGGAAGCAGAGGCAGTCAAAAACGGATCTGCGAAGTATCAGGCGAAAGGGACAAAGACTGAGACTACTGATGATGTGGCAGACATTAACCATCAGGTCGCAGCCCAGAATGGTATTCAGCATCCTGAGAACGTGGAAACGGTCGAGCAGAAGACCAGCGAGGAAACGCGGACTATGTATACTACGACCTACTATATCGGATTGGAACTGAAGCCGTTGGAGCCAGGTACGGAATTCCCTTTCCCTTTGAGAACCCACTGACTTTATAAGGCGCATCACGGTCGTTGGATATCTCGACCGACGCTCAAATCTTCAAATCGACATGTACTTCCTGGGCTGGTTTCCAGCCGGGGATCAACGATCTGTCGATCATCCACGTGCGCAAGTAAGTGTTTTTGTCTTCTGAGTAGCCTTATTTGCTCTAATCCGGAACAGCTTCGACTTGCCTGATGATGTTTTCGAGTCAGGAGACACTCGCCCCACCCGGCCTAAGAAAAGGGTTATCAAGAAGACCGAAGCAACCACCCAGAAGCGCAACATCGATTCGTTGGAAGTAAGTCCACGCCATAAGGCCGTCAGAATCTTGAGGGAATATGGGATACACCTTATGTCGATGGTGGTGATATATCTTTTCAATACTTGAGAATAGCTAATGCCGATGATCATCTCACAGGGCGTTCCACACGGAGATTCAAAGCGCCAGGTTACATCCAACAGAATCCAGAGTCAAGCCACTCCTGCCTAGGATCTTTTCGCATACCAGCGAACCACCACCAAATAAGCGAGCACACGCGTCGGGGCTGGTCCCCAAGCAGTCGACAGCGAGACGCTCGACATCAATCTCAAAAAAAAAGAAAAAAGAAAATATTTCAGACACCAGTCACTGGTGTTCCTTCTAGTAATACACAAGACCACCCAAGCTGATTCTGACACTTACCAGCAGTTGATCTAGTCTCTCGTCATCCTGTTTTCCTTACTGCTTTTTGCCGATGAACTTGACAACTGAGTCAGGATTACAAGGTTGGTTCATCCATTTTCTTTCCAGATCTTCGCTATTTCGTCCTTATACGGCCGTTCTTTTTTTTTGTTTTGTTTTGTCTCTTTATTATCTTTCCTTGCTTTCTTGCAAGCGGCAACATAGAGGAAGACGTCTAACATGGACGCATACTTATTTGCACTCAGTGGAGTCGGGATATCCGGTCTTTTTTGACATTTTATTCTCCTTTGTGGTTTATTTGCAGGGTTGCTTTCGTTTTGGGGATCTTGCAGGTGGCTTATATCTATCTGTATATATCGAGTTGCCATATCGTCCAGATAGTTAGCTTCTGGGGTTCATGTACGAGTTAGAGGTAGTTGAATAAAGGTGCTAGTTTGCGTGGCCTACGGGTCACATCAATCATCAACATTGGCTTGACACCGTAAATACAGTTCCACTCTACTTGAAATCGTCCTCCAGGTCATCAAAATTCCACGCTTTCCATATTTTCGCCTTCCGTAACCCACTGAAAATCTACGTGACCTACAGCTCGCTGGAGTCCACCATAGAATCCGGCCGATCATTCTTGAATCCAGGTACTAGTTCTGGGCTTTGCTCGAAGAACGCAACCTGCTCATGCTCCAACCACAGCCTGTTTTGCGGGATGTCTTCGACTTCACGGAAAGCAGCGTCAATTCGGTTAAATCGTGCTAGGCATCTCTTAATCTGTTCAACATAATTGAAGGCGTTCAGGCCATGCGGTAGCCAGAATCCGAAATAGTTCTGGTTAGGAACAGGGTATCCATCTGGCTCCAGAACACCAGCTCGCTCTTGTGGGTTCTGGAAGATAGTGGTTTTCAGACCCGAGTTCATGAACTCTTCAAGTTCTTCTACCATACAAGGACCCAGAATGCCGCTGGCGTGGATTGTCTCGAACAGCTTTGGTAGTGTCACGGAGCATAGACATTCACTGAGCATGGACAGTCACTGAGCCTCGCTTAAACCCCTCGCACACATTAGATAGCTCGTCGCCGGCAGGCCTGCCTCTTTCCTTTTCTCTCCTCATGTTAGAATTTTGTCAGATAATCTACCAATATACTCATATTGCTCGAGACCGTCTGTGACGGCTCAACGACCAGATAAACATTGCCAACATGCCAAAAGATGCCATACAAGCAATA
>NW_019170455.1:531274-531728 GCF_001890805.1 Aspergillus glaucus CBS 516.65
CAGATTCGATATTCTCGTTGATGGCTACAATAGTCAAGATAGGAATTCAGTTCGTTATTATCTTCTATTCCGAGCCCGTGACACCGTCACAGATAGGAGACAAAATGAAAGAGCCGGCCCCGGTGTTCTGGAAGACAGTGTGTTAACTAACTAGCCAATCGAGTAACTAGTAGTTAGTGTAATACGTAGTAGCTACATATCATAAATTTGTATCACCCATACCTACGCCTATCGCCTAGTATCCCACCGGTTAATTGTAACTTAGCGGTGATCCGGCTGTAGTAGAGAGGAGAGAAGCTGCCTACAAAGTTCTTTAGGTTAAAGTACATCCTGCTGTTCCTCCTACTTCCTCCTACTTCCTCCTACTCTCTCCTACTCTCTCCTACTCTCTCCTACTCTCTCCTACTCTCTCCTACTCTCTCCTACTCTCTCCTACTCTCTCCTACTCTCTCCT
>NW_019170455.1:531828-557440 GCF_001890805.1 Aspergillus glaucus CBS 516.65
TCCTACTCTCTCCTACTCTCTCCTACTCTCTCCTACTCTCTCCTACTCTCTCCTACTCTCTCCTACTCTCTCCTACTCTCTCCTACTCTCTCCTATCTCAATCCCTTTTACATTTTCTCGCTCTATTGGCATCATTATGTCCGGCAATACGTGCCAAACGCATGGTATAGATCCTGGCCTAACAGGGATGTGGAAATTGGAATTTGGGGCATCTATTATACAGAAATCTGTGCTAGCAGGATGGGGCTATTATCCCTGATCACAATTTCCAGTATTTAAGGAGGGACATATTCCTTGGGGTGTCTCGACAGTTTTGTGTTTGTCAAACGCATGCACACAACACAGTCTTGAATTTGTGCAATATAATTCAGTCACGGTAAGCTACTTCCAATCCTCCCATCATTATGTCTAAGCGGGTGTGGTGTTTCCTGTAAATTCCACATATCCTAGACAGCAAAAGTTGCACTAAGCCCTCTTGAAATACACGTCTGAACTCCAGTGCTCACATCCTGCTCATTTGCTTGCTGCTAGGCCAAGTGATTGGAGTTGGATATCAGACTTGGAATAACTGGGTTACAACACATATAGTAAATCTAGCAGTGTCTAATAAATACTAGCATCCAGGTCTTTCTCGGAACCCCATATACGTTTAATCGCGAAACTCTACAGACACCCGGATCTGGCGAACCGAGTTCGTGTTTTGATATATGATCGGAACAACCACTGCAATCAATACGGGACCGAATACTTGACCGAGGATCTTTTCGATGGAGCGTGGAATGCTTGGGCGCACTCAGCACTAGGCCAGAATCTGATTGACGAAGCTTCGGGCCAAGGGGCGCAGGATCTGAATACGTGGAAGATACACCTTCGAGCATTCTGCGCACAGGCATGGATAGCCTTGTTACTCCCTCGTTTGACCTACATCAACCGCTTGGAGCTGTATGTTGAGGGTGGAGATTTCTTCCAAGTCATTTTCACCAGAGCAGCTGAGGGTCGGAGACCATTTGGCGAACCCCCTCCATACCGATTCCTGCGAGAGGTTTGTGTCCACAATAATGAGCCTGGCGTTGTGATCTGGTCAGACTTCATGAGCCCATTCTTTTGTCTTCCGGCAGTTCGCGAAATCGAGGTAGATTTCTTATTGGACGCCGATAATCCACTTGGAGGCCAGCTACCCCTGGACGTCTCTACAATGAACAGACCACCGTGTGCAGTTACCCGGATTAAGGTATACAATGGGATCATATTCAATGGTCTGGTCGAATGGATTGCTACATGTACCCAACTGGAGCACTTCGAAGTTCATTTCAACTTCTTGAACAAAGATCAAAGCTACGTGTTTGATCACCGAGTTTTTCGGACCGCTCTCCTCCAAGCAAAAGATACTCTTTTATCGATTTACCTGTGCTTTGATGAGACATATCATGGGACGTGCACTCAACGTATACCCTGGCCCTTGAATGATGATATGTCCATCCTGGAAGACACGGCTTTCGGCTCGTTCAAAGAATTCGATGTGCTTCAGCATCTCTCCATGCGCCATCGAAACCTCGTGGACCCACCCGGTTTCGTTGATGATGACGATACACCTCCACAGTACCTTGACGACCTACTTCCAAAATCACTCAAGACCCTTGAGGTCTTTGATATTGATGAGGCTGACTTCCCCAGCCTGGAAGAGGAGCTTTTGCACCTGATCAGCAACCGGGAGTCGGCTGTGCCCGAACTTGAAAAAATCACTCTCAACCTCGACGACGAATCTGAGGATTTCGACGACGCATTTATAGTTCTTGGAGAAGCCTGTCGAGAGGCAGGGGTTTGGTTGATTCTCGAGTAGAATAGCAACATCGCACCCGGAACGTTGGATGGTTTCTGGAGGGTTTGATATTAGGCTAATGTATTCATCACAGAGTTGTTCCAGAAAAGGACGATACTCTTACATTGAATAGACAGAAACTGGAATTATTGGGTATTATTATCTTTAAAGGTCTTTCTTCCTATTTTTATCGTCTGGTTTACCCAAAGAGAATCTAAAATTCTTCCCTCCAGTCGTTATCTACCTTTATCTATATACAGCCGGAGCACTGAATATCGCATCAACTGACACATTTATCAGTTTGAAAATGAATCCCATCTTGCTCAGAGAAATCTCGTTGTTTCTTCCACGGCTCACGATACTGATGCTGCAGTTATGAGTATTGCTTTGGGCAACTTGGTCAGGCAAACAACCCCTTCCCTCCAATCCACCCTCCAACCCATCTCCAATCCTCAATACCCAAGTTTAAACCCACCCCAATTCATCCTCGAAAACGTTCCACTCGGATCATACTCCTTTCTAATCTCCCTTATGCGCTGAGCATTCTCAGACTTAAACCCAGCATACGGCCCTGCCACTAGCCCGCATCGCCCATATACACAAACTCCCTGGCCAATCCCTTTTGCTTGTTCAATTCGTGTGGGTGCTAGGTTACTTTGTGGGCTGGTATTTGACCCAAAGATTGTTTTGGGATACAGACCGGCCTGTGGGTAGTTGCCACCATGGAGGTTGGAATAGTTAGGCATTGTTTGTTGAGGTTGATGCTTCTTCTCCTTGAATTTTACAAAGTTTCTTTGCTATGAGGATCCTTACGATGGCTGTCTACTATATCAAGCTGGATCGTAATATATAGATAGAATATCGCAATGATACAGACCACGCGGTGCCGTGGTATATAAATACCATGAAATCTATTTTTCACTACACAATTACGAATGCAGCTTGGATGATATTCTATTTCTTCATGAGGACCGGGATGGTTCTACTAAACTTCAGTAACCATCTATTCAAGGTTATCATCAGTAAAACAGCAGACTAAGACAAGAGAATCAAGCCATCACAATAAACTCCTATATGAGCTAAAAACCAACAGCTCAAATTACTTTGCAACAGCAGGAGCAGCCACATACAAATTCTTAAAATTACTTTGCATCCGCTTCGGAAATCCAGACAGAGCCTTCATCGAGCCCTTATCCCATCCAAAAGCTCCCGCCCATCGATCCACAAAGCCACTCCGTCCGTCGTCCCCAGATCGAGGTTGTGCCCAGAGACTCTGGACCGCATCCCACGGATCGTCCTGTCGAGTATCATCCGGCGCCCAATCTGGATTGGCCTTTTGAAGCGGTGGGAATGGCTGTGTGGCGTTGATTCTATCGATGGCTTTGCTTGCAGTTGGAAGCACGCCTAGTTTGTCCTCTGATTTTTGTGGGGGTGGGACTGTTAACGAGATACCCACCATGAGCGATATAGTGCCACCCGAGGAATTGAGGAGTGTATCAGCGGCGTTTCTGTTATAGGAGGGATCGAGCTTCTCGTCATCTAAGAGACACGTCCTAGTATCAGCATGTGTGTGCAATAGGGGTAAGAAGGGGATACAGACATTTGCCCCACAATGCCGTTGGAAGCGGCTGGGTTTTGCTTTTCATTGTCCAGTTTGCTGATTCATTGCCACCTTGCTTGATAGACACTTTCATGTGAGATGCTATCTTGTCCTTGAGCTGCATCGGCTTAGCATGGATTTCACTGTCGTGCTGGACTCGTTTCTCTCCTAGGGTAGCTTGACTGATGGGCATTTTACATGTCATACGCATGGAGAATATCCCTGCCCGGACTTTCCATCGCCCACTGGCATCGTCACCCAGTAATCCCGACTGCGCGAGGAAAGTATGAGCTTCATTGGTAGGCCGATCTAAACCTTCCAGTGCTTCTGATCTTCCGTCTCTCTCGAGCACCAATCCATAGAAGGAAATAAGGTCGAGTGATTCAGGCTTTGATGGACTTTCGCCAAAATTAATGTCGAATGATGTGATCCAAATCTCCACATGAACACGACCAGCCATCGGAGGACCCCATAGTGAAAGCCCGGCGCCAACCTCGCAGGAAATGGTCTTTTGCACGATCCATGCGTCGATGGTATAACTGACTCCAACACTAACGCGGCATTCGGCAGTGAAGTAGAATGGTTGGTAGTTCATCAGGAAGTCTGTCGAAGCGTCGAACCAAGCTTTGATGGGACCAGCAGCAAACGAAAGGTGTAGCTCTCCACCGCCCATGCATACTTTGGGAGTAATAGCAAAGTAGGCCTTGCCTGTGATGCTAATGCTACTGCTGTAGCTCCAGCTGATGTTCAAGCGAGGGGGTTGAGGATAGCCCACTGGGGGGTCGAAGGCTCGATGATACCCGCCCACGGTGAAGACAAAATTGCCCACCTGGTTCTTATCTGCGTGCGGTGCGTCAAACCACGAGTATAGAGCGAATCCACCTGTCGGATGGCAGTCTGGGTGCAGAATGAATGAGGTCCGAGCTAGCTGTCCTTCGACCTTCATTGTGCCGTAGTCGAATTCAACCACGGCCGCCAGGCCTAGCTCGACATGGGCGAATTTACTCTTGGCCTTCTCATAGGGTAGATCGACTGTAGCCACTCCGAAAATGCCCAGTTTTACAGATGTTCCAAAATTGATCACTACCACAGCGTCAACGGATAGCATCCGGAAGGCATTTATCTTCAGCCCAGCAGCGGCCCAATAGGCATTCTCCTTCACCTGGAACCAACCACCGGGAGTTGGGTCTATCCATCGATTGAGTCTGTCCACGGTGCTCTCTTCCTCCACGCCCTCCTCTTGGTCCCTTTCTGCAAGCAATGGAAACTTGAGCACCTCGTCAACGGTTGGAGTGTGGACGTCTGAGTTGTACCCGAATCCGGCAACGATTCCGGAGATTTCACCAAACGACAGACGTAGTAGCGGTCCGTCAAGTCGAGCAAACAGAAACATGGAGTGGAATGGATCACGATTTTCCGGTTTAATCTCACCGTAGAATCCCGCTGCCTTGAACAGCCAGTCGTCGAATCCCACAATGAGAGCTCCAGCGTAGTAATCCATATCGGGGCTATTACCGTGGACGATTGCACCCGCGATGTTAATAGGAGGCTCATTAAAAGCGACCGCCATGCCATCAATGCCCACAGAGCGGAGTGAGATGTCATCCAGCCGTTTCACGTTCAAAGCGACGGAAAATCCAGAAAGTGATGCCTCGACAGGGCCCAGGACGACCGTTGCATCCAGCATAATTTCAAGAATCTGTCCGCTGTATTTGAAACCGATGCCGTGGAGTGAAAAGGGTCCGATGCTTTTCTTAAGTGGTGCCTTACCCGGAGGTTCCTTCTCACTGTCTTCGTCGGCGTGTATGGAACGAGCAACGGTATTGTCTCCCTCCTGGACGTTCGCGATCTCATCTTTGCGCTTGGTAGATTTCTTGAGAAAGTTGTAGTCTAGTAGACACGATCGATCTCCCATCGACTCATTCATTAGAACCATGAAATGAGATCCAGCGCCGACGAGTAAATCAGACTCCTTTTCTTTTTTGAAATCATCCCGTACAACCAACTTATTTGTCAATGACTCATTCAGGTACTTGACTTCCTTTCGTGTCAATCCCCGCGCCTCTGTTAATTTGGTGACTGGGTCATTAACCCAGACGTAACAAATCTCATCAAAAGGATGGTGAAACTCGCCAAAGGCAGGAATCTCAGGAAGCTGTGGTAAGGATTTTAGGCCAACTCTCAGAAACTGTTTAGAGCCACTCCCACTTTCCCAACTTCCATCGCGGTATCGTATGAAGACCACCTCAAGGTCTCCAATTTTAATTTCAACAACCAATTGGAAGCAGTGAACGGGGGGTGTCTGGTTGTCACTGGTAGTCGAATCTGCATTGTTGTCCAGCTTTTGTCTTTCAAGCCTAATCTTAATGGATGATTGATGGTCGAATGTGATATCTGCAAGGAAGTCTGGCAGTGGCAACGTTTCACCAAAAATATCCCCAACGACAGTGCCAATCTTCGCATCAGATGAAGGAAATTCCGCTTTGGCGGAGAACTCAAAACCAGTGCTATAATTGTATATCAACTCCAGGCTGATTCCTGCAATCAGTAGGTTTCCCTCTATGGACAAGGAATGGCGGGATGATCGGCCGGCTGCATAATTGTAGATCACATCCAGATTTTCAATTGCCATTGATTGGATGAGAGGCATAGCGTTATTGGCCGAGTCACTATCGAAGAATTCATATAGGGAACTGGCGTAGAGACCCTCTAGGAATCCTCTCAGTTGCCATGCCGTTTTTTCAGAATCATAGTCTAACTCAGCTATGAGAGTAGTCGGGCCGTGGGAATTGGATGGATCACTCTGTTGTAGACTAATCATCGTCGCAAGCCTGACTTTGAATCCCCTTTCGTCACCCCATTTATATACCGCATCTAAGGCCAGTTGACCCAGGTACGGATGTGGCACGTCACCCTTCGGCTCCTGGGTGGATATCGTTGCGCCGATGGCCAGAGTCCCTTGGGATAGGCATAGCGAGGCACGGGTAATGTTGGTTGGGATGAAATCTGGAATATTTTCAAGTGTTTGGCCGGGAACAATAGTCTTCAGATTGATTGACTTGGCTAGAGTTGCTGTCGAGACAGGCGTCAAGCCTCTCCACGCTTCATAATGCGGATTGAGAATATCGTTATCATCGGGATCGATCTCTGCCATTGATTGTAAGAGCTGACAATCATCAAATTATCACAGCATTTTCTTTCACTCACCTGTCCACAGCTTTCCTCGGAAACGACCCCACGCTTCTCTCCCCTTCGTCCATCCATAGGATAAAAGAAACACCGGGGGAGGACCGTCCTGCTTGCCGAATGTGGCCGCCGCCTCGATATCGATATCAAAGTCTGTCATCGCAAATTGTAGTCGCTGCTGAGAGTCCAAAAGATCAAGATCGATGATAATCCGGCGAACGTGAACGTTTTCAAAAAAGTCATCTTGACCAGGCAGCTTATCAGCAGCTACGTTCTCCGAGTTGGTCAATTGACCCAGCCATGCTAGCATAGTCTCGAGAAAGCTGCCTTGGGGCGGTGGCTGAAGCGTGATTCTGATTGAACCCTGACGAAATTCGACGGCTGCACCCATTTTGATCGGGGTTACACCTTTCGGGGCTACCAAGCACGAAGCGTAAAACGCCACCTCGCCCTGTTCAACTGCTCCCGGTCCATCATCAAACTGTGCAGCAACCAGAACCTTCTTGCAAATCACATCGGCAGTGTCCAGGGTAAATCCCGTTAAAGTCGACTCCAGGGGCTCTTTGAAGGTAGATGCCAAGTCAAGCTGAAACTGCAATCGCACAGTCGTCTGATTGTCCACCCATGGATTAAACCAGAGAGCATTCTGTTTCCCCTGAGAACGGGACTTTTTGAATGTCACCGACAAGGCAGCGATCAAGGGATGTAGATGGTCAGATAGCCGGTACTGACCGACGAACTCGAAAAGCTCCTTGACATTTGTGGTGATGGTTTCTGAGGTCTGGGCGACGTCTAGTCCGCAATAAAGTAGCTTCCCTTCGGTGTCAATTCCTGGACGGGGGATCCGGCTGTGGATACTTTCGATGGAATCCTGCTGGTCTGGTCTTGAGAAAGAATATTCCAGTGCACTGTGCGATGAACTGAACCCAACAGATGCCGCGCCCGGCCACGGGAGATTGAACCTGAATTGAAAAGTGTCAATCTGTCGGTCCTGTGTCCCGGAGAGGTTGACGAAGGCCTTCACACTGGGGTCAACCTCCTTCAGCCATTTCAGCCACAAATCAGAATGATGGAATTGGGATAGAGAGGAGGAAGCATCTTGGATACCGAAGCGTTGCTTGGGGAGAAATTTGAGGAAGTCGTCGAGATTCGAGCCGGGCTGGACTCGGATCGCGCTAGCCTTTTTGGTGCCACTGAAATATATCCATTGAGGATCGCTAGCGACGGGTGGTCGTTCCTGGGGATGCTTCCGGCGTACAAGCTGACCACTACTGTCCATATTTTCTCTATTACACCTTAGCCATATAATGTCATATCAGGTTGACATGGTAATATTTAACAACGACTGATTCCAAAACCAACAATCAGAGACTTAGCGATACGTAAACTCAACTAGCCCCGACCTATTCAATCTGACTAACTTTCGAACAAGTCAGAGATCTACTCCCACTTTCTTTGATAGCCGCAATGACCGTCTCAACAGACCCCTGTGGTTCAACAACCTCCCAGATCTCTCCGTCAATCGGACTCCAAATGTAGCAGTTAGACCCCGCGGTGAACAGAACCTCTTGCTCTCCACTGGTCATACACATGATCGGCGTTGCGACCGGAAGTCCATGTTTTTGGACCATGACCTGGCCGCCCTGTCCGGGTCCCCAGTAGGTGCCTTTTTCGAGGAGAAAATCGTCATTGGCCCAGCCTTCGGGTGGTGTGATTTGCGACTTGTTTCGATTAGTTTTGGTATGCAGGAGGACTAGGTGGGGAGCGTACGTTGGTCATGACGTCGACGAAGTCGAATTTGCGATGGGTTGTGATTTTGCTGATTTGCTGCGACTATAATTGAGGATCGATTATGAATAGGAAGGAGGAGGGGATTGATTGATATGTGTTCGCCTGAGGGGTGTTTCTGGGTAAATCCTTGTGACCGTGCAGATCACCTAGTATTGCAAACTTTCAACTGGCAAATTGTGAAAATTAATTACGATACCTGCAATACTCGGGGAATTCCTCTCTTCATATATGAGTGTTCATCCCACCACAAAAACGACGCACTACCAATCAATACTACAGACCTACGCGATGGGTCGTCGCCGTGAGGATAAAGGTTTTCTCAGGTTTAGAGACTGTAAGCTGAAAGATCTTTACAGGTACGATAGGGACAAGGGAAGTAAAAAGACGTTCAGAAATCCTTTCTTCTCACAGCTCTAACTTTGTCGCGGCTTTCTAGATCTATGACTTCCTAGAAACTGAAGTGCATTACAGTGAAGAGCCCAACAAAACAGAGCTTGACGAGATTCGAAACCGTATTCTGGCCTTGAGGTAAAGAATACCTTTCAATAATGTTCCAATGGGCCTCTCTCACATGCACATTGGCAGTTTGGGTAGACTAGGCAACGAGCAACATCCACGCGACGAACATGATGGTACCGACTATACCAACAGTACCCTGCCTCCAGCTCAGCACATTCGTCGCCGAATAAATCCAGACTGGAAAGAAAAGAGCAAGACTATTTCCAAGTTCCATGTGGACCATCATGAACAGGGCGCAGGTGGTTTCGAGCAGGCCACGGACCCGAAAGCCCGAGCACTCAAATACTGGAGTCCCTATGACCTCTTGGGCTTATTTCTATCACGGCTTGATTATGCTCCAGTTGCTGCTAATGAAGACAACTTCTTTCTTCCTCTGACAGCAGTCTACGGCAAATGGTGTAGTAATATTGCCGGTAACACAAGTACAGGTATTAAACTGAAAGGTGTCGGAGACCCTCCATTCATGTTTCAGTGCACATGGGTGACACATCGAGGAGACAAGAAGCAGTTCTTCTTGGGGGCCTCACTGGCTGGATATGAATGGGCAAAGGAATCCACTGGTACATGGGAGAGCGAATTAAAACTAGCGCGGTTTAATCTAGTGCGGGATCTACTTACGTCTACTGAGAATGGGTTCAAGTGGACATTTGACTCGTCACGCAATCGTATACCGGTGCCGGATAAGGACAAGAAAACGGGAAAGAAGCGAAAAAGTCTGAATCAGGTCTTATGGGAAGCAAAGTCGGAAATGGACGTCTTTGTTCAAGCACACGGGGAGGCAACCGATGCCATGCCAGAGGATTTGCGAACCCGATTTAATCAGATCCCACTCGCTGTACAGACCTTTTTGAGGGAAAATTACGGACCGTATAATCCGCAAAATGATTTGGATAAAGCAGTCTGCTATCTCCTCGAAGCATTAGGTAAAAGCAAAAACATCCAGGATACTTTCCGGAAATTCAGAGCAACAGTCGATCAAAAACTGTGGAAGAGAATCGGGACTCGGTTTGGAAACTGTGCAGAAACATATCCATTTCTCAATCTCTTGCAGTAAGTCTCCCTTTTGTCTTTCGACTCTATTTTGGCTTTAACTCACTCTCTAGACCGGGTTTTGTTCGTCCTGCAAACAGTTTGAAAGGATTTGCTCTATCAAGGAAACATTTTTTTGGTGAAACACCCCAGCATCCTCCACCCCCCGATCGTGTTCTTCAAGCGTATGATCCTCAGAAGATTGCCAATTGTGTCGAAACGCCATGCGACAACTGTAAGGTCCTACTGCATGCACTTGGCATCAAGAAATGGAGGGACTTCCATGCGTTTCCCATACCATGCAGATCTCTTCCACCTTCAAAAACTCCATAGGACAGTTACAAATACACAGCTTGAAACTTTCAAATCCCTCAGTCCGACCTACTACGGAGCATGTATATCCAAAAATGCCTCATTTGAATAAGCGAGGCAACCAAAAAAGCGAAGGAAACACGTCAGCAAATCTCCTCATCTCCAGTTCGCTACATCTGCAGCGAGTTAGGTGGGATTAACAATTGACATATTAGGCAGTACGCAGGTGGCATGCACCCTCATCACAGATGATCTCGGGGGTTCCGATGCACGTCTAATTTAGACATTTCCTGTCTCGGCTCGGGACGCATATCCATGATCATACCCGACCCGCCAACGGTTTCTGTGGTCGATGATTGGATAGCTCGGAAGGAGACCCGAGACCCAGCTCGGCTGCGGAGCAGGGCTGGCGGGGTAGATGATAATGTATTGAAAATTTGAAATTACTTGTCAAACACTAATTACGGAGTATTGGTATTTTTAGGGAAGTGTTAAATTAACACCGCAAGGTGACTAATCGGCTCTGAAAATAGTATTATTGTGAGATCTTGATATGGCTTGACGTGGTAGAAGTGTGTTGGGTCTAATAGATGCTTTATCATATACTTGATTTAGCTAATGGTTGGTCGATGAAATGGTCGACAAAAAATAGTGTAGTTGAACGATAGCGGAGCCTTTGGTTAAAAATGTGCTAATTTATGGAGTAGAATTAGTTACAAAGTATTCTGTAAGCAGGTATTGTTAGATTAATATTTACCGGGGTGTCGCTATATTGCGTCCTTTGACTCGCCAAGGAGTACTAGTAACTTGTTATTATAATGTACTATCTCAGCGTTGGATACAGCTGCTATTACTCAGACTAGAAATCCTAGAAAGGCCGCATCTATATATTCTTAACAACCACATCGATATGTCCATCAAAAGTAGGCATCCGATCCAAGCGATATCGCACCTGCGTCCTGACCTGAAACCGCGTTTCGGGGAAAGAAAACCGATTAACCTGCGCCAGACCCAGCACGAAGCTCATCTCCGAAACCATGTTAGCAGGGACAACCCTCTTCATACTGCGTGGCATGGCAGTGAGCTGCAAATGTGGTATGCCATCTAGCATGGGAAACTTGTGGATTACATTGAACCGCAGGTTGCTCAGCATGGTGGGCCGTAGGCCCTGGTACGTTTGTAGAAGTTTGGGGCTGTGCGAGTCGGCTTCTCCTAGTGGGATCCAGATGTCGAATGCTTGGATTTTGTAATCTGGGATGTAGTTGTTTGAGACTTGGATTGAGAATATTAGGTCCTGGGGCAGGTTTTCTTTCGTCACATTGATCGTGTCGGAGTTGACGCTGGTGATGTTGCATTTGTATTGGGGATGGCTGGCGGGTACGACAGCACTCACTGGGCGAGGGACTTGGTATGTTTTATAAGACTGGGAGGTAGATGCAAGGACAGCCGGGGTTGTTTCTGGGTCTGCAATAGCGGTCGAAGGAACTGCTGTGGACGTAGTCTCTGGTGACGGGGACGGTTGACGCCTGGCATATTTGGTGGGTTTTGATTCAAGCTCTGGCTCCGGGTCTGTGATAGATGGCATGCTTGCAGGACTGACCTGAGGGGGAACTGTTCTCTGCAGGGTCCGTAGTCCTGTATCATAGGCATCACCATTATTGGGAAATACGTTATCCAGACAGATATGGAATTGATATATTGGATCACTGAGCTGCAAGGCAAGCAAAGCAGATGTCGCGGTGTCGTCATTAAAAAATTTGGTTTCAACTCCACCTCTTGTGAACTTGCCCATTTCCTTATGCAAAGTCTTGAGCTGGAAATCTGCATATCGAGACGCCCGAATAATGCGTAGGTCATTGGCGCCTTGCTTCGTACCCCAAGCAAATATGGGATTAGAGTCGTCCGGATGCATGAGACTAGGATCAATCGAGGCTTCTTTTGCTGGATCCTTTTGGCGCTCGTCCCAATCAACCGTGTACTGTCGTCTGATACGGACTGTCAACTCGTCTCTGGATAGGGACGAGCTAGCGACAAAACATTGTTGGTGGGGTGGTTGCGAGAAGACCAGCTCCGACAGGTCGCGCGAACCTGGGACACGGTCAAACAGACCCAACATGACGCCATCAGAGACAATTTCGTGCCGTAGAAGAGGAGCACGCTCTGTGGTTTCAGGTAGAGTGGTAACCTTGAGATCTGGAAATCTAGAAACCACATCTGACCGGAGATAAAAACCATATGTGGGGATTTGAGGGGTATAGGACAGCCGAGGTTGAGCCGTGGATATATATTCGTTCAAGGCGTATTTAATAGCCACGCGGTCACGATCCTCGCCTCGGTGGTTGCCTAAGCTTAAAGCACCATCAACCATAGCATCAGTCCAGTTGGAATCAATATGGAAGAATTTCAATCGTTCTGGTTCAAGATGGCTAGGGTCCGTGATGAGGTAGTGCGCTGGCACCCCGTGCAGGAAGAGTCGGTCCATGACCCAGCTCAAGAGGATCATCCAGTCTACCGAGAGTGGCTTGTTGGTCTCGTTATAAATCTGGCCATCGGTGGATTTGGCCAGTTTCTTGGCTACCTTGACTGCGACGTCTAGATACCTCTTGCGAATGCCACGTGCGGTATAAGTCAAGGCAACCCCCGCTCGCCAGTGTCGTCGAAACCATCGGTTTGATCGATCGATATCTTCCTTTTCCGTTGTAATCTGATCCAATTGCCCTGGTATGTGGCGCAAAGCACCGAGAAGTTCGCTGCGTGTCACAACGTGAGTATTTTTGTCTTCTTTGAGCGCCAAACTTTTGCATTCCTTCATTGTCTCACTATAAATCGAGCTACGGATACGCATCAAGGCCATAGTAAACGCCTGATCGCCCAGGGCCAGCATGCGACCTACCTGCCAAGCGACAGAGTAGGTGATATCCATGATTCCAACCTCGGGGTCAAGAATCTGCAAATCCTGGCCCGAGTTGGAGCAGTGGGCGAAGTCCGCATCAAAGGTGTTGTCGTGCTGGGTCTCTCGAGGCACAACAGTTGGAGTGAAGGGGCCTCGGAAAAAGGCAACAGTCGTTTCCCCTGTCTGGGTTCGGTATCGAACCAATGAATATCCATCTTGGAGTCTTTTGGCTAACCGGTTGGTCAAATCGTCTGACGCCTGCAAACTGTTCAGAATTCGAGGTGGAGGTCCAAGGACGCCCAGATTTTCGCCCAGATACTGGAAGGAATCCTGAATATTCCGCGTGCCAGGTGGTTGTATCGAATAGTTCCAACTATGCAGTGAGCAAAGGGCAACACGCTGCTTCTCGTCTGGGATGGGAAACGGAATACTTTCTTCAATTCCTTCGATAGAGACCAGATGAACGGAGACTGTCGTGGGCTGGAGTGGTTCAATCGGTCCGCATCTAGGGGAAACAATGATAGAGAATATTCCAGTATCTTCCTGGCCCGCCACTGCCATTCCGGCGGTATTCACCTTCCGCACGTGGGAAAGATACTGGTAAGACGATACGTCATGTCTTTGGCGGTCCGATTCCGTTCCGACCGGGAATATGTTTGAGAAGAGATTCTTGGGAAGGAAAATAAAGTCCGCTGTGGTGTTCTCGCCTATCAAGTCCTCCTCTCGGTAAGGAAGCGCTACCTTCTCATTGAGCGACCAGACTTCGTTCAGGCTCAATCGAGTAGCAAGTGTGCTTTTGGACTGCTTTCTCGACAGGTCCCCTCCATCACTAACCACCTCACCTGGAGACAACCGCAGTTCATCCTGGGTGAACACCATCAAAGCCAGCCATGGCACGCGACAGCGCGTCACTGGCGAGGCTGGAGGTCTCGAACTGCCTTGTCGCTCCCATGGCAAGAACGGATCGCTGAGAACAACATGAGGCAGAATGCGATGGTCCTCACTGTATCCTGATGGTGGATAGACAGAATAAATCGATCCGGTCGGTAAGGTGAAACGAGGGGCCTCGACGACAAACTCCTTGTTACCCTTGAGTTGAAGGGGCTGTTGTTCCTCTGGTGATTTTACTGTCTGGTCGACTTGGACTTGGTAAGGTGGACCAGCAGGAAGACTCGGTGCCCAAAAGGAATGAAGCTCTTCTTCTCCAGGATTTAGGTGCGTGCTCTTCGAACCATGCGTATTGAGCGATTCCTTTGTCGATGAATGTTGCTCCTTCTTTCGGATCGCATGGCGAAGGGGAAGATGACGAGGCGAGTTTATCGCAGTGCTTTCTCCCCCGGTATACATGACCATTTTCGTTGAATGATACTGATGATTGAAGTGCAGTTGCTGTAGGTCATTGGTTTTGTATTTTTTAAATCACATATTACGGTGGGATCGACATAGATACCCCTCAGTTGGGGGCTGTGGTGAGGATTGCATTAGTTTGCAGATCTGGTGGGGAACATGACTTACGTGGCTGGGCTGAACAATTGTCAATCCCGAAAAGATGAGGTGACACCCCGCTTCGACCGGCTGAAAGATGCTGATGGGTTTCAGCAGTATCACTAATTCTCAATTGACAGAGGCAGACCTTAAGAATGAGTCCCACTGACCGGATATGGACTCCACCTACACATATAATCTCGTCCCTCGATCCATGCCTTCTACCTCTGCACCTAAAAAACTATAAACACTTAGTGAATTGACCTAAGTCCCTTTCATAAATCTATACTCAATATGTCCGGTGTCGCTGCCGTCAAAACCCCTTCCCATGATGACATCCAAGTCTTCTTCACGACGACCAAGTCCAGCCTCGGCCTAGACATCAGAAAGACAATTCACCAGGGAGAAAACTTTACAAAGCATTTCAAACCAACCGATGGAGAACCAACGGGCAACGTTCTGGGCACATCCGACATCGCCGTTTCTACCTACTCGGGCATCCAGTTCGTCGTGGGAATTACAGGAAACTCTGCTGCCCCGGGCAATGCAGGAGGCGCAGGTGCTCCAACCACTGACAACAACATCGCCATCTTGAGTCCGATCAATCAAACTATTGCCAGAGTTGAAGATAATAACACGCGAATCACTTCTTGTTCCAACGGCACTAAATCGTCTGTCTTTTTCCTTGGGTAAGCTAACATCATATACGTGGACTAGACTGTCCAGCTGACAAGGAATCGATAGCAATGATCCAAATAACACGACGGTTGGCCAGTTACGGGAATACGATTTCGACACCAAGAAGGTGGATACCATTCGGCGCGTTGGAAACATAGTCAAGGGGTCGGGTCTAGCCAGCTACTACACGAAAGACGACCGTCTAGTGGTTTACCAGGATATAGAAGGCGCTCTTCGTGAATACTCGTCAAAGATAACAAACAGTATGCTTGACCCTATCATTCTATCTATTACCGAATTGCAATTCTAATGAACAATAGATTTGGTCATAGACAACACGAAGAACAGTGGAGCGAGAACTCCGCTGGCGGTGGCGTATGACTCTCAGTTTAACAAGACATATGTATACTATTCCGATAAGGAAGGTGACGTGTATTTCGTTGTGAAGGATCAAGGTAACTGGAAGCAACCCTCTAGACTGCCTAACAACCTTAATATTCCCGATGGTCATCAGATAACTGTTGCTCGATCGGACAACCTCAACCATCTCTTCTGGGTGTCGGCACGCTTGAGGGTAGAGCATTGGAGACACAATGCCGACCAAGCTAGTGAAGGCAGTTAGTTATATAGCTATTAGCTTGGTTGGCTCTTTTTTCATCTCAGATACTAAGTCCATGATTTTGTTGACATTTAACCTTGTGAATTTGCGCTGCACTGTACATATATATAAGTATTCCAAGTATCTCATTCATGACCTTCACTTGGTTCTTGAATCCCTATCTCTTCTACCTGTGGCTCTCCTTGCTCTCCCTCCTGCTCCGGTTGATCCATCATTATGGGTCTGCGCAGATGCAAAAACCCCTCAATAGCCGTGTATGGCCCGCTTTCAAAACCCGGCTTCGCCAGACGCTTCTCCGTCTGCCCAATCCCATAGGAATTAAAGATCGGTGGCGTCATTCCGGCCGAGTCTGATGATGACTGCGAATGCAAATCGGCACCTGCATCGGAGTCTCCGGAATCGGTATCTTGGTTCTCCGTAGACAACCCATCGCTTGGATCAACATACGGCTGCAGCCAAGACCACTTACCCCCTCCTAATCCAGGCAGGCCTACTTGGTGAGGAGGATCCTCGTTCATGTTTTCCTGTGTCAGGGCTCGAGTGGGGTCATACTCTTTCACGTCGGCAGTTAGCGTGATGGGCCCGGCATGGAAGAAGGCTGTGACTTTGCTCATGGCTTCCTGCCATGTCCATGGTGCCAGCTGTAAGGATTGAGCGGGTAAGAAGGAAGAATACGCATGGATAGGCGTGAAGGGGTCCACTAGGGCACCAAAGACCTTCAGGTGACTGTTTCGGCGATTGTCATAGTCGGCTGGGTTGCAGAAGTCCGAGCCAGATGGAGGGTCTGTCTTCCAGGGCGATTCCCAGAATGGACGGAACTTTGGATGGGTTTCGGATGTAATAGCCTTCAACGACGGGAATTTGTTATCGGGGGTGGCAAAGTAAGTCTGAATGATATCCAGGTTGAGCTCTTCGCCTTCAGAAGCATCTTCTGTCTTGGTCAAGTTGAAATATCCCACCATGCCATCGTACTCGCGCTCCTTGTCGCCCAGTTTGACTTGTAGCTCGTAATACTGCTTATCAGGACGGTTGGATAATGACGGGCTCGGTTCTTTCATCATGGTGTTGGTCGCTTGGTTCTGTAGTGGAGGACGGTCTAGTTCAAGGGACCATCCCATATTAACGAGCGCGAGTGGCTTTCCAACAATCGCTGTCAGATACTGGGCGTAGGAGTTCGGTGTTGGTGGCAAGCTGTCCAGTGCGTTGACGACCATATACCAAAATGCTCTCAGATAGTCAATATCACTGAGCTTTTCAATGAGCGCATCGAACTTTTTGCGATTAGGATCGTTGTGTACTTCCGCAGAGGGATCAGGCTTAAATGGCATCCATTTGGGTGTTTTAACTGTCTCCAGATGTCCACCCACCCTGACCTCACTGTAGAATGTTCCATCCGGAAGGAAGAATTGGATGCCTTCATCGGCATAGTTGGTGACTACCCAGCCCCAAATTGGGTTTTCCCACTCCGTTGTGGGACGCCAATAAGCCTTCTTCTCATTTGTTGAGGTGTCTGGTTCATTGCGGGTAACAAAGCATGCATTAAGTCTCGAGTTCTGACCAATTTGCGGAGGAATCTGGAAGAATTGACAGTTGCCATCAGGCTCTTGGAGAACCGTATTGGCATCTTGATCGTTGGCCTTTTGAGGCTCGTAAAAGTCGCTGATGCACGGGTACAAAGGTGGAGGCCCGGTAGTCCGTGGCTCAGGATCGATGGCCACCAATGTCTGGCCAAATTTGTCGATAATGTTGAGTTTTCGGAATCTAGCAGTGTTAGCGACATTCTTATTGGTCTAGGTAATGGTATTTGCACTCACCTGACCTGTCCATGGGTTACTGGTTTGAAAGGACAATGGGTCTGATCAGGCCAGGCTACGGTGGCAGCTAGCGGGGTAAGAGCAGAATGCCCCTGGATCATTTCCAACGCTTTGTCATCGAATCCGGCCTGGAGGACGCAAGCTGACTTAATTGCAGTCATCCGTTCACCCTCTGGGCCGATCGTCCTGGCCAGAGGCTTAATATGCGTACCGTGTGCCAGAGTTAAGAGGCCATCAGTCAGCCCAGAGAGTGGCCCAGATAGATATGGCATTCGAGGAATGTGCTCAAGCAAGTACTTTCTCTCTTCTTCGGTGATGTGGTCGTCGAGTTCCTGTTCAGGAATGGTTGAGAATAACTGGCGGACCCGCGCATCAAGAGAAAAACTTGGCTGAGGAAGAATCAGCCCGCGGCCGGAGATCAAACGCCTGTCAAGAGTCGAAGGCTTTCCGCCCTCCGAGGGCTTTGTAAGCTCTTCCCACAGAGGAGCGCCGCTGTCTATCTTTACTCCATAGCGGATTTGATTATTCTCTGATAGGCGAGCGGCCTGTTCACCCAACGACCAATGTTCAAAGGGGATGTGGATGTACTCTGCTTCCCATTCCATGTAAAGTGGCCGCCATGGTTGCCTTTGGTTCCATTGATCTCTCCAACATTCATCCACTTTGTCGTGAAATTGTGGATAATATTTCCCAGGAGATGGTTGTCGCTCACTCGGGGGAATCAGGAAATAGAACTCCCGAAACAGATTCCTCGCAGCTTCCAACATGTGCTGTGACATGGATGAGGCAAGCCTTGCTTTTATCTGGTTAAAGACACTCTCAAGTCCATCAGGTATCGGTTCATCCTCTGTCGAAGAGATGGTTTGCATTTTGAGACGAACACTCAGTGGAGACAAGTAGTCTGACGGCCATCCCTGGTCAATACCTCCAAGTAAGAGGGTTGGATCTCGAGCCTGATGGTAGGGTTGATGAGTGCCTGATCGTACGTTTTCCGTGCTCTTGAGCCCCTTAATCTCCCGTTCCAACAATTTAATCTTCCCTCCAATATTCACGATTCGATCGCGGATCTCCAAAATATCACTCTTGAATTGCTGCTGCTTGCTGCCATTTGTATTGCTTGGATCAGTGATATATTTCCACCACAAAGCAAACATATCCCATCGCAGCTGGTCTACCACGCGAAGGCAGGATTCCTTCAATATCTGGTGTTGGTTCAAGGTCTTCAGGTTCGTTTGGCTCGTGTCGTCTATCTGAAGCGGTTTGGCCTGTGCATCATCACTCGTGGCCAGGAAGTACCGAATTCCACCAGGGGAACGAGTAAAATTCCAATTATACAGGGTATCTATCGCTTCACGCTGGCCTTCGACTCCATCATCATTGGTATGGAGAAGAACCTGAACGGCAAGAATCAATTTCTCCAACTTAGTGGCTGTATCAAAATCACCTCCATCCCCTCTTCTTGCCTTGCAGTATGTCATCAATGAATCCAACGCAGTTGTTCCGACCGATACAGCAGGGTTGTTCTGGTCTTGAAGACGACGGGCAAATTCATCAGCAGGCGTCTTTGGTTTCTTGTTCCAGTCCCATTGAACACTATACATAGCGCCATGACACAGTAAACGAGCTGGACCTGTAGCATCAAGCCAAGCCTTCTCGTTCCCCTGAAGTGACATAAAAAGGGAGTTGAGTCTCTCAGCACGGGGCGGAGGATCGTTTTCCATCCACAGAGGATCTGCTTCATCATTCCTGTGCCACCCAATCACATAGTAACTGGCCTCAGCGACGTCCAGGTATTGTGGGCTTGTCTCATCCCCATATGAAAAATTATCCACCATACTAAACACATTCGAATTGTGCTGTTGGAAGTCCGCAAAGAGCTGGTTTCCACTGCCCAGTAATGGGATCCGAGGCGGATTTTTAGGGGCATCATCCAACCATTTCTTCAGTGGGGTTTTGCGACCGATAAACACCTCGGCCTGCGCCCTAACATCCACCTCTTTGTCAGGATCGCCGGCCAGAAAAGGAGATACATCGACCTGGAGATCGTAGTGCGCGGGTATATCATCCAACTTCCACAAGTAGTCTCCTTCAATCACCCACGCGGTGTATTCCTCAAAGTTCTCCTTTGCTTCGACCGGTTGAATCGTATCCAGATCAAGTTTTCTCACCACCAACCACCTCGTCGGAGGATCGATATATTCCGCCGCAGCAGACGGCCTCGCATCATCCGTTTCCCTCCCCAGACCATGACGCTGGCGCTCCTGGTCGCGACGCGATTTATCCCCTACCGAATCTGTCAGGGAGACACCCGCCCGGTACGCCCGTGGAAGACTCCAGTGGATATAAACTCCATGTCGATTACGGCGATACTGACCAGTGCCCAGGTCCGTCATGCGGGAGTTGTGGTCGGCTGGGGCGGCATTGTGGAGGTCAGCGTGTGGCTGGACGTCACTTTCGGCGACAAAATCCTCGTATCGAAGGAAGGTGTAGTTGGGTTGGGTGATAGGACAGATCCGACTTTCGGGTTTGTTTGGGTCGCCGCAGACTGCTGGGTTGAGCACAAAGGCGTCTAGCTGGATCGGGACTAGTAGTGGTTCCGACATGTTGGCCATTATGTCCGATTGATTTCAATAACTATTTTGGTATACTTCTTAGACAAACATTATTTATATAGGCTTGAACAACTTCACTTTGGATCTAAATAGATAATCTCTCCAGTCTTCCAGACACCCGAAGCGGGTCCTGCATGTCAGATGTCGATCATCCGACTAGGGTAATAAAACGTCCATTCATTCTACAAATTACTAGTCCTGTCATCGTATTACATGAATGGTGCTAAACCTTTATGAGATTTGTATTCACTTGACTATGGTTATGTAAGATTGATGATCTACCCACATGCTGCGACTTTACATTCAGTAATCTGATATTTTTGGCATTTTTACAGTTACACAGGAACCTCCCGTCTAGAGCGGACGTATCTGACGTATCTGGGGCAGTAGATCTTATAATTCTACTGAAGAATCAAACCCTCCAAGATGACCTTTGCGCCAGAACTGTTATGGGTTCATATGAGAACCCTCTAGTTAGTACTCGGCAGAAACCTCGTGCACCGTGCACCCTGAGCGGTGAGACCCATGCACCAGAACTTCTTCGTACGAGCGGATGTACATAAGCCTTTTTCCTTTCTTTCTTTAGCTTAATATACTCGTTTATTCAATAACCCTTGAGTTGAGACAGCTCGGGCTTGTGTAAGAAAGAAGGGATTGAGACAGCGTGATGAGCGCACCGCGGACTGTATGCGTAGTATTGACAAGACTAATCGCTGGTGTGCTAAAGTCCGACCACCAGCGCCGCGAAGTATGATGAGAGTCAGGTGGATAAATAGTCGGCCCGATAGGCGACGTCGGAGCATCCGTTCTAATAGCTACCATGGTCGGATGTTAGATAGATCAAGCACTCAGGCACTCATCTACTACGGTATTAGACAGTCAATATCACCCTCAATCGGTAAATCAAAGTCTCTTCCATTCGGCCTCGTGCAGTCCGGAATATCGACTCCCCGATCCCTCCGAGCTATCCGCTTTGATGAAGATCGGATGAATGTCGGACCGATCTAGTGAGCTCCGGAGAAGTTTTATCGTACGGCGATGGAACACTCTGAGGGAGTCCTAGCAAGCACTCTACAGCAGACTCAATACTACGTACATTCCCTACTGCGCGATACTGTCTCTACGGCCCACGGCTGTCATATGGGCCTCGTACGGTAATCCGGAGAATCGGCATCGCTGCCCCGAAGCTTCCCCGTTTCACGCTTCAAAGTATTCTCGCGGTGGTCACATGACTGACATTGGTCATGTGACCTGGTATTTATGTACATGGATAAATAATGCATAAATCCGCACTGCACAGCAGTTCCGCACTGCGGAGGCTGCGCTGCGGCCTCCGTGCTACACAAGTTCTAACATGGTTCCCTTTCTTCTTCGATGCCGCGTCCCTGTGGCAATCATAAATATCGTGGTTGACGGAGAGATAGATTCAGTGTATCTCATGAGAGTGTAGCACGGGCTGATGCCATTGTAATTTGGAAAAGTATCGCAGTGCGCTGCAATATAGGGTTGTTGCAAATATTATTTCTGCGTGAAAGAATTGTGTTTCAGTGTAGAATAAACTGTGTGGGATGCTTTGCCTCTGGCGCGCTGTGGTTGGCGCAGTGCATTTGTTGTTGTGAGTAGTTTTGTAGCATCATCACATAGGGCTTTTCTTCCCTCTTGACAGACTACCGCACCAACACTACCAACCAACACAACTTTGCGATTTCGTGAGTTTCACACTTTCTTTTGGGCTTATATGAAAGCGCAGGTGCTCCTTTGTTTGTTGTTTGAACTTTGGATTGTTTGGGGTCGGTTTGGTGTGTTTATTGTGTCAAGCTGTCTTTTGTTTTGGTTGCGGGCGGAGTCCGTAGCAACAGTCTCAATGCACATCTGAGCCTTCGCATGTCTTTTGTCTTTTGGGTTCCTCTGTTGGCTTTGTTTTTGCATCAGGTTGCTGTATGACTGGCTGACAATCCACACTGCTATAGATATCGCCACATCATGGCTCGTCAAAGCGCTGTTTCTGCACCCATTCTACATCACACCTACTCTTGCCATGACCGTCATGTACTCCGTCGTGCATTGAGAATACTCAAACGAGCTGGGAGTCCTGTTATCCCTGCTGCTGAAGAGGTTGCTCATGCCGTCAACACCAGAGAAGGGGTGAGTGGTCGCAGCTTGCAGCAGCATCTGCGTGCCACTGGGGTTCTGGCAGAGGAAGGCAGCAGGGTTGAGGCTGATGAGGCCGCTATGCGGGAGCAAGTGGTGGAAGCTGAGAAGAGGAAACTGGATGACGAGGAAGAGGTGTTCTGGGCAGATATGTCAGGTGTGGACTGGCGCCAGCGCTGCTTGCAGCACTTGGCACAGGACCCCTTGCATGTCTGCAAGTTTGCTGGTCGCGTTGACAAGTGCAGCCGCTGTGTCACACAGGGTCGGTCTGGTGCGGCCTGTGTCGATGTAGGTTATCCTTCCACTTTTCAGGGTGGTGGTTTGTTTGCTAATGTGCGCAGGTTCCTGAGTGTTGTGAGGAGGAGGCTCAGCGTCTTCTTTACTGTGCGCACCAAGCTCGGCACTATCAGTCGTCCATTGCTCTTGAACAGGTTAGGACTGCGGTGGTGTTGTTGGGTTGTCATATGCAACAGCCGCGGGTGCGTCGTGCTGGTGTTCCTGTTGATGAGGTGCCCGAAGATCACGTGCAGGTGGTTGTTCTGATGAAAGTCAAGGTGGATTAATAGTTGGTCCGATTACCAAGGCCGACAGACCTCTCATATACGGACACACACACATTCGGTTAAGATAGCTAAGCACTCGTTCCATCACCCTTGTGACTATAGAGATCAATGTCATCCTCCTAGTGTAATTAAGATTCGTCGCCTATAGCCTCGTGCAGTCCGGATAATCGACTCCCCCGACTTCCCCGATACGGAGTTTTAACCGCTACATTGGTTTATCCGTTTCATGTTCCCGCACCGCGGCTAACTACGCCTGATCCAGTGACTGAGCCTGAGCCTTTGTCATCCACCCGCAGTATCCTTGGTCGATTCCGTGATGCATTTGGTTTGTAGGCTGCCTGATTCGAGGCGGAGGGGCAGAAGGGTGTCTTTGGTGTTTCTAGCTGCAATGTCAAAATTGTTTTACTTTCTCCTTGCTAGCTTTCGCGCAGTGCGCTGTGTATGCCTTGTAGGCGTAGCCTGCTTTGGGCGCTTGGCGAAGTAGTGGTCAAGGGCCTCAGAGTCGACCAAGTGTTCTTCTGGTTCCCATGTGGCGTCCTCTTTAGGCCATCCGGCCCATTTCACAAGGTATTTCTGTTGATTTCGCACCTTCTTATCGGTGGGGATATCTTTGACTTTGTAGTCTTCAGAGTCGTTGACAGGGCCTGGCCGGTCATGGGGCTCATTTGTGCCATGCCAGGGTTCGAGCAGGGATATATGGTAGGTAGGATGGATTTGGCGCCATGCAGGAGGAAGTTGGAGCGTATATGCTTGCTTGCCAGTAGCATGGGTAATTTGGAATGGTCCAATTTGCTTATCATCGATTTTCTTTGCAGGGCGGCCAGTGTCGATGTTCTTGGTGCAGAGCATGACCCAATCACCCACCTTAAAGGTGAGGGTGATGTGGTTCTGGTTATATTGGGTCTTCATGGCGTTCTTTGCTGTCTGAAATCTGACTTTGAGAATATCGTGCATTGCATGAAGGTCTTTTGTGTGTTCCACTGCATCAGTGTTGGTTGAGACCAGGAGGTTGTCTACATTTGAATGGATATCAGGGCAATAGCCTGAAAGTGCCTCAGCAGGGGCCATTTTAATGGCACTGTGGTAGCTGGAGTTGTAAATGAGTTGGGCTAGTGCTAGCCATGCGGCCCAGTCATCTTGGTGCCAGTTGGTGTATGCCTGCAGGTAGTATTCAAGGGTCTGGTTTTGGTGCTCTGTTTGGCTGTCAGTCTGCGGATGATACGCAGTGGAGAGTTTTTGTTTGACTGCAAGGTTGTGGCAGAGGATAGACCAGAATTCACTGGTAAAGAGTAAACCATGATCACTGACAATGTGGTGTGGCATGCCCATATAGCGGGCGAAGTCATCATAGAATATTGTGGCCAGTTCTTCCGCATTGATATCTTTTGTGCAGGGGAAGTACCATGAGTATTTGGTAAACAAATCTACTACAACGAGCACTGCGTTGTAGGTGTGTCCACGCCAATTGGATGGCGGGAGACTGGTGATGAAATCCATGCTAATCCAGTCCATCAGTGCCCTGGGGACCGGTAATGGTTCAAGCATACCATAGGGCTTATGGCGGTGCGTTGAGATATTCTGGCACTTTTGGCAGTGTTGTATGTATTCCCTGACATCATGCCCCATACCATGCCAATAGTAGCGGGATCGGATGCTTTGCCAGGTGCGCCTTTCTCAGAGATGTCCGCCTTGTGGATCATCATGATTTGTCTTTAGAATTTCTTGGATGATTGCGGAGGACTTTGGAATGTAGGCGCGTTTGTCATACCTGAGCAACCCATCTGAGGAGATGCTCCAGGGTGAGTCAGGCTGTGCACTGCGGCCCTCCTTCAACAATGCAAACATACCTACAGTGTCTGGATCTTTGGCCTGGACTGTGTGGATCAGGTCTGTCATTGATGCTGAAGGGACAGTATTGTATGCTGTCTCGGTATTCATGGCTGCCTGTACCATGAACTGTGGCACCAGGATTTCCGGATTTCCTGTATCACCAGCAATGTGACTCTCATCTGTATGTGGCTCTGTTTGGCCACAGGTGTGTGTGCATGCATGTGGGAAGGTTTCTGGTTCCCAAGTGTGCGTGAGCATGGCAGTTGTTGGTGCCTCTTGTGTGCCTACCAGCGCCTTTGGCATGGTAGGGGAGCTATGGCGCAGTTTCCTCTGCAGTGTGGGGAGCAGTGTGCTTGCATCTAAGTTTTCTCCCTCTACTGGCTCATAGTCCGGATTGTGACGGTCCCGAACAATATGAGTATATTGGTAGATTATCTGACAAAATTCTAACATGACTAGTGTGTCAGTACTGGAGCAGTTGCAAGGTTCTGCTTTAGCTGCTGGAAGGACTCCTCACACTCTGGGGTCCAGCAGAATGGGATCTCCTTCTTTGTTAGTTGATTCAGTGGCTTCACAATGCAACTATATCCATAAATAAACCGTTGGTAAAAGTTGCAAAATCCTAAGAAGGATTGTATTCCTTTTACAGTGTTGGGCTGGTCCCACTGGAGCACTGCAGCTACCTTTTCTGGATCCACCTCTACCCCTTCT
>NW_019170455.1:560495-575877 GCF_001890805.1 Aspergillus glaucus CBS 516.65
AAGGGTTTAAGCGAGGCTCAGTGACTGTCCATGCTCAGTGAATGTCTATGCTCCGTGACACGGATGACGGCTCGGCGCATCTGCGGGATTCTTTGTCCTGGGATGGTGTTCAATTGTGAAATCAAAAGCTGCTAGCTTCTCCGCCCATCTTGCCTGACACCTGTCTAATTTAGTGGTTGTCATGAAATAGCGCAGGTTGGCATGGTCTGACAAGATAACTACCAGGTGCTGTACACCTTCAAGGTAGTGCCTCTAGTGTTTAAATGACTTAACAATGGCTAATAGTTCTTTATCATGCATGTGATAACGTGCTTCTGCGCCCTGGAATTTTCTTGACCAGAAGGCGACAGGATGCCACTGTCCATCTTCTTGGAGCTGGGTGTATACCCCGGCCATGGCGAAGTCAGAAGCATCTGGTTCAATGCGGTTCTGTCACATGGGGTCTGTCACAACCTGGCTTCTCTCGTATCGTAACCTAGGGTTCTAGTTAGCTAAGTCTCAGTTGGGGGCACTCACCTGAGTGTCCTTCGTCGTCGTCGTTATATCGATAATGACCCCTAGGGTCTAAGTCGTAATGCGCCGCGTGGTATATCGCCCCAGTAAGGCTCCGTAAAGAATGCGCTGCTTGGTATATCGCCCCAGCCAGGCTCCGTAAACAAGTAATCCGATAAAGGTGACGAAGTAGAGAAACAAGGCCAACCGAGCACGTATGCTGGGTTGTTGGATAAGTGCTGACGAGTCTGAACTAGAAAGGTACCAATGTCATTGACGAGAAAAACAATCGCGAAGAACTAAACTAAGTACATGAATGAGTGTCCTTATATATCCTTCGCTTCATATACCATTCGAACTACCCTCTCGATGGTAGTCGTGATGGTAGCCGTATACCATCTACCAATGCCAAGTCATGGTATATGGTAGTCAAGTCACGTGTCGTGCTGATCGGTTGTTATCTTATTCCTGAGTGACTTTCCTTGTTCCTTCCTGCATTCCATCGTGGCTTATCACCCAATGATTCTGCCTTGACTCCCCGCATAGTCACGTGAGACTGATGTGGCTAAGTCTGTAACAACCTGGTCGGCAAGGATAACATCATCAGTTGCAGTATTATATTGATGTAAAACTTGCTCATTTTGATCATCAAATAATTCTGGTTCAAAAATAGAATCCTGCCCACTAGATGAATCAAGATCAATGATCTCATTGATTGTAGTAGTATCATGTTGGAGGTAATCATAAATATTGATGGTCGCCATAATGGCGAGAACTAGTTGTGAAAATTTTGTACGGTATGTTACAGTGCATTAAAACCAGGGTGAGCCAAGCACCTATATACAAAGTCACGCGCGCCAAGAGCCCCACTTTAGGGGTGAGCTGAGATTTTAGTAGGGTGAGCTGGGCTGCAATCTGGGTAGCTCTGGAATGCTTCGGGAGCTCCCGGAGTAAGCTGGGACTCTTGAGGTGCGTGTCCCGGAGCGTTGAAGGACGTTCCCTGATCACTCAGGGAGTAGTCACGTGAGACCCTCATAAAAGCGGCGGGACCCGTAATAGGAAATTCAGAGTCGCTCGCAGAAAAATGTTACAGTTATCCACTACTTGTGCAAAATAAAGAGGGATGGGCAACTCAGAGTGCACGTGACTGATCACTGAGCGCGCCCTGAGTAGGCCCTGAGTAGGCCCTGAGTGCTCACTGAGTGCTCACTGAGTACCGACCTGTGATAGAAAATACTCACTGAGCAAGCCACTGAGCACCCTCATAGAAGCGGCGGCATCCGGAAGGGGAAAGTCACGGTCGCTCTAGAAAATCAAGTTCGTATAGGAACATACATACACAAAGATGAAAACAGTAACAGAGCCCCCTCATACTCTATCTCTTCTTTTACTTTTCACCATGACGCAGGACAGCAAGTGTTTAGTCCCGAACAATCATGTGATCCCGAGAAGGACCAGTACCGATGTACTTGACAGGAACACCGCCGAGACCCTGCTCAATGAACCGAATGTAGGCCTGCGCGTTAGGCGGCAGCTCCTCGTACTTCATCGCGCCCATGGTGTTGCTCTTCCAGCCCGGCAGAGTGACGTACTCAACCTGGACCTTCTCGAGCTCCTCCGCGCTAGCGGGGAACGAGTTGTCAACGCGCGTGCCATCGGGCAGGATGTACGCAACGCCGACCTTGATCTCGTCAAAGTCGTCGAGGATGTCGAGCTTGGTCAGGTTCAGCGCGGTGTAGTGGTTGATGGCCTGGGAGTAGCGGCAGAGAACGAGGTCGAACCAGCCGCAGCGGCGGCGACGGCCGGTGGTCACGCCGAATTCGCGACCGGCGCTTTGCAGCTTGTCACCGTGTTCGTTGAGCTGTTCGGTGGGGAAGGGGCCAGAACCGACACGGGTGGTGTAGGCCTTGACGACGCCGACGATGTGGGTGATGCGGGTGGGGTTCAGGGAGAGACCCTGGATGGCACCGCCGAGGCCGGTGGACGAGGAGGTGACGTAGGGGTAGGTGCCGTGGTCGAGGTCGAGCATGAGCGCGTTGGCACCCTCAACCAAGGTGTTGGGGGCGTTCTTGTACTCTTGCAGGAAGGTGAGCTGGTCGACGACATAGGGCTTCAGGATCTTGCGGAATTCCTATCCTCTGTTAATCCCTCATTCCCAAACCCAAGAAGCGGAAAACAAACCTTGAAAAGCGCAATCTCATCCTCAACATTATACTCCAACTCCCCAAACCTCGCGCGATAACTCGCATCCAACGTCCTCAACTTGCGTTCAAAAAGCGCCTCATCGAGAATCTCACCAACCCGCACACCCCTCCGCGATGCCTTATCACTATAGCAAGGCCCAATACCTTTACCCGTCGTACCAACCTTGCGGCCACCCAGCTTCGCCTCCTCAAGACCGTCCACAACAGAGTGCAGGTTAAAGCAGACGTGGGCGCGGTCGGAGATGAAGATGCGCTTGCCGGCGGAGGTCAGACCCTTCTCCTCCAGGGCGGCCAGTTCCTTGAAGAAGCTGGGGACGTGCACAACGGTGCCGGCGCCGATCAGGTTGACGCACTTGGGGGAGACAAGGCCGGAGGGGAGGATGTGGAAGTCGTAGGTGATGTTTTCGTGGACGATGGTGTGGCCGGCGTCTGTTCAGGAAAATTAAGGTCAACACCGGCCTTGGACGTCCTCTTCAGGTGTAGGGTATGAACTTACTGTGACCACCAGCGGCACGAGCGCAGAGAGTAGCCTCCTGCGACAGCATGTCTGTAATCTTCCCCTTCCCTGTATATCGTCAGCATCATTCCTTTACTTCCCGTACAAGACTCATCGAGTCAATCCCCCATATAGATCACTCACCTTCATCACCCCATTGCGAACCAAGAACAATCGTAATCCCCATGATTCCAGATAGACACAATCACTTCAATTCAATTCAATTAATTCAGAAGGGAAAAAAAAAAAAAAAAAAGAAAACCTCAAAAGGTACGGAGCGGCAGCGAAACCTCGCAACCGTCAAATCAACCAAAGGCAAAAGAAACCCGCGATCGGTTGTTCTTTGCGGAGGAAGATGTGGTTATATTGTCTGCCCCGCTGGCCCGATGACTCAGCCCGGGCACGGATGGTGTAACTATCTTACTGTATTTTACGTTGCGGTGAGGTCGGACCACGGAAAGAGGGAAATATTACGGTATAGATATTGTCACAGCGGGGTTCGTGCGTGGGGCCTGCCGTTTTCGGGATATCACTGCCTGGGGCAGAATGATATACCGGTGTCGGAAACGGGTAGGGTTAGGTTAGGGCTTCATCGCCTGATAGACTTCATTTCAAGAACTGTACAGAGTAGATGGAAAGAGAAATAGAATAATTCTATTATACTTATGGGTATTCATAATACACCACTCAACACAACCACCCAGACCAGACATAACCAACGCCAGCCAATGCCAATCCCAAACGTATGCAAATGCAACAACCAGACCAAAACCCCAACACTTTTAACAATACCAATAAGAATAATAATAAACCCTCACACCAACTTCCCCCCACTCAAAATCCACTCGCGCAACTCCCCCAACTCAAATATACACTCCCGGTGCAATTCACAAGCCACATCCCAATGCTTCCGGACCTTAACGTCTTCTTCGATCGCGCGCAGATACGCAGTGTATCCTCCCTTGGCGCTTCCCGGTAGCAGATCGTCAACGCCATCCTCGTTATCAGGGTCGTTGTTATCTTCAGCATCCGAGTCATCTTGGTTGATGTTGAGTCGGGACGAGTCGCCAACTGCACTGATCCATCCAGGCGCCAGACCAGTTTCATTGGCTTCCTGGCGAGCATTGAAATGGCGTAGCATCCGGCGGTTAAATTCGTTCCATTCGCGCATGTACGCCATCATTTCGGCCTCGTATCGTTCCCATGCTGGGCGAGGGAGCACCAGTTGAGTTCCGATACCGAGCGAGCTCAGGGCTGGACGGCGTGGTCGCTTGGGCGGATTCGGACAGGCTAGTTCGCGAGGACGGACGTCGCGTGCAGTTGTCCTTGGGGCTTTGGCGCGCGATTCAAAGGGAAGGGTCACGCTGATATCTTGCAGGTCGTCGATTCCTCCCTTTGAGCTAATAAACGGCGCTGCATCTGTGAGGTCCTTCAGGTTGAAATCCTTGGAATCGGGTTCCTTGGTCTTGCCAACATTGGCTGATGCTTGTGGTTTCGATGGCTGCTTGTTCGCAGGTGCTGGTGGTGCAGTAGTCGGCTTGGCAGGGGTATCATCATCCAGATCCATAGCTTCACCCCCCTCATCCACCTTTCCTGACTGCTGTTCAAGGTTATCCTCCGCGGCTGCTTCAGCTTCTTCAGCTTCAGTCGCAACACTCGCAGGCTGCGGCGTCGGCCGTGTCTTAGAAGCCGCCGTCCTCATATGTTTCTTGGGGCTCCTTGCACGAGCAGCATTGGCCTGGGTTTGTTTCCCTTCGTTCTTCGGTGCGGCCCAGGACATATTTTTAAACTGCTCGACCCAGTCGTCTGCTGAGAACTTGGCTCCGGCAAATGGAGTAGGTTGCTGTTGAGCGGCTGACCCTGAGCGAGAGGAGTTTTGATCCTGATCCGAAGGGCCTGCTGACTGTCGCGCCCATGAAGCTGAGTTTCGGGTCGTTGGCCGTCCACGAGTATTGGGGCTTTGTGCTGCTCGAGTCGTATCCGGTTCCGATGGTTTTGGCATGAAGAACCCGAACCAGCCCTCTTGAGAAGCATCTTGCCAGTCTTTTGCAGAGAATTCCTGTCTCAGGTTCCCATGGCTACTACTTTTAGATTGGCTCCTATAGAAACAGTAAGACGGTGAACAACTACCAATTAAAGGGAAGAACGTACGGATCCATCTCAGGCTGAAAGTTAGCCGACGCAAAAGTCCCAGCAAATGGATTCCTAGGAGCAGCAGCACTATCCGAATCATGTCCTTTTGAGGTAGTCCCAGTTAGTACAGCGATACGCGTTATCGTAAATAGGGTTCGGTCTCCGATAGTCATAGCGGTTGTCCCAGGGGTGATGGTTGTGAGGATGGTTTTGGTAGTAGTGGTAGTAGTAGGACTGATAGTAGCCAGGACCAGGGCCACGGAAGACCGTCTGGGTGGGAAAGAATTGCTCACCAGTTCCGGAACTCCAGTCCCGCGGGTCGGCCGGTTTCTGATAATGAGGTCGACGCATTCTGCTCTTTGGGGTTGCCTTGGGTTTGTGCGATGGCGATGGTACGTTCCTTTCATATGGGTCGTCGGTGTCGGTGTCGTCGTCGTCGGCATCACTTGAGCTCGTAGAAGGCGCGTAACCCCGGTTCCTATTCGTCTTCAGATGAGAAGGGCTGACACTCCGATGCCTGCTTGCTTCCGATGGTGGCGGTGTCGGGCTGGGTGGGTTGGTCCGCGAAGCACGACTAGTACCATCACGTCCGAGCCATGCACTGGAGAAGAACGTCTTCTCTCCACTAGCGCCGGCATACTGATTCCTGGCTCGTTCCTCTGGGCCATCCGCTCTCTTGGCGGTAGGCGAAGGAACAGAGTGATCGAAAAAGTAGCCTGAGTGTCGCGAATCCCGGGGCGTGCTCGCGTAGGCGGAAGTGTTTGCAGCCATCGGCTCATCACCACCCGCGGTCCCCGGTGCAAACCCGTTCTTCCTCCTACTTGATTGAGCACGAGTCGTCCCAGCACCCTCTGTCGGCTTGGCCGATGTCTTGAAGTACTCATAGGCCGACTTGGTTCTCGGTGTGGCGGTGGATGCACCACCATTGGCTTTGGCTGTACCCGATCGACCAGTTTTGGGGTCAAAACTTGACCAGCCAGTCGCGTTCGGGCTACCGTTCTTCATACCCTGGAATCCGCGAAAAGCGTCGGCCCGAGTCTGTCCATCATCCTTCTTCCCCCATGATTGCTGAGGAGCTGCCTTGGCATAGCTAGAGTATCTTTGGGCGCCGGCCGACGGTCCATGGTTCGCTTGTTGCCCACGCGCAGAGAATGGTTGCGATTTCGCAGAGGCGCCAGAACTGTGACTGGCAGGGGTCCTCCGTGAAGTATTCGCTCTTGCGTGCGCAGCGTACTGTCTACCATATCCAGCGCGTAACCGATCCGTATCATACCTCAATCGGTGTTGAGGATCACTGAGGATTTCATGTGCCGCTTGGATTGCCTGGAACTTGGCGATGAATTCGACTTCTTTCCCGGGATTCCTATCGGGGTGATATCTCAGAGCTGCATCAGTTAGCCAATATTCACATAAATTCAAGCACGTAAAATCCCACCTAGCTTTCTAAACTGCTTTTTAACATCCTCCGATTCCGCACTGGGCCCAAGGCCCAAATCCGCATAATAATCCCTCCTCACGTCCGCTTTCACCATTATGAAGACGTAGTCTCAGATATTCTGAGTCGTTGACGTATCCAGCAATAAATAATAAAACGATCGAGTCGCAAGTCGCACACGACCTGTCACGGCAGGTCGAGATTAAAGCACGTATCGTGTCATTCGACGAGTGGGTGTAGTCGTATATAATATCAATTCGAACACTCAGCAGATATACCGGCGCAGAAAACGAGACTTTCTTCCGCCGTCGACAGGGCTATCAACATGATATTTCCCGATCAGGGACTGGTTGTATGTAGTTGGGATGTTCGTGAGAGGTTCGTATCCGGTCAGTGGTCGGTGGTCGGTTGCCGTGGGGTAAGTTGCGCAGTCAAGGAAAGGCGATCGGGGAGACGCAGGAACAGTACTGCCCAGAGCAAACGGAGAAAAGAAAGAAATAGACGAGAGAGATATAGTCTACAGGGATCCAGAATAATCAGTCTTGAAAACTGACGCAAAGCAAACGCCGCAGAAGCAGAGTAAATAATGACAGCAGACAGTGGACAGAGATCTTACCACAGCGTTTTATCCCCCAACAACTCACACCTCCAAAAGAAAAGAAAGACGGTTCGCAAAAAGCGCGAACACAATAAGTTAAGTGTTAAGTGTGCGTTGTCTAGAACCAGTTGGAAGGCTGTATTGGTTGGTTGTTGTTTTGTTGTTGTTTCGTTGCTGGTCAGAAAGAATTTGGGCTTGTTTGGTTTGTTTTGCTTTGCTTTCTTTCCCCCTCTCCTCCTCCTCCTCCTCCTCCTCCTCCTCCTCCTCCTCCTCCACTTTACACCCTCCACTTCCAGACTCGGCGGTCGAATTATGGCCGGTTGCTGCCCAATGCGTTGGCCTCGTTTTAACTAGCAGGGGGTAGTACTTGGGTGTACTTGTTGGTATATAGAGTTGGTTAGGTTGGTTGGGTATACATAGGTACCTGGTTATTTCTGCAGCTATGATACACAATGGGTACACGCAAAGGGTCCATGAGATCATATCTTTTATTTTAACATCATTTCTCGCATGACCAACCAACAGCCTTGAATAAATACATGTGACTGAAAAGAAAATTCTGGAGTATGACGGCCCTATCCATCTGTCCCTGTGGTAGGCCCTGCCCCAGCACCGCCAGATCCAGACCCCCCAAAAAAGAACCCCTCCAGCATATCATAATTCGCATTCTCGCTCCAATCATGCTGAAAGTCAACTGCCATTCCGAAGCCCAGATCAATCCCTACACTATGTCCGACACCGGGCCCCAGGGACGGCATGGTCGCATCATAATCTGGGTTACCGTCAAGCCCCAGGGCCAACTGACTGTCGGGATCAAAATCCAAGAGATCCATGCTCATTCCTGCATCCTGGTCTGGGGTGAGCAGTGGCTTCTGATTGGGGTTATTCGTGGTCATGCGGTCAGGGGACGTGCCCTGTTGTAATGAGTTGGTGTAATACTGCTGCTGCGGCGGCGGCGGCTGCTGAGGTGAAAAAGGATAATCCTCGTAGTTACCAGTATATTCCATAGACGCCGCTCGTTGGTGAGGCGCTGGTACTCGCGATGTTTGTTCTGGCACCACACCTGCCGGTGACAATTCAGAGTATCCTCGCGCTCGAGTCGAATGAGGCTGCATCGAGTTCCTTGTGTTACGATCAGACCGCTCCTGAGCGACGGTGCTGATATCACCACCAAACAAGTCTTCCATGTTCATATCGAATCGAGGTATTGGTCGTTGGCGCGCCTGCGCCTGTGTTTGCGTCTGCCTTCGTGATCCCGGTACTCTCTGCCGCTGGCCCATAGGATGATATCGTCGCGAATACCGTGGTCCACGATACAAACCACCAACGGGCTGTGGTGCGTTGGCTCGAGAATGCCGGGATAGGTCGACCTGGGGTCCAAATCTGGTAGTCGATAGAGACATTTGCACCGTGGCTTTGCTCATTCGTTCGAATGCGTCCCGACATGCTTCTGCAGGTGGACACTTGTGCATCAGGTCGCCTAAAACCGATGTAGCTGCAAGGACGGTAAAATCTACCTCATCGAGGGTCTACACAATTAGCAGCAGTTCAGGTAAGATAGAAATGTAACTTACCAAGCGACTTCGAACCCACGGCGAGTGCCAGATCGCATACAAAAACGATATCCCTGTACAATAAGCGTAAGCAACGGACACGACATGAGCAGGGCTAGGAGTAACATACCAGCCATGAAAATATGATGCGTAGCCAAATACGTATAATTCACAAGTCTCAGCCGATGCATCGATCGATAAATCCTAATAACCTTCTGGCCAGCCTCAGCAACCTTGTAATAAATCTCATCTTCATTCTCCGCATCATCGATATTCGAAAACGACGGACTCGAGACATCCTCTGCCGGTATAAGCTCTCCAGCTAACTCAGCAGGAGCTGTCAAGCACTGCTGATACAGCATAATCACGGCTTGCCAGTAGTTCAACTCCAGGAACTCAACGGGGAATCTTACCCCCATCTCCTGGTGTTTAGGAGCAGTCTCCTTCCACTCGACGAGTCGGTGATTCATGTCTATTCGCCATGAGCGGAGGGAGTCGAAGCCCTGGAGGAACGGGGATGGTAGGTCAGAACGGGTGAAAACGTTGGCAGAATGCGGAAGTCGTTGTCGGGCGAAGCGCGCTTGTTGGTACTGGAGGACGTCTTGAATTTCTGATTGCAGAACGCGCAGCTTAAAGTAATGCTGTGCTGCATGTTTATAACTCGGTGCTCCTTCAGGAGGCGTCACAATCCCTGACTTGGTAATGTACTTGTCCTCCAACAAGGACGGGAACTCGGTGCTGATAGCCTGGTCGCTGATTCCAAACGGACGGCCAACACAACAGCCAACAAGTCTGTCAAAGCTATACACGCACCACCAGAGTCGACGTCGTAGATCGCGCACCCATTCGCGACGTCCACGCTCGCGGGTATTGATACGCAACTTGGCTCCGTCCTCACCCTTGACTGGCGGACGGTCAACGCCTTCTTGTCCGACGTAGTCAACTCCGGTGCCATCTTCGTAGTGTAGACCCAGGTCAACAGCCAGTCTCATAGCCACTCCGACAATATACCAAAGACCCGGAGCGACGGGACGAAGTAGGGCAAAGCTAGCCAGGAGAAGCACGGCCTGCAGTTCTTCCAACCCACCGAAACCGTCGTTTGTCGCGGAACTATCCAGGAAAGATTCCAGGTGCACAACTGCCGACGCATGATATTCTTCTGGTTGACATTGGTGGTCTGGCAGCTTTTGTCTCTTTGGCGTAGATGACGCCCGTGGTCTGCCACTTCCTTGCTCGTCATCTTCCGGGACACTTTTATCTTCGAATATTATCCCCGCGCCGATAGCAAACACAATATTAAGAGTATATAAACTTCGGGGAGAACGACTCTTCTCATCGACCGCGTACGTGCGGTCCAGAAGTTCCATAAAATCAGCCCTATGGAGGATGGGCATTTGCGGATTTGCGTGCTCAAAGTATAAATCGACCAACTTCTCTGCCAGCTCACGCTGCGGAAATGTCGCGCACTTCATCATCGGCCTTGTCTGTAATCCAAAGAAAGAGTCTCGCATGGTACTCGTGCCTGTGCCAGTGGCACTATGGGGGAGACGCTCACTTGGGCGCATAGGGCCACGCTCTGACGCATTCCCCGAGACGGAGGATTTGACCGCAGCAAAAACCACCCGAGCGAAGGATATACCAGATGTAGACCCGAGATATCGTGGATCAGATGTCCCTTGCACTGAGACCATCCCGATGTTAGATACTAGGTTATGTATCTTCCAATGATCATCTTTGTCGTCGTCCCGACTTCTGTCAGCATCTGCCCTCCCATCTTCCCGATTTTCTTGATGTTTCAACATCAATCTGCCCTTGTCCTCCGGCGAGACATCTCCCCCACGCAGAATATCCCCACCATGCGCTTCGCCTTCATCCTCCGCATGAACAGCCATCTCCTCCCCAAAAGCCACCGCATCCATGTACTCCACACCCCTCTCCCTCAACACCCTCTCCAGATACTCCACACGCGCCTCGAGAAAGTACACATAGCTTCGTGGGATCTCACGCTTCGTAATCGGATCATATCCCACACAGGGCACCCCAGCCTTCTCACACGACTGACAACGAGGAAGACGCTGATCGCAGCGGTTCTTGCGGATTCGACATCGATGACAGGCGGAAACGTTACGGAACGCAGAAGAACTGGTATGTGCCGATGCTGACGGCGCAGGCGCAGGCCCATCCGGCGAGGACTGTCGGCGAGGATTCTGGGATGTTGTGACACGGTTCTGGACTGGGACTGGGGTTGAGTCCATCTCAGCAGCGAGAATATGCGATCGTTTCCTCCCCACCGGCATTGGCGTGACTGGTGAAGTGGCGTTGAGCATCACGGATTATACGGCGTTCGTGTTCGTTCAATCAGTGCTAAACCAGGATCATGTCTTGCGAGTCGACAGTTGCGCAAGCAAAGACATGCAGTCACCATTCATCCCAGCATCCAGGCTAGCTAGCGGTATTCCTTGTATCGGTATCGGTAATCAAAGAGCAAATAATAATGCAACCTGGTGTCCTTGTACTTGTATTCGATTCGTCGAGTCGCAGGGCATAGTATTATCGGAAAGCACAAAGTCACCGGACAATTCAGCGAATGCCTGTCGGGCTGACGGGCACAACGTGGGATCTGAGGAAGGCAGAGGAGAGGAGGAAGAAGGAGAAGAAGAAAGCATCGACTTGAAGCACAGGCGAACCGGAATATTCGGGGATATTCCTTTTGTCGAAAAAGCTTAGTGTACGTGCTCTGACACTGACAAGCCCGTATCGGTCACTATCAATCAATCACGATTAGTTATGATAAGGCTGTCAATTTTCAGATTTAGGGGACAAACCATACCTCGTTCAATATCCATCAAAACTCCTCGATTGGCAAGAAGTCAGTCAGCAAGTGCGAAGCAGCGCAGGCATGGTCAATTGAACGCAGGGAACTTCTGCTCCTGTAGCCAAGTGGGATGTACTGATGCCTGTATTAATTACAGTATCATACCCGATAACCCGTTTGACAGGCGGATAACGGCGGTTCCGATTGGGCCGATAAGAACTGTCAGGTACAGCCTGTAACCGAGGCTTTCAACTCCGGATTGGAACACTAAGGGTTCTTCGCTATATATGAGCTAGAGTACGGAGTTGAGAATGTAGTGTTGATCGCCTGATGGGAGCATGGATTGCATCTTCTTGACTGCGTATGTGCAAGTACACAAGAAGAGTTCAAAGGACTGTACTGTATCACATACCCCGCATGTGTCACGTGGGGTACGTACTTGGATGTTTACAATTGTTTACGCATAGAAATCAAGTAGAACCAAATCAGGAGAATCTTCCCCTCATATCCCATTGCATGCAAAGTAAAGACTTGTTGTCCAGATAAATAAAAAAAGAGATGGGTAATATGTAATGACAAAAAAGCCTCCCAGATGCATGAGTATCATCGCAGAAAATGTCCAACCCAACAAAATGCCTGTAAATAAAAAAGAAAACGAGAGAAATGAGCAAGCTTCATGCTTTTTGTGAATAATGCATCCAGTCTATAAACTGCGCCACCCAAGCTTGGAAAAAAAATCATCATGGTCTAAACGAACGAACAAAAACAAAACAAAACAAAAAAAAAAAAAAAAAAAAAAAAAAAAAAAAAAAAAAAAAAAAAACCGACCGAGGAATATGCAAAACTGGCTATGATCAAAACGCAAAAATGCCTCCAAATGTAGATATGAGATAGTGAAAAATGCAAAATGAAATAAAGAGAAAAGAAACGAAAGTTAAGCTTCCACTGAGCGTGGTGGCTCAGGAACATCCAGCTTCATGTTCATGTTGGCAAGATCGAAATCATCGAGGCTGGTGCGGGTAGGAGAGAGGAGTCTCTGTTCCTCCTCCGGTTTAGCGTCTTCCTTGCCAGCGTGAAAGAACGAGTTTTGGAATTGAGTCTTGGAGTCGTGGTGTCCGACCTTCTCCTCGGGCTGCGGGGTGCTTTCCTTGGGGTCGGTCTCTTCCATCCAGAAACTCTGGATGGCACCGATCACACAGACGATGCCACAAGCCCACCAGGCGAGCACGGAATAGTGGCTCTCGAGACCCTTGGAGTGGAGGAAACCAGTGACTGTAGGTCCGAAAGCACGGCTCAGACTGGCGGTGGACGCGGCCACACCGTTGATGGAACCGAGCACCTTGGAAGAGGGAGCAGCATTGGCGAGGAGAATGGCAGTTGCGGGGAAGGCCATGACATGGAAGGTGATCTTGCTGATCAATGCAACATAGGCTGCGGCCATCTGAAGCTTTGCGGGGAGAAGGATGAGATAAGGCACAATCAGGTAGAGAGGAGGCCAGACGCAGAGGACGAAGCGGAAGGTTCGGAGGGTGCCAAAGTTTCGCACGACAAAGGGGAAGAGCCAAAGCTGGGCGATCATGGAATACACTCCCTGGACAGCGAGCATGAAACCGATGGTCTTGGTCTGGAGACCCAAGCCGCCGGTGAACTGGAAGGGGAGGGCAACATTATCGTCGGATTTGGGTGTGCTGAGGAAGACGGGCATCAGTTGGTCGAACGAAACACTGTGGCTGTTGGAGTTGTTAGCGAACCAGTTCGAAACAGTTGGGTACCAAAGGGTGAACACTTACTATGCAAGAATTCCGTAGGCGATGATGTTGAAAACGACCTGCTTGGTGAATGCCTTGGGTGTCTCCTCCTTCTTGAGTTGTCCCTCAATGTCGTCATTGTTGGACATGACAGGGCCCAAGCGGGGAGTGGATTCGTTGCTTCTGTACTCCGGTGGGGGCACGTCAAAGTAGTCCTCGTTGTCGGAGATATTCTCTTCCTCTGATAGCTGCACGCCCGAGCCCCAGAATTTGCCAACGAGCCAATGCCCAAGCTGGAGACCAAGGTCCCGCCGGAGTTTCTTCTCAGGATGGGTCTCCTCCAAGAAGAGAAAACCGACGACGATTCCAAAGACAAGGACGACAACGCAGACGATGTTGGGCAGCAGGAACGGAAATTGGTCGAAAATGGTACCGCGCTGGAACAACCACGGGTAACTCACGCATGGCTGTGCCAACGCACCGCCCATCGCGGGGCCAACGATAGATCCCAAGCACCAGACGAATGGCATGATGGAATAGGCCCGGGGTTGATGCTCCTTGACCGTGACAATTTCCGCTACCGTCGTCTGCAGGACACCGATGTTGCCGTTCAACAGACCGCCCAGCGCGCGCGCAATCATGGCGGTAGCTAGGTTGGGAGCGAAACCAAAGACGATCATACTGATGGCCGTGCCAATCAGACCCATGATCAGGACGGGCTTGCGACCAATCTTGTCGCTCATCCGGCCCCAAAACATACCAGCAGAGAACTCCGCGAAAGTGAAGGACGAAGTAATCATGCCGGCATAGAGGGCGATTTTGCGATCATTATCTGTCACGTGGAACGACTCGACCATGTGATAGACATAAGGGAAGATGGACATGAAAGCGATTGGTTCGCAGATGCGACAGAGCGCTGTTTGGTCAGTAAACATGCGAGTATAGTATAAGGCTGATCAGTGAACATACCTAGTACGAAAAGCTGGCGCACTGGGAAGGTCGACCAATCATCTTTGCTGTTGCCGGCGCTGCCCTTCTCACCAGCCTGTCGCCGGTTTTTTAAACACGAAGGCTTCTTGAACATCTTGTCGAGTGTGTAAATTTTATGGATTTTAGACGAAGGAGTGAAAATCCGGGGTTAGAAAGAGGAGAAAAGGAATGACTTCTATCCTGTCAAAGGACGAGTCCAGGGTTTTTCGCAAAGGAATGTAATTTCAGGGTTCGCCAAATTCTCCGTTGTTGCAGAAGGGAGGGAAAGGACCGAATTATGATGAAGAAGAGGATGTTGACCGTTAAAGGGGTTTCAGCATATCCTCCCTTGGTGATTTTTTCTTTTCTGTTCGGTTTTTCGAAGGGTGGTTGTTGTATCACCGAAGTGTATGTGGTAGTGGTAGGAGAGCAAGTCGAATTGATCCGCAACCGGTAGTAAAAGTCGCAATTGACAGACTCAAGTAGTCACCGGATATAGTAGAAGAATGAAGAGAGGAATGGGAAGATAAAAAGAAGAGAGTAAGGAAGGGGGAGGAAGTACGGAGTAGTAGTAGGTGTAGTAGGTGTAGTAGAAGTAGTAGGAGTACTTAGTAGAGGGAGGATAATGAAAAAGTATGCAAGGGAACTGCAGGAAATAAGATAAAATGCCAGCAAATCTCAAGAGGGAAGAAGAGAGAGAGGATCGTTAATGGGAATAAAATAATAATGATTCAGAGTCAGAGGGAAGGGAAGGGGATATATAGAGAGAGAGTCGGAGCCAGAGGTATCAACGGACTGTCATGCCAATTGGATCCATAACGGACAACCCTGTGAGATGTGATCAGGCCGAAATAATTACTGAAAAAAATAAAATAACATAAAAAAATAAAATAAAATAAAAAATCAAACGTCAACGGTTCACCACATTTTTTTTTTTTT
>NW_019170455.1:575977-653854 GCF_001890805.1 Aspergillus glaucus CBS 516.65
TTTTTTTTTTTTTTTTTTTTTAAAAAAAAAAAAATTTTATTTATTTATTTTATTTTTCGGGTTACAAACACAGCTGTACGGTACAGATCCCAGCTGCAGGGTGGATATTCCGAATTCTCCATACAAACATAATATCGTCACTGAATGATGGCCCGGATCCACCGGACGGGGTTAAGCTACGGGTTCCAACTGAACAGAATAATCGGGGGCCTCCGATGATCCGATTGACAGAGAGAGAGACTGAGCAATAGTATAGGGGGTGGAACCGCTCCAAATTACTACTACTCTTCCCTTCTTTCACACAGAACAGATCATTTTAGGGACGTATAATATTGACTCCGGGGAACCGGCTACCCAAAGTACTCCGGAGTACCGGCCAAAGTACTAGACGCAAATTTTAAATTAAATTTCGACTGATCGACTTTCCAGAAGGCCGGAAAAAGTGTGGTTATTGGTTTCGAAAGTTGATAGATCTCACTGCCCCACGACTAACTTTTTAATTTTTTGTTATTTTGTTACCTGTTAACTATAAAAAATTCTCCACTGCCGGAATTCTGGAAAACCAGCCGGTGTCCACTATTCTTTTTTATTTTTTAAAATATATGTATATATATATTTTTTTTTCTCTGTATGGAATAAGGAGATCGCTGTAATAAATTACATACTTACATACTTACATACTTACATACAAACAATCGGAAGCACTTGTTGTTGGTCTTGGGTAGAAACCGGATGACTTGCATGCAGATAACTCTCCCACCTACCACCGCGCCGTTTGTTTGTGTCGGGGTATTTCATAACATGCGGTGTAAAGACCCTGTACGAGTCTTCACATCGCATACATACAGAATAATCTGCATCGTGGTGATATACGGTTACTTACTGACAGACAGCAGATCCTGAAATTCGGTATGTTGTCCGGCAAGAAAGACGGTGGATCCAGTCAATCAGGAGAGACCGAGATAGGGGGATACGGCATACTACCACTACTCTATCACCATATCTTTATTCGTACTATTATATCGTAGACAATTCCATCCAGCAGTGTGGGGCGTGATTCTTCAAAACTTGGTTAATGCCAATAATCATAATACGGAGCAATAGTATAAGTTGGTCAAAGGTGAGCAGTCAACACGTCCTTACGGTGTGGACTGGCGCTATTGTATCTTGTGGGCCCGATACAGGTGATCAAGATTGGTATATCAGTCGCATGGAGAAAATTAAGAGATAGAGACACTGAATAGATGGTTGTTTGCTATCAAATTCCGTATTCCGTAGTCATATTCCGTAGTCTGCAAAGAATTGTTCAACTTTTCTTCAGTCTTGACAATAAGCGCCGCATCCGGGGATGGCAAACAACCACCGCCGCCAAGGACGCGAGGGGGTCTGCACACAATGGACAATATTGTATGGAGAAGATGCCGACGGATTTTCCCTGCAATCGAATCTTTCTTTGCTTCTTCTTCTTCGGTTGCTTGCCAGCCAGCCAGGGGCCCAAGAGCACGGAGGCGACGGAATGGAACTACCGCCACAGAGAGGAATTTTCCCACCCTTCCGTCCCCCTGGTTTCACGGCCGTCCTTAGAAACCGTTGAGCGATCTTAAACTTTTTGACACTGCGTTTGAGGTTGATTATCCCCGACCGTGTGTTCCGAAGTCTGATTCCCACCAGAAAACATGACTCGTCCTGCACTGCACTCAGCCAGCTGGGGCTCGTTGGCGAGTCGGTGAAGAATCAGCCGCAAGGACGAACGGAAGTAATGGGCGAAAAAAAAAGCAAGAGAAAACAAAGATTCTGAATCTCTCGTGACCCCAAGTATACGAATAGTAATCCGATTTCCGTCCACACACACCGAGTCTCATAACTATCCCATCCTTCCCGTACGTCGCTACGCCGCCAATCCATAGTGTTCAGTAGTGGATCTCATAGTGTCAGACTTAGTGCAGCTCAGATCTGGAGCCACGCGAGTGGTAATACCACTTACTGTATGTCTAACATGGACGGGATGACCTGAGCTGCGGGTGACTTCTCAAATCCCCAATTTCCCAATCACGCTCATAGCGGAAGAACGTGCGAATCTACAGCGACAATCACAACATCCGCTGCTGCTAGTCCTGATACTAAAGCCCGGGATCGACTGTATCGCGCTAGGCGAGCATTGCCAAAAAGATGGTTGGGTATGTAAAACCAACACAACGTCATCGTGCTTCCGAAATTTCGGTGGATTGATCTGACAGTCTGTGACTGTCTTTTCGCGTAGCACTCTGTACCCCAGTCCATGTGTACGGATACTCCGTAGTCGCAGCGTATAGAATAATTCCCGATAGCGGCTCAATCCTGTATGTTCTTGGACCTGTTTGTTTGTGTGATGTTGTCGTTGGGCAATTAATCCTTCGATACGGTGAGTCTGTGTGTCTACAGCCAACGATAGGCCAATGTCCGTCGTTCCAGGCGATGTCCGAAGTGTTCTGCTGCCCAGTCCCTTTGTAAATCCGTCTGTCCCGCGGGGTTGTCCTGTCTATCTCCCTTTCCCGTGCATGCAAAATACATGGGCATCTAATCCACCTGATAATGAGGGGTATTCCGAATCTTCATCCTATCACTCCGAGATAGCACCGACGGCGGGGCAGGCTGTGATCTGGCGGTGTCAAAAACGGAGACCTTTCATCATGATACAGAAAAAAAATGCAGCCTGTCCAGCAGTTAATCGCAGGAATCCTGATGGCATCAGTACCTAGCGCGATATCGTGTCCATCGTGATATCCATTCGGACACCTCGGAATCCTATACGTGAATTCTCAAATGTAAAATGTTGCAGCGTGACTGACCTGGCGGGTGCAGATCATGTGAAAACTGCCCCTCCTCCGCTTCTGCCCCTCCTTCCCCTCTATCATTCATTTTTTTTTTTTTTTTCTTCATCTGTACTTTTCATCCTTTGGGCAGGACATTCAGGCATCGTCTTTATAAGTATCTAGTCATAACAATGACGCAATGACGAAATGTTTTCCTACGTCATAGCTTCTGCCTTGCTGTTGTAGAGGTTGTTGTTCTCGCTTGGACAACAGCTCCGGGGAACATACTAGCGCAAGGAGTCAACTCTCGAATCTACAAGCTGACATGCAAGACATGAAGCATCTGATACGACTGTATAGAAAGGCCCAGAAAGGCTGCGAGTCCTACACGGAAACAAGGCAGGTTGCCGACTATGTCCGGCGTTACCTGAAGAACCCGAATAACATTGAACACCAATTACGGAGTTGAAGGGAATGTTGACTGCTCGCTTAGCCTTGAATGATTTGGTAGGGCAATATAGGAGCGCCTTAGGACTCGAAAAGCTCCCACCCTTTGAGGGGTGGAATGTTCTGGGTTTCAGAAAGACTCTTCCGGATTTGGACAGATTCGCCAGAATACTCATGGACGCAGGGATGTTCAGAGTGATTCCTAGTAGAGTATTGAGATACTCATACCGCCGGCCAGCCCAATATCTGGCAGCAGAGATGGCGACTGCTGGATACACGGAGGCCGATGTGTACGATGCAATCGAAAGGTTACAACAGCACAAAGAGCACGCGATTATGAATCAGTCTTCAGTCCACTCTTTCAAGGAACAGCCCCAACAGTCACAGGAGCATCCAGATGGAATGCCAGTATCGTTGTAAGGGCCGTACGAGAATTACCAACCAATGGACATCCCGACTTGAGGAACAAAACGGCCGCCTTGACCTCTGATCTACGTCGCGCTCATCTCACGCGAGAATACGGTTACAGCACTCCGGTTCGACATCTGTACATAGCATCTACAGTACCGTACCCCTGGTACCTTCTCAGAGTCTAAAGGCTTTCTTTGATCCACCCGTGGTTTCTCCTTTCGTCCATCTCCACTCTAGGATTAGCTTCTCGTGGGACTTGGGTATTCATACATACGACGAGCGGTGACCGGATTTCGGATTTCCAGGGATTACGGTAAATACTCCGAGCTAGTCGTTGGATCTGTTTGGTCGAGGAAATGAGGTTTTCCATCCGAATTCCATACTTCATACGCATTCTTCAGGCGCGATTGACTTGACGATCGACAACGCTGGTGCCGAATTGTCGGGTCCGCCATATGACGTCGTCAGGGGGGTAAATTCCTGCCACGCTGTATGAGATACAACGAATTGTTGCGGTGACCACGGTGTTCGCCGTCTGCCCACTGCTTCAGCTAGCGTTGATGTGACAATGTGACACGGGATCGGACTTGGTATGGAGTCGACAATAGTATCATACTACTATTATTTGGCTGTTATTATTAACCACCGTGTCTGGTGTACGGAGGACTCCTACGACATGGCAACGAGTCATGCCACATCTCCGGCCATTTCCATTCGCCTCGCTGGAACAATTAAGGATTTCTAGAACATTTGCCACCAACATTCGTTGACATGTCTTACCCAAAACAACAAAAATACCAGTCGTACGGAACACTAGTACTTGTACTACGTACAAGTACTGGTACCAATACAACTGTGACCGGTAACCAGGATCTGCTCCCCGGACCAATAATAAACCCCACTGTGGTGATAGATCGCTGTGATCGAGAGTAAATGCGAAACAGTGGATCGGTGGTTTCCCCTGGGACAGAGCAACTGCCCGAATGGAATTCTCATTGGCCGGTCCCTTTTTTCCTTTCGGTATGGAGCAGCCTAACTTTTTCTCCTTGGATCGGAAGACCGGAAGTTCGGGGAAACAGAAGTACGGTCTGAAAGACTTTGGGAAAGGGAATGCTGATCGTCATATCAGATGGGAATGTCCGTCCTTTCTCCATAGTGGCAAATCCTCCAGTCTCCAGATAACAAAGGCCGGGACAAACATACTTTAGGATCACTTGGACTAGTGACAGTTAGTTATCCGGACTATGTTCCTGGCGTACCAAACTCAGGATTATTCTCCCGTAACCTTGTCCAGCGGTCTGGCACACTATGTACTGGGAAGAATGTCCCACGGAACCGATACCCCTCCGGAAACAGTTCTGTTCAATCACAAAACAAATGTCACAGGATCCACTTAACCCTCAGCCACACCTTGCTCCATAACGAAGACACAAACTTCTTTGATAGCCGCTCTAAAATCTTCTACTGGCCACGCTGAAAAAACCCGTCTTTTTCCCACCGGAATCCGGCCCCGGTGCCGCGGTGACGGATAACACCAGCCTTTCTTTACTTGCTCTTACACCGTACTTTACAGAGACCCTAATCTTCTCGGTCAGCAAGACCCACAGACATGTGAACTGCTGCAAATCCTGACACACAGCGAGTTCTCCCTCCCACCGGGTCCCCGGATCGCTTCCTATTGGGCCTTGCATATGTTTGGGACTTTCCCCGTCAAAAACCGTAAACTTGTCCCGAGAAGGAAAGTCTCTCGCCCCAAGGTCGGGGATCGGGGATAACGGGGAATACAGCGTACTGGTACACTAGACAACTTTTTTAATATGTTAGAGCGAAATAGCGGGATCGAGTCGGACAAGTCTCGCTCGAGCGATTGATTGATTGACTGATTGCCTGATTGATTAATTAATTGATCCCACCCACTCATATTTTAGATCAGGCGGTATGATATCGCATTATGTGTTATTATTTTGAGGGTATGAAGTACGTACCCTAGTACTGGAGCAAATAGATTATGGGGCATCGAGGCTTCGAGAACCATGGATTTAATCAATCTTTTGCAGTGCGATTCATAAGATTGAAGTCCAGACCTTTTTTTCTTGTTTGGTTGAATTGTTGAATATGTGTCTACTGCTGGGATACCGGGTGGATGCAGTGCTCTATACACATCGGTGTGCGTATGTCCCCTACCTCGCACTGCAGAGCTCGATACGCAGCTGTATACGGAGTACTCCATACGGAGGACTTCATGAGAAGCCACGCCTCGTAAGGCGTACCATTGGCAGGTCAACGGTAGCGGTCAAGTCATACGGCATTGCATGGAGGCATGTGGACGGAGTATACGGCACAGCGAACTAAGTACTGTCACTCAGTGCATGGATGTTACATAAATTTACCGTTTACCTATCAGGGAATAAGCATATCTACGTATCTGTACTCTGTACGTACCATGTACTTGTACCCATGCAATGCAATGCAGTCATAAACAGGCCACGATCCCGGTATATACACCGACTACTGACTCATTCGTTGATAGGTTAGATCGGTGTACTCTGTACCCTGCAAGCATTTGCACATATGCCGATTTATCAAACGTGGCTTGATCGAAACCGGATCTCGAGTGGCTGCATTGCATTCTGCATGCGCAAGTACACAAATAGCAGGCGCGGACACGGACATGTGGCACACCGCCGGTGAGGCCATGGCAACGCTGTACAGAAGATGTGATCTGAACACTTCGGATTGCTCTATCAAGAAAAGCGACCTCACGCAAACAGGGCAATTCCGTTCTATGCGGTACAAGCAGTACAAGCCCATGGTACAAATACGCATGCACTCTATAATAATGAATTAACCCGATGCAACCTGTCCGATAAGCTCGGACACAGGTCGATCTTCCATCTGGCCCTGGTCACAGATCACATCGCAAAAGTACCAAATCTCAGCTTGCATCTGCAAACCAGCCATCACGCATGGTCCTTCCGACCTGCTGCGCCGCCGTACTTTTGCCCCCCGTTCCTCCTCGCATTGTCATCCCTAGGCTAGACACGGAACGACACTAGGTCTTCTCCGTTTGTGTATTCATCCAAAAGCCCCAGCCTCCCCATGGCCCCGGCTCACGATACTAGTTAGAAGCTATGGAGTCGCATTTCGTCATAAGCGCGACGCTGTTTCCGGCCCCGGTGATTGGTTTTAGTTTTAAGCTATACCTGTATCAAAATCAAACCATCACCTGTCTATCTCACCCGTTCGGTCGTTCGTCTCGAGCTGTGTGATTCCTTCCCGGTTTTTGATGTGATGTGATGATCCGATGGTGCTTAGTCTCGTTTCGCCCGTCTCAACACTAGACTAGGAATCCCATCCCGGTAACATAGCACATGCCCATGCTCCAATAATGCACGCCAGCCGGCTTCCGAGGGTCCTGCTTGATTCAAATAATTTCATATCACATCGGATGGCGTACAAGTAATCGTACCCGCATAGTATGCAGGACCAGAATGATCCGTAACCCCCCCCCGGTACTCGGTTGCATGGAGCCGTAATTAGGCTTGCAGATGGATCGTCGATTGATACATGCCGGCTGGCGGCTCTATTAGCCGGTCTCAAACAAGGTCTCTGTGTGTATCCGGTAATGATCCTGGTCGGGGTTGTTATGAGTAGGTTGGCGTTTGATTCAGATGCAAGGAGTTAAGGTACCGCAGTATTCTGTAGATTGCCAATGGCGATTGCAACGAGGGAGAATGTCGTCGAAGGATGAATAAAGATCGAAGATGAAGTTGCGATGACAATCCTGCCTCAGGTATACAATGTAGTTCTTATCGTCACGTGAGCTTATCGACATCATCACGAATTTGCGGGACTCCAGATGCATCCTCAACTCACCAAGACAAATCGATAATTCTACTGTCATCATCTTGATCAGGCTGGTATTCGGAATATGTGTGTCTCCTGAACAAGACTATCCAATTGACCATACAGAAGACCTGCCACCAGCAACTTCGTGAGCAGGATGGCAAACCCCCGAACCGGTCTCTCATCATTCTCCTCTCTCCTCTTCAGACGAACCGTTCGTGTACGTTCCTCGCAGCGAATATTCCCCGGGTTTCAGACGTGTCGTCGACATCAAAGCACTGACACTGAGCGCGCGCGATCAAACGATGACATCCCCTCTCCGTCCTCCGAACCACCACCGCAAGATCTTTCATACCTGAACCCATCACCGGACGATTACTCCCGCTTCATATTCCAGGACAAATGCCGCTCGGTCATGTTCGCAGGGTCCGGAGGACATGGGTGTGTTGCGTTTCTACGAGAGAAATATATCGAGGAGGGTCCCGCGAACGGCGGCGACGGAGGTAGTGGCGGGGGTATCTACATCCAAGCGATCGAGAACATGACCAGTTTGCATAAACTGGCGCGCAGAGGTGTCATCAGGGCTGAAAGAGGGAAGAATGGTCGCGGAAAGAGCAAAGGAGGGAAGCGAGGAGAGGATGTTCTGATCCAGGTCCCCGTTGGAACGGTAGTCCGGGAGGTATCCCGGTATGATCCTGTCGCGGAGGAAGAGATCAATCATAAAATGCGGAGGAAACCAAAGGTCGAGGAGGATGTGGATGAGATGGATGAGATGGGACTATCGTCTATTCGCCATGACCGCTGGGTGCTGTATCCCGGTGCCAAACCGTCGGATTTCTTGACGACGGTGTTTCCGGATAATCCGCCTCGGCGGCCGCAGATTGCTGCGTTGGAACCCAAGGCGCCGATTCATCTTGATCTCTCGAGGCCTATGGACAAACCGATCTTGTTGGCTGCTGGAGCTGTTGGCGGATTGGGAAACCCTCACTTTGCTTCTCGTACAAACACCAAGCCGAATTTCGCATCTAGGGGCGAGGGTGGTGTTCGTTTGGAACTGGACTTTGAATTGAAACTACTGGCAGACGTGGGGTTGGTAGGAAAACCCAATGCCGGAAAGAGTACGCTACTCCGGTCATTGACCAACAGTCGCACGCGAATCGGAGACTGGGAGTTCACCACGCTCTCCCCGAGTATCGGAACTGTGGTTATTGATGACTTCAAAGGGAGACCGCTGGTTGAGAGCAAGTCGAAGCGAACCAAGTTCACGATCGCGGACATCCCAGGTTTGATCGAAGATGCGCATCTGGACCGTGGTCTGGGACTGGGATTTTTGCGTCACATCGAGCGAGCAGGTATTCTTGCTTTCGTGGTTGATCTCAACGCCGGAGACCCCATCCAAGGGCTCAATAACTTATGGCACGAGCTCCGCGAATACAAACAGGTCCGCGACACTGAGCAGGCCTCGGAGGACGACACAACTTCATTCGATCTATCAACACATGGCCTCCCAGAGCTCGAAGAAGAACGACAAGAGATGCGCGCGTCTAAGTCTATGGACGGTCCCATTAATGTCTCATTCGGTCCCAAAGACCCCCTTCCCTCTCTCGAACACCCGCCTATCCATACGAAGCCATGGTTCGTCGTGGCTACCAAGGCTGATCTGCCAGAGACTCAGCAGCGATACAAGGAGCTACGGGAGTATCTATCGGGCATTGAGAAGGGCGAGATTGAGCACCCTTGTGGACAGCAGGATGGATGGAAAAAGAAGCTGGTTACTGTTCCTGTGAGCGCGATTAGAGGGCAGGGTGTTGATCGCATTCCGAAGTTGGTTATGGAGTTTTTGGATTGAGCAAGCTATATATATGCATTCACGGCGTTCAGTGGACGGATACATGACCAGTCTTTGTTATGATACATTTTGTATATTATTTAAAAGCCAAACTGAATGATGTACGATAGTTCTTTGAATTTGTTTACTTTGTGGTTGAGCCCTGAATGGAAGTCATAGAAAGGAATAGTTATCGGTTTAGCGATGACGTTATGTTCCTCAAAAAAATAATCTTCAACACCACAACAACACCAACGCAACAACCATGATTCCACGCCATTCCTGCTCGAACTCCTCATTTCATTCCACATGAAACAGTGCTAATATACGCTTCAACGGCCTACCCAAGAGATGTCCACATCTCTCCCATCCGTGGTTGCCCACGCACTCTCCACCATCGCCGAACCAATCCCCGAAGACCCCATACGCCAGTGCACAAAACACAACCTCAACGCCCTCCACGACCTCCTATTCAAATGCCAAGACCTAGCCCTCAACCTCGCCGACGCGAAACTGCGCGTTTTCCCCTTCAAAGATGTGGAGAATTGCTGGCGACGACTGTATACCGACGCGAGTATCGTGAAAGCTTGTCTGGTGATCGTTGAGAACTGCGGGGCCCTGGACGACGAGGGGGATAATGATGGCATAGGGAAACATAAGACGGGCAAGGAGCTTTGCGCACGATGGGTTGAGAGGTTATTGGAGCAGGGGAATGGCGCGACGATGAAGTGGAAGATTCACCCCAACGCGTGGTTATCGCCGACTATTCATGTGCTCGATAAAGCGTTGATAATGACCGGTGCGCCGTTACGTGAATCACTCGTTGAAACCCTCCTATCTACTCTCCAAGCCGCTACGGTACAAAACGCAGACTCTAAAGGCGACGAAAGTGATGACTCGGAATGCTACCGTGCTGCTAAACGCAGAAAGTTCTCCCCTCCGCTATTCCCACCCGATACAGCCCCCTCTATGCGCTTAAAATCGCCGATTCCCCGTCTCTCAGCGCCGTCGTTCGACGCCATCGAGCACCATATACAAGATGTCCGGACGCCGCTGGTGATAACGGATGCAGTAGAGCATTGGCCAGCCATGTCGGCGAGACCTTGGTCGTCGCGGGATTACTGGATGGATCGGACGTTTAGTGGAAAACGGCTAGTTCCTGTGGAGGTTGGGAGGTCATATACGGATGAGGGATGGGGGCAGCGGATTATGGAGTTTGGAGAGTTTGTGGATAGGTTTGTTTGGAGGGATGAGACGATGTCGGGGGAGGAGGATTCTGGTCAGACGGGGTATATGGCGCAGCATGATCTTTTGTCGCAGATTCCGGCGTTGAGGAAAGATATTTGCATACCGGATTATTGCTATATTGATCCTCCAGCGGCGGAACCTGGGACGCCGGTCTATCTCAAGAAGCAGCGGGAACAGGCAGAAAATGCCAAAGCGAATGGCGCAAAAACCTCCGAAGATACAAACGGTGACAACAGCAACCAAAGAAACTCAGAATCCTCCGAAATAAGCCTCCCAGACGACCCCATAATCAACACTTGGATCGGCCCCGCATGGACTATATCACCCCTCCACCACGACCCATACCACAATATCCTCGTCCAGGTAGTAGGCACCAAATACGTTCGTCTCTACTCACCACACACGCCAGCCTCCCAAATCTACCCCCGTGGAAGGGAAGCCGTCGCCTCATCCCCTGCAAAGAACCAGACAGGATCCGAAGAACAGAAACCAAACCACCAGCTCATTGACATGTCGAATACGTCGCAGGTTGACTTGACATCCATTGAGCTTTCCCCGGCTGAAGAGGACCAGTGGGATGCACTTTGGCCTGGGTTCTTGCAGGCGGAGTACGTCGAGACTGTGCTTAAGGAAGGGGAATGTCTTTATATCCCGGTTGGATGGTGGCATTACGTCCGGGGATTGAAGGCGGGTGCCAGTGTTAGTTTTTGGTGGGAGTAGGATATTCTTGATGTGACCATGATTGATTGATACCACTGCATTGGGTGGCGTTGGAAAATAGGTACTAGACAATATCATTGCTCATTGCTAAACCAAAATCAGAGGGTGACCAGGGCCCTTTAGCTATATACAACGTCTTGTAATTCCTATTTCGAGGCCTTCCTAGCGAAGAGTAAAGGCTTCCCAGCCTCGATCGAATCACCCTGCTGGACCAAGACCTTCTCAACAGTCGTCCCAACAGCCGCCGGATCAGCCCGGACAGCGATCTCGAGTTTCATCGCTTCGAGAATGATAACGACCTGGTCCTTGCCAATCTTGTCGCCTTGGCTCACTTCGACCTTCCACACATTCGCATTGAGCGGTGCTTCAACAGGCAGAATCTCAGGATCTACACAATCAGCCTCTACCCCAAAAAGCACTCAGCAAAAAGGAAAGGGGAAAAAGAACATACCTTTCAACAACTCCGCAACCTCATCAACCGGCACCCCCCTCTCCGCCTTCTCCCTCCCCCACCTCTCCAACAAAACCCCCTCAAGCTCATCCATCTCCCTCTGCGCCCCCCTCTGCTCCTCCCTAATCCTCGCAACCTCCTCCCTCGTATCCCTAAGCAACCGATTATGCTCCTCCATGTCGAAGATGACTTCTTCCCATTCGTACTCGTAGCGCCCGCTGTTGAAGAGCGCGAGTTGTTTCTCGTATTCGGCTTCGGTTACGCGGTAGAAGGTTATTTGGTCGAAGTCTTCGAAGAGCCACGGGCGGTTGGGGGTGTAGTTCTTTTTGGTGCCGAGAATGTCGACGCCGGGGATTGTCATGCCGGTCATTTGGTAGCCGCCGGGGGAGTCGACGTTGTATAGTCTTTGTTTGTTAACATTTGATCTGATATGGTTATGATAGGGCTAGGGGGGAAGGACTCACGCCATACAACTCCCACCCCACGAAACCGACCCAGCAGGCGTATAAACCCGACTAGGATTCATCTTCGGACAATTCATCCTCTGCCTCGGATCAACCGGCAACGCCAGCGGTAGCGCCGTGAAAAACCCTACCGAAACAACCATCAATTTCGCAGTTAGGAAAATCTTCTCAAACTGCTCTCTGTTAAACGCGTTGTTCTTCGCCACGAACTCTAAATTGTCGGGAAGGTAGGAGGCGTAGGGCCGTTGCGTCTCCATGTAGCGTTTCAGGGCGTCTTTTTGGCGCTGGCTTTCGAAGGTCAACGGGAGCTTGAAGAGGCGGCTGGGCATTTTGGCTGCGCTGAGGTCGCCTAGGGCGGCTTCGATGGAGGTTAGGTATTGTAGGAGTTTGGGTTGGGGGGTTTTGAGGCCGTCGTAGTAGAGCATTAGGGCTGGAGAGTGTTAGTGGGTGTAGTGGGAGCTTTGAGGGAGGGGTTGACGTGCAGTTACCACATCCAACCATGCCAATCAATCCGTTGGAGAAGGTAATGTCTCCCTTGCCCTCATTCAGAGCTTTCTTGAGAGCAGTCACTCTGCAGCGGTGGTTCAAGTCGAAAGCACCATGACCGTAGTCAATCAAGATGTAATCATCACCAGCCTGTCGATAAGAAACAAGCGGCTGGTTACCCTTCTCCTGAATTTGGTGAACAACACCACTTCCACGAGACTCCTTCGTTAGAACCGGGGGAAGCTCATCCTTCAAAGGCTGAATGCCATCAAAGTCCTGTCCTTGATAGCAGCACTGCACCACCTCATCGACAAACTTCTCTGTCTCCTTCCTTGCAGAAATAGCATCCGCGAGAGAAACAGCCCGATATCTCAGCGTATCACCAGCTTTAACCTGCCCTAATTTCCACAAGTCCGCCTTGACAATCGTATGACTGCTGATAAATCCACCGAAATCCGGTCCATCCTGCGGGAAGATAACCGGGTCGTCACCAGTCCAGTTTAGGGAACCAATGGCATATCCGTATTCGATCAGGTTCGATGGATGCGCTCCGCCCTCTCCGCCGTCCGAACGAGCCCATTTGGGTTTCGGGCCGATGAGACGGATTCCTCCGCGAGCTGCGTTGTGCGAGATCTTCCAGTCTGTCTCGTAGAGCATGTCGATGCTCTCCGGGACGATATAGCCCTGGTCGTAAGGACCAGGCATGGAGAGAAGTTCCCAACGGTCGGGGTACTTGGGGATAAGATGGTCCGGCAGGCGAAGGTCACCGCTGACATTTGGCAATTGATTTGTAATAGACAGGAGATCACCAGACACAAGCTGTCGTCCCTGGTAGCCACCAACGCCTACCATCGGTGCAGTCGCCTTCGATCCGAACCATTGGGCGACGTTGGTGAAGCCTCCATACACAGCGAGATAGGAACGACATCCGTTTCCGTTGGTCTTGCCAATAGTCAAGCGCTGACCAGTGGAGACCTCGATCCGAGACCACATTGAGATCGGAGTACCGTCAAGTTTGGCATCAACCGACGCACCGCACAGTGAGACCAGCGCTGGGCCCAGGAAGCGTAGTTCGGGTCCACTCAATGTGATTTCCAAAGCCTCAGTACCAACGGGGTTTCCGACGAGTGCGTTTGCAATGCGGAATGCTAATGGGTCCATAGGTCCTGAGTGGCAGAAACCTCTGCCAAGGGTTGGGCGGCCAGGCCAGTCCTCGATGAGGGTGTAGGCACCGCCAGACACGACATCGATTGCAGAGGGGCTGAACTGGAAGTTGTCCAAGAATCTGGTCAATGTGTTTCCGGCGATGAACCGCTCGTCATCGAGGATCTTGGACAGGAACTCAAGGTTTGTTGTTGGGCCGCAGATTCGTGACTCGGTTAGGATAGTCTGTAGGCCCTTGATAGCATCTTGTCGACTCGAAGAATGGTACATGACCTTGGCTAGCAGAGGATCGTAATTGGCAGATACTTTGATGCCTCTGTAGACCCATGTGTCGATCCGAGACCCCGGGATCTCCTTCCACTCGACATCCTGTAATGTTCCCGGGCAAGGAGCAAAGTCTTTAATCGGATTCTCAGCATAGACACGAGCTTCGATGGCAGACCCAGAAGGCCCCTTCAGCGGCAGATTGGTCAAGAATGACGCCTCTAAGCCCTTCTTCCCAGAAGCCTGGGCGTCTGCTTGTTTCAACATGAGCTCCACCAAGTCAACACCATAGCAGAGTTCTGTAATCCCATGCTCAACCTGCAATCGCGTGTTCATTTCTAAGAAAAAGAAAGCCCCCGTCTCATCATCAACGAGATACTCAATCGTACCAGCCGAGCCATACTTGATGGACTCCGCCAAACTAACGGCAGCTTCACCCAGTTTCTCTCGCAGGCCTGAATTCCTCGAGACAAACGGACTGGGACACTCCTCGATGACCTTCTGGTGTCTTCTTTGGATGGAGCATTCACGCTCGCCAATATAGATTGCTTTTCTGTCTCCGTTTCCGAAGACTTGGACTTCGATATGGTGGCTGGATGGGTAGTATCGTTCGATGAACATCCCCGCATTCTTGAAAAGAGCTTCGCCTCTGGATCGAACTGTGGCGAAGGACTCGCGCACCTCTGATTCGGAGTTGCAGGTAAGCAATCCCATTCCACCACCGCCCGCGGTGGCTTTGAGCATGACCTGGGGGTGTCAGTTAATCCGTACTCAGATTATCAGGTAAGACCTGGGTGGCTTACTGGAAATCCCAAGCCTTTGGACACCTGAACCGCCTCATCTTCAGTCGTCACCAGGCCCTTCGATCCAGGAACGATGGGAACACCGGCTTTTGTGGCCAAATCCCTAGCAGTATGTTTAAGTCCAAACGCTTCGATGCTCTCCGGCGAAGGACCTGCAAAGACAATCCCTGCAGCGGTGGCAGCTCTAGCAAAGTCGGAATTCTCAGACAAGAATCCGTATCCGGGGATGATCGCATCGACATTATTTCGTTTCGCGATGTCTATGATTTGGTCTCTGTCGTGCTGTTAGCGTGGCGGTCAATCTCGGGGAGTAGTGATCGTACCCATCGATGTATGCTTTTGACGGATGGCCCGAGAGGAGAACAGCTTGATCTGCGAGATGGACATGTGTTGAAGCAGCATCAGGTTCTGTGTAGACTGCGACCGTTCGAATGTTGAGCTTCCTATTTATCAAAGGCAATTAGCATGCGTCATGCGCGCTCAGTTCCAGAGCTACATACCTCGCAGTCTTCAAAATGCGCACAGCAATCTCGCCTCGATTGGCGACTAATAACGTCTTGAGAGAGTTCATTGTACGAGCAGAGACATATACAATAATCGCAGTAAGTAATTCTGCAGGAATCCGTTGGCTATCTTTAAAAGGCCAGCTAACGAGGGGTGTTATCTTACTCCTCTCCAATCCCTCGGTTACAAAGCTACCCAAAGTAACTGTACTTACGTGCCTCTCGGCGCCGGGACCCAATAACGGCGCTCATCCTGTTATCAAGGACCTCCGGATCGACGGGGGTGTGGACCGAAAATAGCCTGGGGCATTTGGGGTCATGTTTCGATAGAGTATCTGTGAGGTGTGCTATTGATCGGTTGGCCGAGTTGGAGACGCAATACGCAGTGGCGATGTGGCTCTCCCATGTCCACTCTGCAAGCACGGACTCCGAACCCCTCATTAGGTTGCTTATATCTATTGGGATTGGTCTCAGCAATTCAGCTGTGGTGATTCAGTGATCACCATCTGTTGTTCTTCTTGTTTTGAGAGAGTACGGGGCCCCATACTCATATCGGACTACACATCACCATGCCTCCGATTCAACAAAAAGCATTAATCAATGTTGACCTGGGGGAAGCTGTACGATTTCCCCTCTTTATCCTTTAATAGCTGAATTGGAATTGTTTGGTTGACGATGATAAACAGTACGGCAACTGGTCCCTCGGACCCGACCTCGAGCTCCTCCCCATGATCGATATCGCCAACGTCGCCTGCGGCTTCCACGGCGGCGACCCCCTGATCATGATGGATACCATCCGCAATTGCAAAGCCCACAGCGTCCGGGTAGGAGCACACCCGGGCCTACCGGATCTCCAAGGTTTCGGGCGACGGGAAATGAAGCTCTCGCCCGAGGAATTAACGGCGATCACCATCTACCAAGTCGGAGCGCTGAAGGGCTTCCTGGACCGTGAGGGCGTGCCTCTTAACCACGTCAAGCCCCATGGGGTGCTGTATGGGATGATGTGCCGGGACTATGAGGTAGCCAAGGCTGTGATGGAGGGGATTCCCAAGGGCGTTCCGGTGTTTGGTCTTGCGGGGACTAATATGGAGCGTGCTGCCAATGATTTGGGGATTGAATTCTGGGCCGAACTTTATGGTGACGTCAAGTATGATTCGCGGGGAATGTTGGTGATTGACCGTAAGAAGAAACCGTGGGATCTGGGCGATGCTGAGAGGCACATTCGCCAGCAGATCGAGGACAGTTCGGTCACGGCGGTGGATGGGACAGTGGTGCAGTTGCAGTTGAAGAACTACCCTCTGTCCATGTGCTGCCATTCAGATTCGCCAGGGTGTTTGGACATTGTCAGCACGGCACGGAGGGTGGCAGACGAATTCAACCAGAAGAATGGACATAAATAGGAGGCATTTGTAGATAGCAACTATAAGTTATAAAGAATATCAACAACATTTGATATGGTGTAAACGGCAATGACGGTGGAATGGCCATGATATGGCGTGGTCTGAAATCGCAAAGTCGTGGTGTTTCCACTTAGGCATTGTAGCCAACTATAGTATGTCGCTAGCGTCAACACCATGCCAATTTGGGATTTAGTGCGTGGATACTAACGCGAACCTCGGGAAGAGGTGATTGGCCGCAGCGTCTTAGTGTCGGTTACCTATAGTCGTGGCAGCGCTTCTGTCATCGGTGGAAATGGAACATAAAAAGCCAAGTGTATATGCTGCAGACCTCACCCTTGAATGATTTAGAGATCGAAACCCCCTACCAAGTACAGGATGGTGTTTGACTGGAATTCGTTCATCCGAGAGCCGGATCCGCAAGTCCAGGCAGATCTTGCAAAACCCACAAGAGATAAATTGCGAGAAGCTCAAAATGCCTTTCGAAGGTTGTTATCCTTTCTATCTACTTATTTGTGACTCTCTAGTTGACACTCTGGCAGATTTGTAAGCCATCTTAATCCGCCAGAACTCACCTATTGGCTCCGATCCGAAAATCTCTCATTGAGAGTCATTGAAGGCTTTTTTCGCTGGTATCATGAAAATCACAACTTAAGAGTATCAGTCAGGCTTTCTCACTATGGTTCGTTTCTGGAGAATGTAGGTTCGCGAAGAAACGGGAAACTCACTACCTTTAGAATTATCGCGGAAGGTGACCTATGTAAGTTCCAAGTGTAACTTCTCCAATTCGCCAGATTGTTGAAAGACTCCAACTGACTTTCAAAGCTGACCTCTAACACCCTCACCAACGAGTGGAGCCTCGATAAGGGTGCAAAAGAACAACCCCCTATCAACATTGACCATCTTTTATTCACCACACGGCATCTGTTGGCTGTGTGCGATCTGGCCTTTCCCACCTTTCGGACCCTAATTCAGTTGAATTCAATGCGGAAAATGATGTGCTCCTCAACGGCCCGGCCTGGGACTTTGATTGAGTCTAATGCGCATGAAAATGTCGGGGACGCCCTGAAATGGAAAGACGTGGCACTTTCCATGGTGAAACATCCTGAAGATCCAAATCGCCGCGAGCTCCTTATGAGAGTCAGGCACAGACTGCTGAAGAGACGACGGAATAAAGGAGTACCGTGAGTAAAGTGACATGTTGGATGGGTAGTGCCACAGCTTCTGATTCGACTTAGCCCCACCTTCACGTATACCGAGCGGAACGATAGCCTAGGTCTTTGTGTCATTCAGGACATACTTACGTTTGCATTCTACGATGACGCCTTTGACAGCCAATATATCAAATCTCTCAGGGATCTCTGGCGTTTCACGGATGTTCCAGAGCATCGCCTTAGCACTCCGATCCATTTCAAGAAAAAAGTCTCCGGGAAGTCTGTATCCTTAAGAGGTACTATGCGAGACAAGGCACAGAGAGTTATTATAGATCCCGTCCGACCTATGAAGTACAAACAAGCGGAAAAGCCGGAGAAAGCCGCGAGCGGGTTAGTCGGCTTTGAAGACGACGGTACTTTTTATAAATACCGTAAAGGAGCGGCTATGCAGATAAGTGGCCTTGGAGGATCAGGATTGCCTTAACGAAACAAGGGTTAACCGGAATTTATAGGACATCTCGATGAACATCGCGAAACTTAGTTATGGGTCAGAAGGATGGGAAATTGTTCGCCAACTATGTGAGTGTTGGGGACGACGTCCAATCTGCCTTCATGGAGACCCCGTCTAGGGACGCCCTACTCCGTCTCGCGTGCCATGCAAGCCTCACACGCGATGCTTCCGCCCCAAATGGCTTAGATATAGCACAAAAGAGTGCCATTGAATTGGACCCATATTTAGATAGATTGAAGGAGGCGGTCAGTTCGATTCGAGGCGCCCTTCTCAAAGATTTTGGTCGGTTAGAACTTGCCAAGAAGGCCGGAGATGAGCGCCATCAGGAACTCCGAAGGCTTCAGACCGTCACCAGGACACACCGAAAACGACTCTTCGAGGCCACGAGAAAGAAGAAACGCAGGGAATTTTTCGAAGATATTGGAAACCGCATCATTGAAGGCAATCACGAAGGCAACCCGATCACTTTCAATCTCGATTTTTCCTATGTGCAGCCTGAAAGAACGGCTCTTGCCGAACTCGAATTCAAAAACAGAGATACAGACTGCATCGATAGTGCAATCTTAATTGAAGATCGCGTCCGCCGGATTCAAAAAGAAAGCACCTCTTTATGAATATCGAAATGAAGCAGCTAACAGCTAAGAATATGAGTAAGTTTCAATTTGCTCTAGCCCCCTCCCTGAAAAGTGGCAAGTAAACAACTCGATGAGTATTCAAAAACAGAAAAGCTCTGTTAGAGTAAAAGCAAACAACGCCAAGCCTTTGAAGGATGCATGTTTAAACAAAAGTAAGCCGCAGAAATTCAGATTAGCTCATAGTTGAAGAATTAGGATCAATGTAATGCTCAATTTGGCAATGTCCACTCATTTGTGTTCGAGTTTAAGATAGGAAAAGAGAGTCCCTCAGCGGGACATGGTGTCAACTTGGAGCGAAATTCACCCTTCCCATGGAAGATAATACATGGCATTCTTGTGCAGCTTTGGGCCACATCACTTATTGTGAGTATTTGTAGGTCGAACGTGTCATTGTGAACCCTCGCAAATCACCGACCATCATCACAAATTTCGGCAAGCATAGAATCGGTGTATTGATGGACAAAATCAACTACTCCCGTTGAAATGTCGAAGAAAACGATGAAGGGAAGTGAGTTATCATTGAGCAATTGCTGGCAAGACGAATAAAATGTGTCGGGAGTCATGTGGGATGTACATGTGCACATTTTCCGTGTCTGTCTCGTGATGGAAACCGTTTTGCTAGAGGGCTCAATGTTGGGCGGAAGGAGTCTTGGTTCCAGTAAGTCGGGTTGACCGGTACAGGATTGGACTCGGCGATGACAGGAATAGCAGGTGACTCAACAATCATTGGCTCGGGAGGATGATGGGAGCAGTGTGCTCTCCTTTCTTTTGACTCAATGTCATCTGACGCAGGTTGGTATACATCGTTAGGTTTGGATGTTTGGATATTTGTTATGTTACATTTTTCAGGCAAATGGGATCTGTGCTCATCATGCGAGACCAATGGATGCATCCTCGAACAAAGCATCCTTCTGTTTGGCCATCATCGTTCGTTCTTTCAGAAGCCTCACTCTTTGCCGCTTCGCCTCTTCCAGATCAATGGTATCATCTGCTTGTTCTCTCACCATGTCACGTAGCTCAACAGGAAGTTTTGCCAATGCTCGCTCCAGCACCTTTTCTCTCTCCTTCCACCAAGTGTCTAAATTACCCTGCACAGGTAGAAAGAAGCCTGAGCCTGAGGCCTCACAGAAATCCGAGCTATTGAATTTCTTTGTGCCCGGGGTGGCTCCCTAAAATCTGTGTATGGGACTCGTATGGCATAGAAAGATGTATATCAACCTATAAAAAGTGAGCATCGACATAGCCTTCATATCAAGTCATAAGGAAAACATACTTCTATCGGTGAATTTTGAGGAAACTACAAAAACAAGTGGCGCTAAACTAGGAAGGTGAAAATCAAAGCTAAACAGACTTTCACCGTAGCAGTCCGATATGGTGTAATGGTTAACATCGCCGTCTCTCACACGGCAGCTCGGGGTTCGATTCCCCGTGTCGGAATCACTTTTTACTTTTTTTTTTTTTGATCCATTGAATGAATGGATGCGCCTCCTCTCTTCTTTCTTTTTTTCTTTCTCTTTTTTTTTTTTTTTTGGTTCGTGATCGAAAGGTATCTGGAAATGATACCGTTACAATAGTACTCGGATCCGGACATGTCACTCTGACGAAAACCATATCATATATACTACCAGAACCAATCGACCCCAAGATATATATATCCACCAAATCTACATACACATATTTAAGCATATAATGACAGATCCAGCCGAGCCCCCAAACTTCCACTCCCCAGCCAACATCTTCCTCCAAAAAGAAGTCTACCGTCTAGGCTCCCAACCAGGCCTCCGCTCTCTCCCTCCCAGCCCCGAACGCGACTTTATCACCCTAACCTGGGGCCCTGTTATCTACCGCACTACATACGCCCCGGAGTCCCAGCGTCTCATCTTACTATACCTGCGCGGCCTGAACGAGACAATCCGTAAATCCCTCTCGCGTGTTCTTGAGGGGAGTTCTGAGCAACTTGCGCGGCTTGAACAATGTTACTCGTCTAAGGTGTTTAGTTCGCAGGAGACATTGCATGGGGTTGATGAGGGGTTCGTCCGGGATGCATTTCATGATTGGAAGGTTGCGCTTTCTGTACCGGCTATTGAGTTGCCGGTGCGGTTGAGGGTGTGTATGTTGATTGACGATGCGGTGCTGGCGGCGATGACGGGGATTGTGGATGAAGCGGCGAGGGAGGTCGAGGATGTGGATATCTCACGGTGTCCTATTAAGGTCATTGAGGAGAACTTTCCGGATGTGAATCATCCCGAGTCTGTCTCGGCTGCTGACGATGAGCCCTATTTCGGATCGACGACGGTGGTGCTGGGTGCGTTGGTTGAGATGTATGATGGGTTGCGACAAGGGAAGCTGCTGGCAGACTACCATAAACAGGGGCATGTATATCTCGGTGATGGGAAGTGGAAATGACATTCCATTGTACTATAATGTATAATATCATCGTGTACTTTACTCCAAGATCTAGAAGGCTTCATAGTATCTACATCCTGATTGGCCGGACTGATAAAAATCACGTGCTGATAAAACTTATACTCTCCAGACGAATCTCCAGACGAATCTCCAGACGAATCTCCACGCCTTCATCCTCTCTCCTCAGCCATACCAATGCATCATCGGCACTGTCCCTCTTGATGGCTTCCTTAACGAGCTGGCAGCCCTCCAAATGGACGCTTTTGTCTCCAGGAAAAGGCCCCGGTTGGGCCGCTCGCAACCATCGGCACCACCGGCACCCGTAGCCACGTCCGACGAGGAACTGACGGAGGTGAAGTTGGCACTGCTCTTGTCCATTTTCCCTAATGTGACACAGGAGGCTCTGCTGGATACTTTAGTGTCATGCGGTGGCTCCGTTGAAGGGGCCTCGTCAATCCTCTCGACACCGCAGCAGCAGCAGCAGCAGCAGCAGCGAGAAACAGCCAGCACCGAGTCCAAAGCAATCACGACAACCCCGAAGAAACGAGCAATCCCTTCCGGAATCCAAACATCCCTCCTCCCACACATAACACCCTCCCCAAAACCCAACACCAACCTCCCAATCCCAAAAAACCCCCAACGACAACAACCCCTAACCCGCAAAGGCCGCACCCTCCACCTCTACACACCCCAAGACATAGCCTACCACACCCCCTGCACAATAATCCACAACTTCCTCCCCACCCACACAGCAACCGCCCTCCTCCAAGAACTCCTTTCCGAATCCCCACACTTCTCCCGCCACAAATTCCAACTCTTCGAGCGCACCGTGCAAAGCCCGCACTCCGCTAGTGTCTACGTCTCCACGCCGGAGGAATACCGCCAACAGACATCTGAGTATACATACGGTGGAACATACCGGTCGAATGTCCGGCAGATCACGCCGCATATGCGCGATGTCTCGGGCAAGGTACAAGATGCTGTGAACGAGGAGATAAGGAGACGGATTCGGGACGTTTATCCCCGGGGAGAGAAATTGAGGTATCAGTCGCCGAAGATGTGGAGGCCCAATGCGGCGTTTGTGAATTGTTATGATGGGCCGGCGGAGAGTGTGGGGTTTCATTCGGATGAGTTGACGTATTTGGGGCCGAGGGCTGTTATTGGGAGTTTGAGTTTGGGGGTTGAGAGGGAGTTTCGGGTTCGAAGGGTTGTTGCTGGTGCTGATGCTGATGATGATGATGGTGACGACGATAATGATACAGCAGCGCAAAAGCAGAAACAAAATGCACGCGCAGACGCCCAGGGCCAGATATCCATTCATCTACCGCACAACTCCTTTTTGGTCATGCATGCGGAAATGCAAGAGGAGTGGAAACATGCCATAACCCCGGCCCAGACTGTGAACCCACATTCCGTATCTGGGAATCGGCGGATAAATATCACTTACCGATGGTATCGAGATTCACTTCATCCAAGGTATACCCCGAAGTGCCGTTGTGGGACGCATGCTATCTTGCGCTGTGCGCAACGGAAGCGAGAAACTAGGGGTAGATACATGTGGATGTGTTATGCAGGCTATGCCCCCAGGGGTAAAGGATGCTCATTCTTCCAATGGGCAGAGTTCGATGATGATGGTGAACCATTATGGGCGAATAAACCAACTGAGGAGCAGGCTCCTACGTTGACCAACTTTGTAGCTTCACAGCCATCAGGCGACAAAGTGTAGATAAATAGAACACCTTGATTCAGTAACTTTTAGTACTTGCATCGAACACAAGACCAACAAATCAGACTTTCTCACTAAAACTACATGATAATCCATATTCAAAACATCAAAGGATACCAGACAGCGGTCCTCTCAAGGTTCCAACGACGCAATCCCAAACTCATGTACATCACGTACAACCATGCAAGAACTCTCCAATTGAACGATATTGTGGGCAGGTAACAATGTATGCCTGTACTCGAGCCGTGCGGACATGATGTGCTGCGTGATGTCATCATGGGAAAAGTCCGTCAGTAAATCTTGAAGTTGTGTCATGACTTTTTCGACAGTGGGATGGCTGTTGTGGCAGGTAGTGTTTCCATCAGTCACCTGTAGAGGCTGTCTGATCAAAGCCGCGGGCACTCTGACCTGAACAGGCACCGTCCATTTCTCCCCCGGCCGTAGTAAATCCAAATGGCACTCTTCGAACACGGTCTGTACTTGGCACCGATCACCAGCAGCGATACTCAGCTTCAAATCCGTCACGACACCCGGCTCAACTCCAGTACGCATGTGTTCGATCGCCGTAGAGATCTTGTACCTCAACACGGCTTCTTTTGAATTTGCATCGTAGCTATTAGTATCATAGAAGATGTGCCACCCAGAAGGAATATCGGATCCGCTAAAAGGGAATCGAAAATGTGGAGATATAGTATGAAAGCCGATTCCTCTGTCCGTCGCAGGAGTGAAGAGTCGCACCGAAGGGGATGCTGTAACGAAGAATGCATGACAGACTGCTGGCCGGTCACGAAGATAGACAGTCTCCGATATCTGCTGAATGATTTTCTGCAACTCGATCTTTCTTGACCGTTGACCAGTGAGCTGATGGAGCGAAAAAACATCCATTGCGATACGGGCAGAGTCCAGAGAATGCACGCCTAGAGGAAGAAGCAATCCAAAACCGTCTGCAGAGTCTTTGTCGATATAGGAAATGGCAAATCGATCGTCAACAGCAGTCAACGAAGACACAATAGCCAACGAGCTGGCGACTATCTGCCGTAGCATGCTGATATGTATGTGAGGTCTGGTTCGGTTAGATATTGACTCGGAACATTGCCGAAAAGAGAAAACTTACACAATGTCCAAAATAATCACAACATCCAAAGGTGCAGGCCATCCAAGGTTAAAGGGTTCATTAGAGCTGGCCTCTGCGGAGATGTTCACCGTAGCCCATATAGAATCAGGGCCGGTGCCAATGATAGGGGGGTTCGCGGCAGTGTTCATATCGATTCCAGTAATGGGAATAGTTCGTGGCATCAAAACATCAGCTTTTTCGTGGATCAAAAAGTCTGTCGAGGGATAGGCAATTGGCCCTGAATCTTTCTCGGCGGTAACGTTCCCGTTGTACGTCTTTGAAGCAATGGTCGGATGCGAATCGTCGGGACCGTTTGTCTGATCAAAGGAAAGGCGTCTCATTGTCGAGCTCCAGGATTTGAAACTCCAACCACTGAAAAAACGCGACTTCGACTCTTTTCGATAGCCGGTCTCTGGGAATGTTTGCCTATCGGTCTTCTATGAATGTCAGTGGGATCGACAAGAGGAGCGATGGTGGGTGCGGTACTTCATCAAACCTCCTGGGATAGCTGACGGATTGGCCTTCACTATCTCGATTTTGGCTTGATAGTGCATAGGCTCGACTTCTTTTTCGGATCTTGATCGGTTCAGAGTCATCACTAAGAGGGGGTGGTGGTGGTGGTGTCGTCGAACATGAAGAGTCACTTGAAACCTGCCGCGAATCCAAACGTAGAGAAGAGCTTCTGCAGGGAATCGAGGGATAAGACGATCGTGATACCGAACGGATTTCATGCTTGGAGTTCGATTGCGTCTTGATAACCCGGAGGGGCTTCGGTATGATGTCTTCCATTGGTGAGTATAGTTCGTCTGGGAAAGGGAAGGAAGACAAAAAACAAGCCACGGCGTAGAGTTAGACTTGTTCCCTTGTAAGGACAGGGTCACCGTACACAGAAGGGGTCGCCGAGAGTCCAGGCGTTTCGGTCGAACTGGAGGAAGTGGGATCTGAGTGCTTCCTCTTGCGCCCTTTGAGTCCTTTGAACCAGCCGAAGCGGATTCGTGGGCAACAGGAGCAGCGAGAAGACCTGGAGCTCCAGTACTCTGAGCAGGCAATCGCAACAGCAAGACAGCAACAGAGGACGACGATGGGGACCAGAACCAATGCGATCACGAGGGCGGAGGTCTTGACACTGAAGGATACAACTCTTGGCATATTGAGCCTGCGACTAAGAGAGTAAAGTAGTAGTATGCTCGGATGTGGATGGAAGAAGAAGAGGACGTCGGGAATTTGGGAAGACACAATGCAGTGATTCCGGGAAGGATGCATTTCGTGCAAAGAAGGAAGGTGCAATATTGTTGGATTCCGAAACAGGAAAGAGCAAGTACGCGACAGACAAGGGAAACCTCAATAGATCCCGGGTATAATGATACAGCTGAAACAGAAACTAGAATCATGCAATTATTCGTGTACCTCCTCCGTGCGAGGAATGATCCTCTCTTTAATCGAAGCCATACTGGCATCATCCATGCGAGAAAAGCGTATCTGCAACCTGATATCAGCAAACCGAACTCCCGCAATACTGAGGCAATCGCGACCCATGAACACACCATCTCATCGCCCACCGCACGAGCCGAATTCCCATACAACATGGGTTCCGAATGGCTCGCCTCAACCTCACTCCGAACGCGCTTGGCCCATATCCCATCCCAATGCCAGTCACCAGGGAGCCTTGTCTGTGGACTCCCTCGTTTGGGGTCGCTCTTCGTCGCAGAATTACTGCTACCTCTATGGGCCCTCCACGCATGCCACGCGCCCGGATTCCCAGCAGCTTCTAGCGTCAGGAAATCAAGAACCGACTCATCTTCGAACGTCGATCGGATATAATCTAACAGTTCTGCAACTGGTACCGTCTTCCTCGGCTCGGGACATTGCTCTGTTGTCCCATCCTCTCCTTGACCTTTTGCAGAATCCGTCTTATCGTTTCCTTGGCTTTCCCTCGCAGCAGTTGCTTCTCCCAATACTGGACCACGACCCTGGACGCTTACCGCCCTCGAAGACGCAGTTGATACCCCGCTTCTCTTCGCTCTGCCAAACCAATGTGGGAATCCATGGCGGAGGCTGAACCCGCCCGGTGATAAACGCTCTTCATCAGTCGCGCTGACAGGGTCCTCGGTCGATGCATTGGTGCTAAAGGTATATGTGGTAAGAGGAACGATCAATGGGTGGAAGACGTCGGTAGAGAAGGTCACCAGGGGTGGGAGATCGGGATAGGAGGTGGGGAAGCGAATTTGGAATCGGAGCACGGCAGAAGCATAGGGGCCTTTTCGAGCACGCAAGACGATTCAATTAGCCGTTGGACATTATTCCTCACTTCAATAAACATACCAGAACGAACAAAGAGCACACTAGACCAAAGCGTGGGATCGCCCGGCGTGAGGCTCACGTAGACACCAGGAGGAGCGGCATGTTTCAGACTTGCGCTGGTTTGGCGTTAGTACACTGGATCTCAGGATCGCGTAGAAAAGACGACTCACAATTCAAGAAGTAATTGGTGTTTCCTCAGAGAGGGGATATTGGGTAGTCTGGTTGAGGACATGGTGCTGGCCTCGATGTTTGTTAACGATCAATCATCGCCGCGTTGGAGATGAGCGGCCACGCTTTGGCCGGCTTATCTTATCGCACTATCAGTAGGCCTTCAGTACTACTACGAATACTTATAGAAAGTTGATCCTCAGAGAATGTTGAATTTTCCTTGCTACGGGCGTGGAAGTGACATATATAAGAATTGATATAATTATGTATGTACTAAATGCGAATGACAGAACAATGCACTAAGAAGTCAAGTCATAAGAGCGCCAATACTAGGCAAAAACGAAGAAAGAAACTTTTATCATGGTCATAATTTGTACTCGTCAAGATAGATGTTAGTGATTCATCTCCTGGTTATCCATTCCGTAATACTGGAAGCCCATGCCAGAAGCATCAGGCGCATGGGTGCCAGGTTGCTGCTTTGGGCTGGGTATATCAATCGGTACCGACATCTCATTGCTAGCAGGGAACGCCGGCAGATCCAGAGACTCAGGCAACTTCTCTATATCGTCCGAAAGACCAACATCTTCGAGACCCTCGAAGGTAAGACCTTCGAGTCCATCTTGCAATCCGTCATAGCCCTCGTCAAATTGTTGCATGAACGGCGGATCGAACTCCATTTGCGCAAAGGGATCAACGGAGCCGCTGACGGGGGTGGACAAGGACGAGATACCAGCCGAGTGAACACCTCCCCATTCGCCTGAGGTCCTGGGGTTAGACGCTGTTGGAAAGGCTCCAGTACTACAGGCATAGCTTCCGGATGAGCTCCCAGGGGCGCTTGCGGCGGTAGATGATCGACCAGTGCGGAGTGCTGGGCTTTGGAAGCCTGACGAACTGGCGCGGAGGCTGTATGGATCTTGTTGGTACATTGTCCTTGCGAAAGAGTTGGTCTCGATGGGTGGCTGTCGCAAACTACCCTGGGCTGCAAATGGTGGTTGCATCAGATTGTCGAATTGGATATGCTCGGAGTTAGGAATGAGTCCAGTATCGCGCTTGAGTGCGCTTAGCCAAACAGGGTTATCGGCACCAGTCTGGTTCCAGGGATCATCGTTTCCGTATATGATTCTTCGAGATTCGTCTTGTAACATGTGGTCGGTAGGACTGATGCCAGCCGCGAGGCTTTTGTGGACGTAGGCCGTGAGTTCGAGTTGGAGACGATTATAGCAGTTAGAATCATCAAGCCTTCCCTTGAGACCTGTAGAGAACTCATTGAATGAGCTATCTGAGGGAGCCATAGCATGCGAAGTTTTGAAAGGGTTCGGTGTCTTTCTCTCGTGACCAATTAGGTACGGCGGCACCGCGCTCTCAACACGACTTTGCACAAATGGCTCGAAGCCCCAATCGCCCTGCCAATGTGCCATGTCTGCGCCGTTCTTGAAATGTGCTGCCAAGTGGTCAACTCGTTCTTTCCAAGTGGTGAAGGTTGTCAAACAAAATCCGCAACGGGATTTGATTTCTGTGGTGATGCTGCGCCACTTGTCCATGGAATGGTGGAACTTCACATTGTGCATCAATCGTAAGTGCTGGTTAAGATGGTCTTTGCGGAAGAAAGTCCTCTCATGAGGCATCTTTTCGTGGCACAGGCTAAAGTCGTGAGATATCAAATGGTCGTCGTCCGGATCGCATGCCATACAAAACACGCAGCGACGTGTATCATCAATGATCGCAGTACCACCCTCGGGAGAGCATGTCCATTTCTCTAGAGCCAGATGAAGAGATTTTTCGTGCCGTTGCCAGTCGTACTTTGTCGGGAAAGAGTCTGCACAGAATGTGCATTGGAAGATACGGGCACTCCGGGCCTTTTGCTGAGCAAATTCATTCACAGGAGCAGAAGCCTTGCGACGACGTCGACGATCCTTCCTATCCATTGAACCGAAGGATCCCAGGGAAGATCGGTGGGAGAAAGCAGATGCAAAAGAGAAGTCAGACATAGAGGAGTGACTGGTTTCGAAGCTGCTGACTGAGTTGGATGCAGGTTGTCGATTGGAATTGACAAGGCTTGATTCATCGTTGCTAGACCCCGTTTTTCGAGAAAGGGAACGTACGTGCCCCGCCGGCTGGGACGGTCGTGGTTTGGAGGGGTCCAATGGGGTGGTCATCAGGGCGCGAAGAATATCAGACTTGTCGGCAGGTTCATTTTCTGGTGGAGAATGCTTCCATCTTTCCATTGGTGTCATGAGGGACATGTCGGGTTCTTGGCTAGGAATATTTTGAGCCGGGGAGGCACTATTTGCAGAGCGGACCTTGCCGCGCCGTCTGGCATTGGCAAGCCAGTTGGAGATCTGAGTCCTCTTCAATCCTGTGCGCTCCTTCAATTCCTCTTTCTCCTGTTCATTCGGATAGGGATGCTCGCGATGGTTATACAGCCAAGTTTTCAGGACGCGAACCGCTTCTCGGGACAATCGAGCATTGTTCTTCTTCGACCGTGCTTCCATTTCCTCCGGCGTCAACACACCAGTAAGGGACTTCATCGCCCGCTTCCCAGTCAGGCCGCCTGTCGGAATGTCCACGTTTTCGGAGACGGTGTGTAAAGTGTCCAAGAACTTGCCAGGCTTTTTGGTGGTATTGAAACTGCATTCGCGGTAAAGGGAGATGCAGCATGTGCAGGCCTTCTGCATCACACCCCGTCTCGCAACAAAGCAATCCAATCCCATCCGCGCGCAGAAATTGCAGGGTTCCTTGGTCCGAACAATTGGAAACATTCCAGTCTCCGAGGGAGGTTCGACAGCATCTGGGACCTGCTGCTTGGTGACGTCCTGCTCTGGAGGGCCATTGGGAAGCCCCTCCAGCGACTGGTCCAACATAAGCGAGTCTTGACGGGCAATGGCGTCGATTTCGTCTAATTCAAGCTGATCTGAAGCCACATCATCATCCTGGGTAAAGGAGTCGTGGGAGGCACCTTCGAAATCGAAGTACTCCATTACTAATCGACCAAACCGAGGGAAACCAAGAATCAACCGTGCACTGAAACGATGTGAAAAGATAAAATGAGAAAAGAGTCAGACAGCACGAATAGAGAGGAGTAAAGGTATAAAAAGCATACCGGAAGTACCTTTGGGCGCCGTGGAGCAGCTAATCGGGGGAGGGTCCCCTACGGAGTATGCTTTTTTCTCCGGAGTACGGAGTAGCAGCGAACCAATCGTCTACCTACCCTTTGGAGGTATGTAGGCGTAGAAGGAAGATAAGCCCCGTTTTTCTGCGTCGAGTCATCATCTTTTCTCCATTGACCTTCGTTACTGGCCGGAGATCGTACCAAACCGTGGTTTAGTGGATTGATATCAGGTGACCTGCGCGCCCTTCGAATGACAACGCCATACCTGTTTAGGTTTAGGGCCACGCCTGCGGAGATTCCTTTGACAGGGAACAGGCGTGATTCACTGCTACGATATCGGAGGCGTTGATAGCATATTATGCGGTATGAGCTGAAGGAATGTGTAGCTTGCAAGGTATACAACAGTTCAATCCAATAGTGAGGTCATTGAGCATGAATTGCCAAAGTTGAGGTTCGTCTGTCAACTTCTTAATGCGGTAAGCATACTCCGTACTCCGGCCTTGGGGTTGCACTCCGTAGAGCCCATTAGCGTGGAAACTATCCATACTGTGTAGATAGATGTACCTATAGGAATTGAAATATGAATATCGATCTCTTATCAATTGATCCCAGATTCTCAGGATCAGTGTGACTTCCCCACACGTGATATTGCGGGGCTACAATGACCACTGCCTAGAGCGAGTTAGCTGATATAGGAATCCAGAGCAAACTTTTACTATCAGGTAAATGTTTATCCCAGTTCAGTATGTCATTTGAGACGAAATTCCCCGAATCGTTGAGATCTTATGGAACACCCTGCCATCTAGCGGTTTTCTGCGCCATGGGCATTATCACGAGTCTAGACCCTCAGGAATATAAGATGAACCTACTGTCACAGCAGGATTGATAGCATGATGTTTATTTTTGCTGAGTACCTCCCTGATGGCATGCTTTCTCGAGGCAGGATTTGCTGATACCGTGGGACTAAAAGTGAGCGACATTGTTTTTGATGCCAGCCACTTCACAGACAGGGAACGAAGAATCGAAGACCGGGATAGTATGAAGGCAATGGTCCGGTCTTGAGAAAACCCTCTTCATATGGCATAGGGACAACTTCTCTGCCCTAACATACTCGACATACCCGGCTTAAGTGACCGGGTTTGGTACCCAATGCTTTACACTTTGCCTATGTCGAAGGGTACTCTGGATCCAATCCGTTTTACATACAACTATTTTTGAGAGACGAAAAAGGTTTCCGTATTCATATGTATGTCTCTCCCTCTCTCATTATCATGGTCAATAAATGGGTACCCACACTGCGTCACAGATATATTTCTACGGATCATAACACCGAAGTCACGAGTATGAAAGATAAAAAGAAACAATTTTAAAAACTATTCTTCTCAATTACTACGGAGTAGCTATGTCTCCGCCAATCTATTCTGTAAACTACCAGGACACCGTTGCGGTCGGGTAGGGTGAGGTCATTGCATCTGAACCGAGGTCTCTTATCCCCGGGTTCATGTTCTTTGCTTGAACTTCTTCCTCTACCTCTACTTCTACACGACAACCACCATGCATGTTGGCCCACTCATGAATTGGCGCGGATTTTGAAAGACACTCAACAAACCCAACATAAGTAACTGTCTGTCGCTTCTCTACTGTCGTCTTTTGATCCCTTCTCGGCCTTTGAACGCGAATCATGCTCCGCTTCCGCACCGAGGGCTACAACGGCTGTGCGGTCAAATACTCCCCCTTCTTCGATAATCGGCTGGCTGTTGCGGGATCAGCTAATTATGGGCTTGTGGGAAATGGCCGACTGTATATATTGGAACTGACTCCCAATGGGATTGTACCGGTGAAATGGTTGTTATCTATCCGCGCTCGCTGTCACCGTCCCGCCGCTGACTTCAACGGTTATTGCCAGGTTCACCACCCAGGATTCCCTCTATGACCTCGCCTGGTCGGAAATCCACGAGAACCAGGTCCTCGCAGCATCCGGAGATGGCAGTATTAAGCTCTTCGACAACAATTTAAACGACTTCCCCGTCCAGAACTGGAAAGAACACAACCGCGAGGTCTTCAGCGTGGGCTGGAATCTAGTCGCCAAAGACCGCTTCTGCTCCTCCAGTTGGGACGGTACTGTGCGCGTCTGGTCGCCTCACCGTCCCCAGTCGCTCCTTACACTCCCTACGCACAGTTGCACTTACTCTGCCGCCTTCTCGCCCCATTCTCCCGACATCCTCTCCTGCGTCACCTCCGATTCCTACGTTCGCATCTTCGATCTCCGCACCCCCGCCTCCGCCTCCAACCATCTCTCACTACAGATTCCGATCCATGCCGCGCCCGTATCGCCCATACCGGGACCACCGGGCGTTCCTCCCGCAGCATGTCCCCCATCCGAAGCGCTGACGCATGACTGGAACAAATACCGTCCGTCTGTCCTGGCGACGGCGGGCGTCGACCGTACTATCCGCACATTCGATATCCGTGCGCCACAACAGGGCCCCATGGCCGCGATGATTGGACACGAATATGCCGTCCGCAAGCTGGCCTGGTCGCCGCATCTGTCCAACATTCTTCTCTCGGGAAGCTATGACATGACCTGTCGGGCGTGGAGTGACGGGTCGGACGCTGGGATGGGTGACCTGGATACAATGCGCTCGGGACCCGCTCCGTCTATGGGTATAGAGTTGGGACGGATGGGCCAGCATACTGAGTTTGTGACGGGCGTGGACTGGTGTATGTTTGGGAGCGAGGGATGGTGTGCTAGTACGGGGTGGGATGAGAGTCTTTTTGTGTGGGATGTTCGAGCAGCTATGGGAGCATGAACCGCTTTGGATAGATAGATTGCCGTGAGATACCATATATTTTATTGGGCATTGAATGTTTAAGTTTTTCAATACAGCTTTTAGTTCAAGAGGTATCCATTTGACGTTTTCAAATCTATACTGTCACATAATTCATAATGCGGTATTTATCCCTCATACCATCACTAACACATCGCTTTTGGGGACGCAAACCTCCGATCTAGAAGCATGTAGCTCCGGGTATAACGATCGCGGCGCCACCCAACCCTGATAACGAATGCCAGAAACAAGACATCTCATCATAAACTCAATGATCATAAGAGACAGCTTATTTCGCCAATCTCGTCTCCACCTTCTTCCTCTCCGCATTCCGCACATGAGCAATCTCATCCCTCGTAGAATCAAACGCCACATGTGCCTGGTTAAACGGATTCTCATCACTCTTGTCGAACTCCTTCCTAATGAGATCGATCCGCTGCTGTCTCCTAAGACCCGGGTTCTCCTCCTCAACCTCGGGCATGCGACGCGCCTCATACGCAGCATACGCAGCCTTGAACCGCCGCTCCGGGTGCCGGTCGATCTTGGAGGAATCCTTGTTTGTGAGCGACAGGGCGTCCAGCGCGTTGTCGATACCGGTGGCGTTGAGGGCACTTGTCTTGCGGTCGGCGGGGGAGTCGTCGAGCTGGCCGAGGTCGAGGCCGCGGGACTTCTTGGGGGCTGCTTGTTTGGTGCCCTTGCCGCCCTTGGAGGGCTGGGATGCTTCTTCTTCGGCGAGTTGGGCGTCGCGTTCGGCCTTCTTGCGAGCTGCTTCGGCTTTCTTGGATTCGGCATCTTCTCTGTTTTGTTGAGGGGTTTGGTTAGAGGTCGGGTTCGAAGTAGATGTATGGTTGCGACGGGCTTACTTCTTGGAGTTACCCCCCTTGGCTCCCTTCTGCCACTGCTTTTCCTCTTCAGCTGCTCGCTTGGAATCCTCGGCTGCCTTCTTGCCTGCGGCCGCATCGGCTTTCTGTATCGCACATCGTTAGCTTTTAGTCACATTGCGCGGTAGAACACAGGTACGAAGAGTCACTGGAAAGCGGGGGCGGGGTTGAAGAAAAAAAAAAAAAAAGAATAAAGGAAAAAAGTAGGGACATACACGGGCCTGGCCAGCGGCCTTCTTGGAGTTCTCGCCAACGTTTTTCTTGCCTCCCATTTTGGCTGGTGATATTGAGTAACAAAGTGGTGTCGTGTGCTCAAGGAAAGAGACAAAACAAGATGTTGTGACGGATCGGACGAGAATCCTCTATGAGCTCCGGCTCCGGCGGCGGGATGACTAAAGCGTGGATGGCATGTGATTTGGGAGCCCTATGGACGATCTGCCAGAATGAGGATGTGGATTGTTATTCAAGCCTCTAGTAGGCGCTTACTATGACCTCTACATAACATATCTTCAGTTTTCGAGGTCAAATAGCGCTCTTTGCATGCATCCGCAAAACGATGCCCCTTTAAAACTCGCCGCTAGCGCCGCTCCGCTCTCCGCCTTTCTCCAACTTCCGCTCCGTGAATCTCGCATCTTTAGCTCTTCCCTTCGACTGTCTTCGATAGCCAGCTGGTGTCGTCTCGTTGCTGATCTAATTCCGTTGGAATTGCTGGCTCATTTCGATTAAGACATATGTTATTATGTTATAGTCATTCCGCCATGCAGTTATTCCTCAGACTCCTTCTCACCCTTTCCTTCTTCTGCATCCTCCCGGCCTCGACGGAGCATACATCGAACTGGGCCGTTCTAGTCTCGACCTCCCGCTTCTGGTTCAACTACCGCCATCTCGCCAATGTCCTCTCGCTGTACCGCACCGTCAAGCGTCTCGGGATTCCCGATTCGCAGATCATCCTGATGCTGCCTGATGACATGGCCTGCAACCCCCGAAACGCTTTCCCGGGAACCGTGTACAGTAACGCAGACCGTGCGGTGGATCTCTACGGAGACAACATTGAAGTGGACTATCGGGGCTACGAGGTGACCGTTGAGAACTTCATCCGTCTCTTGACCGACCGTCTGGACGAGGATGTACCGCGCAGTAAGCGACTTGGGTCCGATGCGGGGAGCAACGTTCTGGTGTATATGACCGGGCATGGTGGTGACCAGTTCCTGAAGTTTCAGGATGCGGAAGAGATTGGCGCATGGGATTTGGCGGACGCGTTTGGTCAGATGTGGGAGAAGAAGCGCTACCATGAATTGCTGTTTATGATCGACACCTGCCAGGCGAATACGATGTACACCCACTTCTACTCGCCCAATATCGTCGCGACGGGATCGAGTGAGCTTGACCAGTCTTCTTACTCTCACCATGCGGATAATGATGTCGGTGTTGCGGTGATTGACCGATGGACATACTACGTGCTGGAGTTCCTCGAAACCCAGGTGACGAGCGCCAACTCGAAACTGACGCTGGGTGACTTGTTCGACTCATATGACGAGTCCAAGATCCATTCGCAGCCAGGTGTGCGGTGGGATTTGTTCCCCGGCGGCGAGCAGGAAGGCCGTCTCCGAACTGTGGTGGACTTCTTCGGAAACGTCCAGAACGTGGAAGTGGAGAATGCAAATGCCACCGATCCAGGCTCGCTTCAAGAGGATCTGGTTGAGATAGCACGGCTGGTAGAGAAATGGCGCAAACGAGACCAGGAGTACCTGACGACCCGCAGCGATGCATCCAACCAGAGCAACAGCGAGGCACCCCAATCCAGTACAGAGTCGCGGACCCTATCCTCTTACTTTTCGCAACGCAAGAATGTCGGGCCCGCCAAGATGGATGAGGAGAATTGCTGGCAGAAGCGGTTCGTGGGGGTCTCTGTGCTCGGTGCATGCGCTGCCGCGTGGTTTGCCGGATCGATATTGGGCAGGACCTGACCCGACTTACACACATAAAACCATCTCGATCTATGCAATCTTCGACGGAAATTGTCATATTACCTTAATGGGAGTACTGTAATGCGCGTAAGGTGTTTGGCGTTGATGTCCAGAATCATTATACCCTTTTTGTACAGATAACACTACAATTCATGTACTATTCTTCTATTTCCATCGCATAGCCTTATACTATTGAAGAATTGAATCAAAACAATTCATCGCCATGGGTATTATTGAACCATGAATGCAGCAAAGGGCGGGGCTTGGCGGTGTTCTCCGCACGTGCCTCGACGCGTCGCGAGTCTTTCCCTTCCCATCGCCCCGGACAGCGTTTGTTATTGATACAATTCAATCACTCTCAATTCACTAAACCGAACTGCCAAAAACGAAGACGGGGACGACGAGCCTGGAAGGGGGAAACCCGGGTGACAAGCGTTTTCCTTTATTATATCTACATACAAACCTTATTGCTTTATTCCGCGCTTTGCTTCCTGGGAGTCAGTCGCTCACTGACGACTCCCTGGTTTTTTTTTTTTCGCAATGTATCTTCCGCGCCAACTCATATCACATCTTTACCTACAGCTCCTCCGATCGCACCACCCTCTCTCCCCTCCCGTGCTGATTCTCGTGGCCCTCGAACCGGACGCCCTCTGTGCCTGTCGGATTTTCACGGCCCTACTCAAACGCGACTACATCCCGCACAAGATCCAACCGGTAGCCGGATATGGTGATCTCGCTCGCGCAGGCGAGGAATTGGTCAAGCCCATGCAGACCAAGAATGGGGGCGCCGGCGGCGTCGTGGTCTGTCTAGGGGTGGGTGGTTTGGTGGATCTTACTGAGATCCTGGCGTTAAGCGATCCGGAGGACGAGGTGGAGGATTTGGGGGAAGTGGAGGTTTGGGTGTTTGATGCTCGACGGCCGTGGAATTTGAGCAATGTGTTTGGGGGGCAGCCTGTGGTGGGACAGGAGGTTGATGTGCGGGCTCGTATGAATACGCGCGGTGTTGACAAGGGATGTATAACGCCTTCGTACGCGTCTGGGAATGGGGGTATTGTTGTCTACGACGATGGCGATATTGAGGAAGAATTGGGCAAGGAGCGGGAGGCATATTCGGCGCTGTTGGATATGCCGGAGGTGGACGATGATGAGGAGGGGGATCTTGGGTCTGATAGTGAAGATAACGATCAACCAAGACCAGGGAAAAAGCGCAAGTCATGGTCAGGAAGAGAAGATGAGGATGAATCTGACGAAGATGACGGGCCGCCTCGTCAACGGAGGAGAAGCAATTCGGTGCGAATTGGATCTTGCGTGTTTGGTCGCGGGGTTGTGCTAACCGTGTTTCATAGGGCTCGTCATTCCTCATTTCATCTCCTAGTCGCCCACGACAGCGTCCACATGATTCCTCGAATTCCTCACGTTCCGTTACTCCAACATCAGATTCACCATCTCCCGCAGAACCTAAACAGTCGTCGGCTCGTTCGCTGAAACGGCGTCTCATCCGAATGAAACGAAAACACGAAAGTATACTCCACACCTATTATTCTGCCGGAACATCATACTCGGAACCTATATCATCCCTCGTCTACTCCCTCGCGTCTGAGCTCGGTCGTGAAGATAATGACTTGCTTTGGTTGGCCATCGTGGGTGTCTCTAGCTTGGAGCTCAGTGGTCGTACAATGTCTGGTGTTGGCATCTCCAATTCCTCTGAATCTGGAGGATTGGCCGGCTGGGGTGGAGAACGAGGCGAACATATCCGCCAGATCCTACGAGACGAAGTACATCGATTGAACCCACCAGATCCTTACGAACGAGATCGAGATCTTCGGGGAGAGATCAATGGCGTTATCCCTACAACGGCTAGGTCACCGACAGATAAATCCATCCGTCTTTCTCCAGAACCCCGATTCATTCTCGTGCGGCATTGGTCATTATATGAGAGCATGCTTCACAGTCCATACTTGTCATCACGGTTGCACGTATGGACCGAGACCGGCAAGAAACGGTTACATAAACTTTTGGCGAAGATGGGTATTAGTCTGAGCCAGTGCCATCAGAACTACACCCATATGGACATGGAGCTGAAACGGGTGTTACGACAACGGCTACTCAAATATGCCCCCATGTATGGGCTGGATGGGTTAGTTCCCCAGGAAGCACCAGGACACGCCACCTCTCGCGAGGGATGGGGATTTGTCCGCTGCTGGGGCTGGAAGGCATGTCTTTCTGCTACTGACGTTGGTGTTATTGTCGGTGCTATCCTGGAAGTGGGACCGGAGGAGCTTGCCGCCGGTTGGGATACAAGACGACTACCACGACCGAGGAAATTTAACGACGATGCCAACGTCGATGGGTCTACTGAATCCGACCTATCCAGCCTCCTACCTCGGTTCTGGAGCGCATACGATGCCCTATCCCTCACATCTGAGTCTCCTACCCTCCTTCTCGAAGCGCTTCCCTTAGCCCAACATCTCCACCGCGCTATCCTCCAAACTGGCACATCGTTACTTTCGAAACACCAGATTCGACATTTGCGAGCATTCCGCATCGCGGTCGTCAAGGACGGGCCAGATGCCAAACTGTTCACAAATCCGGGGGCACTGACTAAGCTCGCACTCTGGATTGCCGAAGCCATTCGTGTGCAAGAGCGGGAACGAAGTGACACCGTCAAAGTTGGCAAGAAGCGCGCCGCGGGGACTCCCCTCGTTATAGCTGGACTGGACGAGGACCGAGACCTTTACGTGATCGTTGGAACCGGCGGAGGTGGAGGTGTCGTTGACTTTTCTGCTATGCACAAACGGCAAGAAGAGCGCCGGAAGAAGAAGGAAGCTAAGGATAAGAAGCAACGAGAACGATCAGAACGCCGCGCAAAGCGTGCTACAGAACGGCTTGAACGCAGCGAAACTGGTGAAGAGGACGAGGAAGAGAGTGAAGAGGAATCGTCATCCGAGTCCGAGTCCGAATCCGAAGATGAACAGGATCCGCGCGCGGACAGACATCTCTTGCGGAATCGGTTCGGTATTGCGTTCCAGGAAGTTGTGCAGGAAACCAACGCGCGCGTCCGGATCGATAGCTTCGAGCACTGTGTGGTCGAAGTGCAAAAGGAAGATCTGGGAGGGTTCCTCGAAGCGTTGAGTTTCCGCAGTGTTGTTGGTTGAGCCTTTTACTTCTGTTGCCATTGTTTCATCACTTGCCAATTACCTTCATTTGCGTTGTTTTTCATTGTGTTTTCATGCATGGGATTGTTGGTTGGGGAGTCGGACAGCAAAGGAAATGGTTTCTCAAGGGAACAAAATGGGATGATATGTGTAATGACCGGCTGCAATCTTTGTTTTTTCTTTTTCTTGTCTTTTATCCTTGGTTTGGGGCTCGATTCCTTTCATTTGATTGTTTTCTTTTTTCGTCCTGCATTTGCTGTTGCTTCTACCGGCCAGCAATATTTGCATCCTTGTCACTTTGTCTTGATCTTGACCATGATGGTTCTTGCATATTGTATCTGATTTTCTCACATACAATGTTGTCTTCTTTCTTTTCTCTTTCATTCCTTTCTGTTTATAGCCGAGAAGACCCCGGGCTCTAGCATGACCTTAATAGACTGAATAAGACTGGTTTCAGATGATAGCAGATGGCTAGGGCTGTATCCAGTATCATCGTGAGGATTATCCTGACTGAGCTGTACATAAAGAGAACATGTCTTGTTTAACTGAGGGTGCTATTCCACTAGGGTTCTTGCATGTATCCCGGGCCAACCACACCGCTCGCCTCTCATTCACTTTGCCAGTGTCTTAGTACGCTGCATCTCCCTCTTTCTTTTTCTCCTCCTTCTCCCTTCTCTCTTTCTCCCCTTGCTCCTCGCTCTCTCTCTATCATCTTGTCTATTATCTCATCTTACAACCGGTCCATCGTCGATCATCGTCATTTTCCAGCCTCTAGCCCAAATCGTCACCCTTCTCACTCATTCTACTGAGCAACTTCCGTCGAACATGGGGGGTTATCTGACGGAAGAGAGATGACCTGCATGGGATATCCTCGCTCTATAGAGCATGTGCGGATTGTTTCTGAAAAGATCATGCTAGGATTGGATTTTCTCCATGAGCAGGGAATTGTCCATTGCGGTAAGTAATGGCGCGTTCAAGGGCATTGCTTTCAAGATGGCTGACCTTGATATAGACCCGCAGCCAGTCAACGTTCTTTTTTTAGTTGCAGACATTGAAGACAATCAGGAGTTCTCGGAATCGCTAGAGTTTGGTCATGTCGAAGAAGGAAAGCATGATGCTAGTGTCCTGAAATATCTCATGATACCACAACGGCGTCGGGCTGAATTGGGCGAGATAGATGCATCCAAACTCGTGATCAAAATTGGACGTCTGAGCCAAGGCAAGGCACATCTGTTGTCACCTCAAATTTACCAAGAGTCTCACATGTAATTACAGCGGCAGACATCGGAGCGCCGGTCAACCAGAAACGACCATCCTCGAAAGCCCTAGCCTCGTTTGACCCAATCAAGACAAGCACACAGGATGTGAATCTGAATATCTGGACCTTGGGCTGCCTAGTACGTCAACTTTCCTATCTTGAGATGCATATGGTTCATCTGACTCTGTGTAAAGTTATCCGAAATGGCGATAAACCTGTCCCTCTCTCTTGCAAAATCTCTTTTCGCAAATAAGGAAAACGACCAAGGGCACCACTGCCTTAAGATGAAACATTCAGCCGGCTGTACCTGTTTCGCCGACCACCTGAAGCTTTTTATAGAACTGTGTGGGTCTGACTTTGGCGGCGATGAGAATATCCAGAATCTGGCATGGTTCCTTCTGTTGATGCTGCAACTTGAACCTGCAGATAGGATGCCGATCAAAGAGCTACTCCGCTATCCGTTCTTAACTGGGGGAAATCAGCTAAAACTTATCGGAGGCATGTGTGCAGTGGGTAGGTATCAAGCTCCGACGGACGGTGCGTGAGACTTTCGTGTTGCAACACTCCACAGCTCGATTAGTATTGAAGTATTAGGGTATGATAGCAGATGCCTAGAGCTTCTGCCTAATACACCGCCTACCATGACATTACTTTTTCTTACTCAATATTCAACTCTTGCTGAGAAGCTTTCAGGCGAATATGGCCCGCTTCAAGAAAATTTACACTAAAAAGGTTCTGTTAGGGTTGGATTTTCTGCATCGACGGGGCATTGTTCACACTGACTTGCAACCTGTGAATATCTTGTTCTCAACTGCGGAAGTCGATCGATATGACGAACTTTTGAATCCTCCTGTTCTCATTCCTGTCAAGTGGCTGGAAGGGGTAATGCAGGATGATAGTGCTCCGGAGTATCTGGTAACACCACAGCGGCATCAGGCGCGATTGGATAACATCGAGACGTCTGAGATATTGGTAAAGATTGGTGATTTGGGTGGAGGTAAGACAAATCTATTATCACGGGTATACAAGTTCTAACATGTGATTACAGCATTACGAAGTGACCAGTTTGACCAGAAACCAGTGACCCCAGTAGCCTTACGGGCTCCTGAGCTAATCGACATGAAGCCTTGCGATGAGAAAATTGATGTTTGGACTTTGGGCTGCCTGGTATGTTGACTTCCCTACCCTAAAATGGATTCTTTCATCTAATCATGTATCCAGATATTCGAACTAGCAACACACCAGCTCTTGTTCGAGGCCATGCCTTTCTTCTGCGCCAAGGAAAAGACTGATGAAGTATACCGCGATGAAATCGAACATGTGCTTGGTAGTGACTTTATAAAGCACTTGAGGGATAGGTTACCGCCTGACTTTGGTTATGAGAATGTCCAGAGTCTGGCTTCGTTCCTTCTTTTGATGTTGCAGTGGGATCCTCAGAAGAGGTTGTCGATTACTAAGTTGCTGCGACACTTTTTATTGACCGGGGGAGAGTCGAGTTGAGCTGTTAGACGGTAGTATTGATGCAATAGGTACATTAGATAGGACAACAAGCAACGAGTTTTGGCCGATCTCCCCACATACTTCCCCGATTCTTTGCGATGTCTCTTCCGGTCCTCACAATATTTGACCCCATTGCCTAGACAAATCTACTATTAAACACTAGAAAACAACAGAGAGAAGAAGACAAAAAAAAAAAAAAAAGAAAAACCAATTACAACAACCACAATGCCATCACCCCCAGTCTACCCCGTCCTCCCCCGCGCCGACATCCTAGCCCAACTCCCACCCGAATATCCCACCGACGCACAAGACCAAATCACAAACTTCCTCTCAACATTCTCCCAAAACCGCCTCGTCGTTCTCGACGACGACCCAACCGGAACCCAAACCTGCCACGACATCTCCGTCCTCGCCGTCTGGGACATCAACACCCTCGTCGAAGAATTCCAGCGCTCCTCCCGGGGTTTCTTCATCCTAACTAACTCCCGCGCGCTTCCGCCCACAGAAGCAGAAAATATAATCTACGAGATCTGTCAGACTGTAGCGCAAGCTGCTAAAGCAACCGAACAAAGTGTCGACATCGTCCTCCGCAGCGATAGCACGCTACGGGGCCACTTCCCGCTCGAGGCGGACGTTGCACAGACTGTATTCGGGGAGGCGGATGCGTGGGTCCTAGCGCCGTTTTTCTATCAGGGAGGACGGTTCACGATAAGCGATGTGCATTATGTTGCGGAGGGGGAGAGGCTGGTTCCTGCTGGAGGGACGCAGTTTGCGAAAGATGCGATGTTTGGGTATGAGAGTTCGAACTTGAGGGATTATGTTATGGAGAAGGCGCCGGGGCGGTTTAAGTCGGAGCAGCTGCATTCTGTTTCTATTGGGGATATAAGGAATGGAGGGCCGGAGGGGGTTTGTGAGAAACTTTTCGGGATCTCTGGGGGAGGAGTGGTTATTGTTAATGCGGCTGCGGAGTCGGATATGCATGTTTTTGTGGCTGGGTTGTTGCTAGGTATGCCTTCTCTGTTTGTCTGACCTGGAAAAGTGATTCTAACAGATGGCAGCCGAAGCAAAGGGAAAGCATTTCCTCTACCGCACAGGCGCGGCGTTCGTATCCTCCCGCCTGGGAATCCGTGCCAAGGCCCCCATTACAGCAAGCGAACTACACCTCCCCTCGCCCAGACGGACAGGTGGACTGATACTCGTCGGCTCCTACGTCCCCAAGACAACCACGCAGGTGGACACATTGATAAACCGCAGCAAGGAGAACAACAAGGACTTAGCCATCATCGAGATCAAGGTGGAAGAGCTTCTTGAATCGCATGAATCCGCCCTCCGCACGATCCAAAACATCGTCAAAGAGACTGAACAATATCTCCAATCCGGAAAAGATACATTGGTCATGACGAGCCGGAAGCTTGTAACTGGCGACGACAAACTCTCTTCGCTGGCCATCGGCACGACTGTCGCGGAAGCAGTCGTGAGAGTCCTGCAGGGAATTGAAGTACGGCCGCGGTATATTATCGCAAAGGTATGATTGCTATCTCTATTACCGTTTGCATTTTCTCTTACAGGATGCTAATGATATCGTAGGGCGGAATCACCTCATCCGACGCCGCTACCAAGGGCCTTAATATCAAACGTGCGCTGGTTGTTGGACAGGCTGCGCCGGGTGTACCGCTTTGGCGATGCGATGAGCGTTCGTCTAGACACCGAGGTTCTCCGTTTGTGGTCTTTCCGGGGAATGTGGGCAGTGAGTCGACGTTGTATGAGTTGATGGAGGCGTGGCGTTAGGGCTTTTGCCTTGATGTACGTTTATAGTGAGAATAATTACTGCTTCTATACAAGATAGTCAATGTAGAGATCTGTATCATTTGATTAATTGTCTCGTATAGGATTATGTAGACCTGAGTTACAGCCAGCCCTTCAAAGGATATGAAAACACCAACCGCACTGGACAAGACGCACGAGAAGATGGCCGTTCGTGTCCACTCATGTATGGAATTTATCTGACCGGCTTCCTATATCAATGTGGGCAATGTATCAAGCCCAAAGTAGATCCACATCCAATCATTGACCTTCGTAAGGTTCGTTTCCTGGGAGGTACTGGTGGCCGTGCTCTGAGAGGCACTCGCAATGGTGTTGGCGTTCGCAGGAGCTTCCTAGACGTCGCTCGTAGGTATAATTTCTACGGCCAGAGTGAGTATGGGAAGCCTCTTGCGTCCTCAAAGGTCCTTGTTCCCGAATTTCCTTCTGTCTATAGACGCAGAAAAGTCTATGATCTCGGAGCAGATGTTTCGTTCTATTTGGAGTCATTCACGAGACATCTATCCGAATTGGTTTACATAGCCGTCCAATGGTAGTGCTAAGGGTGAAAACAACCTTGGAATGTCCGCCCAAGCTTAAGCGATTGTGTTGGCTTCAATATTGGAGCGCTGAACGGAACTCGAGCTATGATTAACCTTATTCCGTCTTCGGGCATCAGCAAGAGCCTCTTCGGCCAGCCGAAAAATGCGCTGGCCCAGTGACTCGGTTCCTTTCACGAGTGGAGTATCTTCGTCGGTTTAATGGCCAACTGGCGGGACAATTGGCGGACTCTGGCGAGACAGGTGCCTCTTTCAGAAAGTCGAATCTGCTAGGATCGAAATCTGCGGCTTCATGGTTTTTCACCACAGCCCGGAATCCCAGTTTTGGTCTCCTTAATCCTGGAACCAGAGTCGTGGTATATCGACTTTAAGAATTTCGCGCCCTGAAGATCAGTCAATTAAGATAGAAGTACAAAACAATAATGGCCTTTTCTTAACATTTTCGGTATTTACCATTCTGTTTCTGTCCCCGAAAAGTCACCCAAGGATAGTTTTCTATCATTTTTTATTCTCTGCTTTGACGATGTTTGACAGAGCCCAGAACTCGGCATTGAACAAGGAGAATTGACTTCATTTTCATTTCGGATTCGGAGTGATGCTGTATACGAAAGAGAGCACGATCTTATGTAGAGACATTGGGACAATATTGATATTCACTAGAACTAGTCAGGGCCGACCTGATGCTCTATTCACCATCGCTCCTTCTGACCAACCCTATTTCTTGGTTTTCTTAAATCTTTTATCTCTCTTCCAGAGAACTAGCCCTTCACTCCGACAAACGCCTCTTCCTCCAACTACTTTTCGAGGGTTGCAACCGTCAGAGCACAGAGTGCTGTGTGTCCATTATTGGCCTTCGCGAGATACCATTCTTCACTGATTATTCAACGCAAATGAAGAGGACTTCATCTAGGTGACGCTCCAAGTCTACCTTTTTTTTTTTTTTTTTTTTTCTCCCGCTGCGTACTTAAGAAATGACGCGAGCTGGCTCATGCCAGTTGCCCGATTTAGCGTTTATTGTCCACGGCCAATGCTGGTGGCTCTACGTGGATTTGAACAAGCGAATATCGATATTCAACCTCGCTAGCACCAACGAATGAGCGGAAGAACGGACAGATCCTGGAATGCCCGACTGAAGTCTTAATGGATAGCAAGAGGAAGACTCAGGATATGTTTCCCACATGTGATACTGCTGCTGCTAGCAGCGGAAGACATGCTGTGCGAAAATTTGGACGAAAAAGAGTAAACGATCACGCATCTAATACGGTACATTTACTGGAACTGTCGAAACCCAATCTCGAAGTTGACTATTAACGCAAGCAATAAATGGTAGCCAGTGACAATCGGTTTCTAGTCGTTTGAAGGATCCAAAGCCGTGAGAGAACGCTCAAAGTATCCCGTACATATTGACATGATAAAAAAGACAGCCAAATATGCGGAGGCTCAAAACTAACGAAAAAAAAAAAAAAGCGAGCACATGATGAAAATCTGCTAATAGACTTCTTCGAACATGCTTACGCCGACAATAGTGTCGCGCGAATAATGGAGACAAGTGTTAAGCAGATCAAGATCATATCACCCAAGCATGGCACACGATACCAGACATCGCATGCCGAACAGCGACCAGAGGCAACCTGGATGCGTCCCAGGTTCTATCAGGTAACCAACTCAATTGTGGAACAAGATACTTGTCCCTGACGATATTTTAAAGGTCGGGTATCCACGACACAACCAGGACGAAAGGGACGTGCCCCATGCTATTATTTCAACAAGAAGAGAAACGTATGCAGCGCCAGAAACACACAGAACATCTACGGTCATGCGGAGACATTGTGGTCTCCTGTGGTCGTCGACCTGAGCTCATATTTCAAGGACAAATGAGACAGACAGCATTAGAGGCGTAGAAGGAGGCAGGCTTGGCCTGCTGGTCTTCGTCCAGAGTCTTCTTATGTAAAGGCGATGGCAGTGGCAATGATTTTTTATTCATTGAATAGCGAGAAACTTACTGGAAGACACTGTTTGGTCTTTGACGATACTGGCTGTTAGAGACTTAATCCTATATGGAAACCAACGTCTCGTTGGATACGCGTCAAGACACTGGAACGAGTTTGTAATGCTAGGGTAGAATTGAAGGGTGACGATTCAAACAAATCCAGATCAGGTATATTGATTAACTGACTTCTATGGTAAACGTAGACGTAGACGTGATCGTGACCCCATTCCGATATTTTAGAATACAACCCATGAAAAACGAGAAACAAATACTAATACATTAAGAAACAAATCCAAAACCGTACCCATGCATGACAAAGCCAGAAAAGAACATTTCTATACTTGTGAGTGAAAGATCCGAGAGAAGAGAGATAGAATCATAATTGCCCAACACATAAAACGCCGTCAGATGCAACTTGGTAGTGTGCTTTTTTTTTTTATGAAAGAAAAGAAAGCGGGTATCGTCATGCATGAGAATATCTTTTTAAAGATGCCCTCTATCTCAGCAAATCCTGTAACCCAGTTTCGAAGCTGCGTTATTTTTAGTACCGGCCACGGCCGCCCCAGGAGTCGCGATTGCGGCCGCCACTCCTCTCACGAAACTCACCACCACCGCGCCTGTTATTCCAGGAGTTGCCATCATCACGGCGGCCCCGGCCATGCTCGACGAAGCGAGGGCGGTCCATGCCTCCACGCATAGGGGGGCGATCCATCGCTCGGCCCCGACCACCCATCGAACGGTCCGATGATCTAACTCCCCGACTCCTGTTAAGACCCATTTTTTCGAGGAGCATGGGGGACATGTGCGGCGGGTTCGAAAGGCCGTAGCCGTGCACGGCAAGCTTGTTCATGGCATCGACTGCAGCGGACTTGTTGTAAAAGGACGGCAGAAGGGAACCGAATTGCGATCTGTAGGCTTCTTCTTTGGAGCTGGCGGGGGTGTTCTCCATTGCGTCCTGGATCTGGGCCAGGGTTTCGGATACGGCGGCTGGGTGTTCGGCCTGGTCGTCGGTCAAGTCGACTTTGGAGGTGGGGAGGGAGGTTTCGTCCATTTCGATGGGGAGTTCACCAAGCTTGTTCCGGAAAGTTCGCATTTCACCCTCGTGGAACATGATCCATCCTTCACCCTCCTTGCCTGCGCGTCCAGTACGACCCAGACGGTGAATGTATGTGGGAGTATCGCGAGGAACACCGACTTGGATGACGTGGGTGACCTCCGGGAAGTCCATTCCACGGGCAGTCACATCAGACGAGAGAAGGATTCCAGAACGAGCTTGCCGGAAGCCGTCTGCGTTTCTTGTTCTCGCGGCTTGAGTCAGACGTGAGTGGATATCATAGATCGCCATTCCGCCCATCTTCCTTTGGCGGCGCAAGTGCATGAAAGCATCAAAAGCAAGCTTGACTTCGCAAGTCGAGTTGAAGTAGACAATTGCCTTGAAAGGACGCTGGCTGCGGTCTTCTGACCGCTGAGCCCATTGGGTCTGGGCCATTTCAAGGACCGCAGGGAGAGCATTCTCCAATCCAGGAAGAACAATACCCTTCTGCGGTACCCGGAAGTGAGTTGGCACCTCATCCTCCTGAACCGTCTTCAGGAATCGGAAGTCACGCTTCATCGTTTTACGAACCATGGCCATGACCTCCCTGGGAACAGTAGCCGAAAACATGAGCGTCTGGCGGTCAACCTCGTCGCGGTTGGGAAGGAGGGTTTGGATCTCCATGATGTCCGGCGCAAATCCATCATCCAACAGACGATCAGCCTCATCCAAAACGAAAGACGACAGGCGTGGGGCTGTGACACCGGTAGTCGGGTCAGATAAGATATCCTTCAACCGTCCCGGGGTACCGATCAGCAGGTGGCATCCTTCCCTTTGGATAGCCCGGAGTTTCTCGCGTCTCTGCGTGCCACCAACCGCAGTCTGCACAACAATTCCAGTACCACGCGACACCTTCAAGGCTTCCGTTGCAATCTGTTCGGCCAGTTCACGGGTAGGCGAGATAATGATGCCTCGGATATCGCTGGACTGGGCGCGCCGTCTGTACGAACCTCTGGCCTGAGGCTGAGGCTGCATGTCTTTCATGATATTGTGAATCACGGGAACGAGGAAGGCCAGAGTCTTTCCTGTTCCGGTCTTCGCTTGGGCCAGGCTATCAAGAGACAATAGTCAGTATCTCGAAAACGTAAGGAAAATGGAAAGGCGCAGAGTGAAACATACACATCATCACCCTGCAAAGTCTCATTGATAGTCATGCTTTGCACATCGGTCATGGTCTTGATCTTCATAAACCGGGTAATCTGATCAATGATCTTCTTATCCACCAATCCATGACTTGCCAGGTCCGCGAATTCGGTCAATCGCTGGGGCGTGGCAGGCTCCTCCTCGCTGGCCACAGCCTCCGCCTGGGCAGCTTGAAACCGGGTAGCGGAGACATGCAACGATCGATGGATTTGAGGGAAGGCAGCCGGGCTGCTATTCGAGGGCTGCAATTTCAGCAGCTGAGGAGTCGATCTCGCAACGAAGGATCGAGAGGTAGAAGCCCGCAGGGCCTGCGCGACTCCATGCCGGCGAAGCGCACACAACATTCTGACTGACACGGATTGAAGCCGGGAAATAACAAAGAATAAGAGAAAGAAGCGATTCCGGCTCACAGAATCAATCCGAATCAGAAAAGGGAGAGGATGATAGAGAGGGAGAGATGGAGGATGGACTAAGAAAAAATGTCCAAGCCGGAGGCAAAGCAAAATGCCCGAGATTTTTTTTTTTCTGGGGGCGGCGCTATCACTAGCCAATCAGAGAGCTCGGAGCATACAGCGCTTTTGAGGGCAGTTCCGTACAGCCGTCATTAGTGAAAATAGTGAAGAGAATTGAGAGAAGGAGAGAATTGATAGATTTGATAGAGGTCCCCTAGGGGTAGAAGCAGTTGGACAACAATTGAAGCGTTGGGATGTAGTCTTGCATAAATACGTTATGCTGATTAGTCATAATGCAACGGCATAAGATAAGATATGCCATAACGGCACATGTTTAGTCTAACCAAATTCGGATCTAGGAGGGGCTCTACACCGCCTGCTAGAGCTAAGAAGGCGGTGAGATGGTTCGAATCCGCAATTCGGCAGGCGGCACGAATCATGCATAAACAGCATTGCATTGGTGTGTTTCGACCGATTTTACTGGGATACTGGGATGTCCCTGCAAGTAAGCAAAAGAAATAAGGCTATATGTAAGGGGGCTTACGACAACACAAGTAAGAAGTAACCATGACTTGTCCATAGTAGAGATCAAGATTTCGATTAAGCAATGGGCACATCATATTGCAAACAAGCATAACTCCAACATAAAACCTGTCTCTTACCTAGTTTGGATAACACCGAGGTATATCATGGCTGCTTAACAATCAAATTCGCGGTGCTCTTGCCCAGAAGGTGACTTCTCCCGTTGTGACACTGTAATAGAGTAAGGTTCCGAGTTAATCAGCCCATCAAATAGCCTCGAGAAACTTCTGCGCAACGTGGAAGGGTTTTCTGGTTCAGCCCCACGCTGCAGTACAAGTAGTCGCATTCGCCCAGGATACTGTATCTTCTTCACATTTCATACGAGATATCCCTTAGTCTTTTTTATCGTTATATAATCACTATATACTACACCATGCCCTCCAACAAGACTCTTGTCTTCAAGAAGATCCCCGAGGGATACCCCGTCCCCGGTGAGCACATTGTCGTCGAGTCCGCCGCCTATGACGCCGACGTGCCCGCCCCCGAAAACGGTGTCGTCGTTCAGTCGCTCTACACCAGCTTCGACCCCTACATGCGTGGCCGTATGCGCCCTGCTCACATCAAGTCCTACGCTCCTCCCTTCCACATCAACGAGCCACTCAACAGCCGCTCCATCGCTAAGGTTATCCGCTCCAACAATGACACCTACAAGGAGGGCGACATCGTCGTCGGCCACATCCCCATCCAGGATTACATCGCCCTGAACGGCGAGCAGATCTCTGCTGTCCTCAGCGTGCTTCAGAACCCCTTGAAAATTGAGGACATCCGTGTCTACCTTGGTCCCCTGGGTATGCCCGGTCTGACCGCCTACTCGTCGCTCTATGAGATCGGTAAGCCCAAGAAGGGTGAGACCATCTTCATCTCTGCGGCAAGTGGTGCTGTCGGCCAGCTGGTTGGTCAGATCGCCAAGCACGAGGGTCTCAAGGTCATTGGCAGTGTTGGCTCGGACGAGAAGCTGAAGCACATCATCGAGGAGCTGGGTTTCGACAGCGGCTTCAACTACAAGAACGAGAAGCCCGCAGACGCTCTGACCCGCTTGGCCCCTGACGGTATCGACATCTACTACGAGAACGTTGGTGGTGAGCACATGGCGGCCGCTCTGGACGCTCTGAACAACTTTGGTCGTATTGTCGTTTGCGGCCTCATCTCGCAGTACAATTCGGACCCCTACCCCATCAAGAACATCCACAACGTGCTCATTAAGCGTATTGACATGCGCGGTTTCATCGTCGGTGACCCTGGTATGGGTGACAAGTACGCTTCGGATCACCAAATGTACGTGCAGCAGTGGATCAAGGAGGGCTCCTTCAAGCCTCTCATCCACGAGACCGTTGGTATTGACAACGCGGCTGAGGGACTGGTTGGAATCTTCCACGGAAAGAACTTGGGCAAGGCTGTTCTCAAGTTCTAGATGACATGATTGACGATGTACTTTGATATATAAAATTTTGAGATACTGTGAATCAATTTTCTTGCGCATAAATGTTTTTCAGCCCAGATCACGAATGCTTTGTATTTCTGTTTTGACAGCAGATTGTAAGCAAGTAAGACACTACCTTGTCGCAGTGCAGGGGAAGCAGAATATATAACCTTTACCTTCACAACCAAGTAGATTAACTACTGCATATGTAGAGCATAGAAAGGAATAACCTAGTTTAAAGCCAATTGCCGGGCATCGGCCATTTTCGGCTGGGCGGAGAGCAACCGACCAATCACATAACCCATAATATGATGACCGCATCCCGACTCGCCTTTCCGAGGTTGCTCCAACTTCGAACGTCTTTTGCGATCGATTTCTCCTGCTCAGTGTTGTGGCTCCTTTGTGTGTGTGTGTGTGTGTTGCTTGAACTTGTCTCTTTACGATACCTCCGAATAACGCCATGGCTTCGTTCGCGCGCCAGTCCCCTCTGCTCCGGCAGTCCTGCCTGTCGGCTATCCGGGCACCGCTTGTGAACCGCAACGCCGCGGGTGTGTCGCAGGTCGTTGCTTTCCACGCCTCTGCTAAGAAGCAGATTCTGCCTCCTTTGCCTCGTGAGTGACCGCTTTGCAGTTGTCGATTGGATTGAGATTGAGGTGGATGGTGAATGGGGGTTCCGGGGGGGATTGCATATATCAGGCGGGGATGGAAATAGACATGGACACGGAGAATGAAATTGGATATGTGCTAACGAATGTGCTTATGCAGAGGCTATCCAGGGAACAGGTATGCGAATTGCCCTTCGTCGATATAACCCCCAGTGATTGCGATCGTTACGGCTTGTCTTGGCCATGCCCCGGAAACTTCGATATCACAACGTCTATCTGCATGTAGAATCGAGATTGACATGGTTTCACGATTACAGTCAACGACCCTGCCCCCATTCCTCACACTTCTCCTTCGCACGGTAGCTACCACTGGTCTTTTGAGAGGTGCGTGTGATCCCCCGACACTCCGGTGATACAACCTCATGCGACAACATACTCATAAAAATAGACTCGTCTGCGTTGGTCTCGTCCCCCTAACCATCGCTCCTTTCGCCGCTGGTTCTCTCCACCCCGTCACCGACGCCGCTCTCTGCTCGCTTTTGGTCCTCCACTCGCACATTGGATTCGAGTATGTCACGTCACTTCCACCAGAAGGGTAAAAGAGAGAACATCAACTTACAAATCACAGGGCATCTATCGTCGACTACTTCCCCAAGCAGCGCGTTCCCAAGACCCGGGCTCTCTGCTCCTGGCTCCTGCGTCTTACTACCCTCACCACCGCTGTTGGATTGTACGAGCTCGAGACAAACGACGTTGGTATCACAGAGGGACTTCGGAGAATCTGGAAGGCATAAACTGATACCATAGACATTGTTCTTTCATTTCTTGTTTTATTTCATTGAGTCGGGTTTTTTCTTGTATATTCGTTGTAAAACTATCCAACGCTGATACTTCATTCATCTTTCCTGATCTTGACAAATTCAGTCTCACTGCCCAATGATTCTGTATCACTCGATGATGCTTCAGAAATCACTGGAGTCAGAGCAGCACGAGCGGGTTCCTGGACAAGAGGCAATGGAACGGCCTTTTCAAAAACCACCTGACAGTCCTTCAGTTTGATAACCCGGTCCTCACGGAAACTTTTCGTAAGAGCCTTTAGGTCCTCGACATCTTTCCCAAGCTTAGCGATCCTGGACGCATACAACGATAACACATGTCTCACAGCAAAGTGGTCAAACTCCTGTCCAAATCACTGATCAGATCATTGAAGTCTTCATTCGCTTCAACAGCAGCCCCCAATTTCTCCTTCAAATACTCATGATACCCACAGAACAACTCATGGTGTTTATCAAACAAAGGAAACACCTCCCTACAGCCAAAATGCCGTGAATATCAACCCCATCCTCAAAAACCCTCATATACCGCATTGCATGAGCCCTGACGAGAGACAGGACTGAGCACGCTGTGCGGATGGCGAGTGATGGGACTTGTTTGATGAGATGCCACGGGACGTGATATTTTTGCGCCTTTTGGCGGAAGAGGGTTATGGGTTCTTTTGTGTAGGGACTGGGATGGTTAGTTCGGCTTAATTCAAGTGCGAGCCTGTGGAACAAGGGAACTCACCATGTCTTTGGCTGGTGGTATTCGGTGATTTATCCATCATTGGTGTGTTCTTCTGCTCTGGTATCTTGTTTTTCCATTTAGGCTTGCTCGTCTGCCACTTCACTGACAGTGTATATTGGGTTGATTGAGGCAATAACAGGCAGAAATCTTGAATGATCGTCATTCATGAGGTAGATGATCTGCAGATGATACAAATGTGGCTAACTCATAGATATGTCGCATGTTCATATGCCGTCAAGATGGATATTTGAGCTTGACGGTACGGAGTACATGGAACGCAGCTTCATCTCATACCAAATTAGGTTCGTGCTTACTTTGAGGCAACGTCGAGTTTCGATGGGTTATAGTCTTTGCCGCTCAGCGACTTCCTCACAAATATTACCCCCCAAAAGAGACCATTACTCCTCCTCCAACTCACTCCCCTCCTCATCCCCCTCCTCCCCAGCCAACCGATCATCATCATCCGCCCTCGCCATAACCTTCTCAATAATCCCCAACGTAGTCTTCAACGGCAACCCAACCACATTATCATAACTCCCCTCAATCCCCTCCACAAGCATACTCCCCAAACCCTGAATCCCATACCCACCGGCTTTATCAACCCCCTCCCTCGTCCGCACATACGCCAATATCAACTCATCCGTAACACCCGCGTCAAACTTCACCGCCGTCTCCTCAATCGCAGTCTCAACAGCGTACCCGGGGTCCCGCGCACTAGCTAGCGGTGCCATTGCAGCGATAGCGGTGTAGACTTTATGATTCCGTGCGTTGCGGAGGGCCTTGAGCATGGCGACATGCCCAGCCTCGGAATGCGGTTTCTCGAGGATCGCGCCGCTGGAACTGTCGACGACAATTGTATCGGCTGCCAGGATTAACCCCGGTTCACCCTTTTCTTCGTTCGAGATTTCCTGCTCGTACACCGCGTGTGCTTTTTTCGAGGCCGTGGCTAGCACGTACTCGAATGGTTGGAGGGTCTTGGGAAGGTCTTCGGGGGAGTTGGAGGGGATGATTTCGATGTTGGGGAGGCCCAGGAGGGACATTATCTGGCGGCGGCGTGGGGAGGCAGAGGCGAGGATTACGCGCTTGTTGCGGAGGTCGTTGAGGAAGGGGAGGGAGAGGGGTGGTGGGCGTGGTAGAGGGGTGCGGGTTGGTGGTGCTGCTTCGTAGGCGGGAGGGGAGTCCATGTTTGATGTGAGGGGTTGTTTTTCGGACATTTTGGTTTGTCTTTTTGTGATTTGGAGGGTATAATGGGGTATCTTGATGCAATGAATTGAGGACAGAATTGACAGAATGGTTGATGAAGGGATATCCCACTGATATCAGGGCGGTGAACCGATTGATAACGCGGCTTGGCAGGTATACAGCCCTGAAAAGCTTGTCGGATATTTACTTGATAGTGAGGATTATATGAAAGAAATGCCACAGAGTGTGATATTGGAAAGTTAGGTGTTTGTTATTTTCTAACTTCATGCAGCTCTTCGGTAGTCTTACAACCCCGTACAGCTAGCCCACTATTTAACCCTACGTCTGGAAGCCAAAAGCAAAGTAAAGAGAACGAGCAAGGCTTGCAAGTTTATCATTGCTGATCATCTGGCAAGCACAAGGGAGTTAGTAAAATCCACGAGGGTGCGACGTGCAGTACTTTAGCGCATCACGACTGAGATTCGAACATTGAACAGACGTCGACATTATCGCAGAGTCGCAAGCTTTCATCCGGGCAATTCGATCTATGGAAGCTTCAGACTTGGATTAAATCATGGAAGTCTTCTGGATGTGTCGAAGAGACAATCTGGAAGCCCAGTAGGAACGGGTTGGAAGAGTGCATCTGTTGCGCTGCCCCATGGGACACTTGGTCGACGGCCCTGAGAAATTGGCAGGATCTAGTGAGGTTTGGCCGTACGAGCCAATCCCCTGATTAGCATAAAGTCATGAACAAGGTTACCTGCAGAGATGTCCGTTATATACACGCAAGTTTCTCGCGGACTCGTTCCAACATGATCCGCCACTCTCCTTTGTGATCCCCATGTGCGTGCTCATAGTGGTTGACTATCGTTCATTAGGCCCTTTTTGTAACCTTGCAACCAGATCCAAGGCCAATTTCTCGCTTATTAAGCGACGACAACCTCCTTTTCGTGAAGCTGCGTTGTTGATCCTATCTTCAATCTCGTTCCATCTCAGTCTCGACTCACTGAGGGCTATGACCAGGTAATTCAGAGGTTCCGTATAAGAATGTCCCCCCCCTCCCCTTCCCCGATTGGTTTGTCACAAACTGATTTTCTCGCAGAATGAGATCCCAAATCTTGGTACTAACGTTCTATTTCATTGACCGATCCTTGGAAGTGTCATTGTGTCTCCAGAGGATTGTGTCAACGTCAAAAATCGAAGGAAATCCGAGTCCCATTTGTTCCCGGAAGTAGTCTGCTTCATGCAATAAACCAAGTCTGTACGTTACTGCGTCCAATGATCATTCAGCAGTGAATCCGAGTAGTCAGCTCTCTCAAGGAGGACGAATCTGAGTTGGTTATGTAACCTTATGTTGGGTGCAGCATTGCCGGAGCCAGGCTTGGCAGAGAAGTACTCTCGAGCCAGAACTTTCAACATTTGGAGTCTCTACATGTTTCCTGAGTTAGAACTTTTGTCAGTAGGCTCTATCTCTGGGGATCCTCTAAGAGATTCCCATCGGGCTTTGTATGTTTCAAGTGGGAGCCCGAGACGGGGCGCATAGTTTCCCTCCCAATCGTTGTTTTGTGCACTGAAGTGCATTTGTTGGATCTCTCCGCAATACAGCTTTTTGAAAGTCTCAAAGATAGCATATTTTCTTTCGTATTTTGTTAGTGCTTTGAAACCTTCTTCAATGGCAATCGACGGTTCGAAGATGATAGAGGCGGCCAGACTGGTGCTTAAACGCATTTTCTTGCCCATGGCTAAACAATCAAAACGCACCCCAGTGAGATCCGGCCGGACAAGCCAGCCTCCGGAATAACAAGATGCTATAAACAGGATGACTGATAAATCACTAGGAAGCAGTGTGATGATGTTTTTCATGAAGACAGTATAATCACCAACAGCCACCCCAAGGTATCAAGATCCCCATGACCGAAAACCAGAACAAGCAGATCTTGACAATCGTGTTGTGCAATCTGGGCTTGTTCTCGAATTGTATTCAGGAAACTTTTACAAAGGTCCTTGCGCGGAACAATACTCAATTTTTCCATAGGAAGCATCGCTTCATCCAGAACGATTCGCCGATATCCTTACTAGCCCTCATGCGTGTACTGCTTGTACTTTCGGACCAGGTCCTCGGGGTTCTCAGAGGTGAGCCAGAACTGATCAGCTTGGGCAAAACCTAGACATTTCGTCAGCTAAGCTCCATGTATTGAGGAGGGTGATATTCTTACCATTCTCCGATAGGAGATGATGGAACAAATAGAAGTCCGACAAGAGGCTTCCATCCCTCTCAGGGCTGGCACTGTCATTTCGGTCAATAACTCCACATACTGCTACAACCCTGCTTCCAGGGACGAAGTCTGGGGGGCAATATGTGAGAAATTCCGTCGTTGTTACTTGTTAGTTCTGTTGTTTTCAGTCCTAGGCACGTTGACAAAAGACAGCAGTATTCTCACTGGAATGAGTCATAAGAGACATCATGACGAACAGTTTAGATAGAAAGATGCCATGGTAGCCTGACTGCCTGCGTAGGCGACCCTAAACCAATCCGCTGTATACGGAAGGCGGTATCTTTATGCAAAGAATAGATAATGCAGCCAAGCATATTCTGCACAACTTTATAATGGCATCGAGATAAGGAATAAAAGATGAGTATGGAAATGTTTAAAAAAGATGATAAATTCGGAAATTGGAATGCCCCATTCCATAAGTCCAACGCCTGTAGCACCGAGCCGAAAGCACAAAACACCCAGGTATAATTGCAGCACAAAAAACACGCACGCCTCCGATTCCGAGTCGCTCCTCTAACTCATCCGTGGCCAGCTGAAAGCGGACAATCCAACATCCAGCGTAATCGTAAGAGCCACAATGCTCTGTTTGTAGTATATTAACACCTGACCCAGACCCGACACGAGAAATAAAAGGAAATTCGTCAATAATGGCACCGCAGACGCGTAAACGAAGAAAGACCGGACACTGCCCCGATTCCTTTTCACGGGGTTGGGCATGATACCGACGAACCTCGGCTCATCGTCCATGCCGGCCGATGTGGAATGAAACAGCACTCCATCTGATGAGGATAGTAACAAAAGGCGTCACGGCCGAAGAGTCTCGTCGATGCGACCGCCTTTGCCTTCGACCTCAGCGATGAGCTCTTGTCGCTCCCGTAGTTGTAGACGCATGAATTCCACCGTCTTGTTCAGCACGATGCTTTCACTCCGACCTTGGCCTTCTAGACCCGGGACCAGTTCGGTTAGCCGATCAAACCCCTCTCGAATCGCAGCACGTCGTTTCTGCTCCGACGCGATGTGGTTGCTTTTCTTCTCTTGCTCTGTCAGGCGCGGTTTGTCTTTGTCGTTGGCCTGGTTCGAAGACGCGATCTGTTTGGATGATGATGGTGAACGGCCGGCCGGAGTCGACGAGCGACGGTCATCACCGTCGTCTGCATTCATGGTGATACTTCTGGCAGCAGGTGAATAAGATGGTTCAGATGAGCTTGAGGCGCGCGATGTTGAAGGTAGTTGAGCAGATGGCATATCGGAATGAGTGGAACTGAAATCGGAGCCAAACCACGAGTCAGATTGTCAGATTGTTATAGTAGTAGCACACAACTGCAGGATGCGCTATAAGTCTTTGACACACGATTCTGGGGTAATAAGAAGAAGAAAAAGAGACGAACCCCTGAAGATAAGCGCAGGCTCAACCAGGGCCCGACACAACGGCAAAACCCTGGTTCGAGAAGAAGCTCTGCGGAGAATTCAGTGGGTTGCCGCATCAGGAATAGCCAAGCCTTGTGGGACGGCTTCACGTCATCGACCGTTTCCATGTCTTTCGCCTGTCTCAACGCTGTCTTGTGTGCTCTCTGGTTTTTTCACGAACACTCTTGACTACTGATTATTTAGATGTCCTTTTACCCCTGGAAATTGTTCACTTTTCGAATAATCTCTCGTCCTCTTCTCTGCGATCGCCTTCAATTGGCCCGATCTATGAACTATATGATCTCATACTAAACCGGTTGGATCGACGTCAACTCGCACAACATCCGCGATCATTATACAACAACGCGTCGCTATGAGTTCTGGCACGGGCTTAGAGCCTCTGCGCGGGTCGTGCTCATGTGGCCGTAATCGATATTTGATTCGAATCCCGGAAGATGTGACCGACCACGCGCGCATCTACTTTGATAGCAGTTCTGACAACCGTATGTTGCCATGCGAACTCTCTAGGCATTGCGATGTCAACTAACACCGTTGGCTTATTTGCATACAGGTAGACACCACGGCACTCCTCTTACGGCATGGCTACGGGTCCCCTTGGACTGGTTCGAATCCCACACGCGATCCTACTTCCCCGACGAAACGCATAGTGCAATCCGCCGCACCTTCACGCCTCATCACGATCCACACACTCGGCGCAATTTCTGTGGATTCTGTGGCACACCGTTGACGTACTGGACGGAAGCGCCTCGAGATGAAGCAGAGTACATGTCCGTGAGCATTGGCAGTCTCTACGGCAGAGACCAGCACCTGTTGGAGGACTTGGATTTGCTCCCTGGGTCTTCGGAGGAGGAAGAATCAGAAGAAGAGTCAGAGGTCGATGAAGAAGTACCCGCCAGTAGAGACCCAGTTCCAGTCTCTACTACCACTGCTGCTGCACCATCGTCGTCTTCGGTTGTTGTGCCCACGTTAGCAAGCGAGCCCCTTCGAAGCTACCGATCTGGGATGATGAGTGGAATCCCCTGGTTCGAAGAAATGATCGAAGGAAGTCGACTGGGTCGTCTGATGAAGGCCAGGCGCGGTATGGGTGTGAGTGACGACGACTCTACGAAATTTGCGTGGGAGGCTAGTGAGTGGCATGATGATGGAACTACTGGCGCCATACGACAGACGCAATACTCCACCTTTAGTAGCAGCTCTGGGAAGAGGAAACGAACCTCTCGGGGCGACGCGGGAGTTGGCAGCTCGCGACAAAAGCGAAGAGAGTCTCCTTGATGGATCCTCGATGAGCTTTTTGCTTGGCTAAGATGGGAATGGACATGGGCAAGTCGTCGGGTTGTTTTCCTCTTAGTTCTTGGACAATATCGACCGCCATGTAAGATAAAAGTTAGAGTAATTTATCACAAGTAAATAGGAGAAATCCATTTCAAACGTTAAAATTCTAAGCAGTGTATAGGCACACAGGTCTATTTTACATACTCACAGCTTGAGCTACCATGTTAGGGAATCAAGCTCGCTTAGCATGTCTTTCAAAGAGAATCAGTGAAGGGCATCACACACTCATCCGCATTCAAAAAGATATTCCAGATACTCACTCTCTTTCTCTCCTCTTTTAATTCAAAGTTCCTTTTCTGTTCTTCATATTCTTAGCAATTGACCCTTTCTTTCTCAAACACAGCATCAATTCCTAGTCGTCTTTACCTATCAGACTTCTACAGCTCAGATATTGGTTGCTTGTCGAAGAGCACTGTCTTGCAGCTTTGTTCGTGTCATTGTGAGTAACTCCCTATCTTGAATGATACAGCAGTATGCTAACGACACCAGAAATAAAGCCCAAAGCTACACAATGACGAGTCCCAAGATGAAGCACGAAAAGTCGTTCCCAAACCTACGCAAAAAGCTCTCGAGCCCTGTCAACGACCTTCCTCCAGAGCCCCTACCACCACCTCGAAGTCTTCCACTGCGTCCCAGAAGACCTGCAGCCCCACTGATAGACAGAACGAGGGACAGAAAAAACACTGTACCTGCTCCTCAACAAAAGCCGCTTCGCTTGCCAATGTCCCCCGGGGGCTCCAATGCTCCTCGCAATGCAAAAGGACCCAGGTTCATGTGTCTCGAACAAGCGCAGCGTATCCAGAAGGTCGAGTATCGACCGCCTCCCAAATATACCGGTCCCCAGTACCCGACCATCATGGGGGTGACGCCTAATCGACTGAAGCCGAAGCCGAAGCCGGTCGAGGTGAAGAAGCGTGAGAATAAGCGGACGAGGGCTTTGAAGACGCTGAGGAATCCTGATCGGGTGTTTTTGAAGTGGAAGGGTACGAACAGTTATGCGCGGATGAGGATTTTTAGGAGGTTGAATGGGTGCTTGAAGGCTCTTCAATCGAATGGGACCAATCCGACGGGTACAATGCTTGCGGATATACCAGAGCAGAAGCCGTTGGAGATTGAGGTTTGTTGCTTCTAGTCTTTGAGTATGTGTGATTTGAGAGCTGACAAGGTCGCGAAATAGTACAAGCCGATGTATCGCCTGAAGGAGATCAGGAGGGCGTCGATGTTACTTGCTCGTCCTAAACCTAAGAGGCCAGTGTCAGAATTGTCAATCGCAAGTGTACGTATCAATAGGGAGTATTTACCCGAGCTCGAAGTACTAACCCTTCAACAGATCGACAGCGTTTTGTCGACAAACAGAAAACGCTACTCCGACGCCTCAATATACAGTAGACCCATGAGTACAGCCGAACCCTCTCCCACATTTTTCACAGAAACCAGCTCTGGCCAAAGCTCAGAGAATGTTTCTTTGCGTGCTTCTTTGGTTCCATACAGAGAATGGTGGACTTTCTTGCAGTCCACTGCCAACCCTTTCAGAGAGGAAGAGCCGAACGATGAACGCACTGATCGTGACGCTCCAGCAACCCCCATTCACAGCCATGCTCACAACTCCCACAGAGGCTCCTCTTTATCTTCTTCCACCCACAGAAATTCTCTTCACTCTTCTCGCGTCTTCAAAGCGCCTGAAGATAACCACGCGACTCCGCCTTCGCCAACGGGTTCAGATCTTACAATTACTCCGTCTCGCTACACGTTCGATCAGGATATGGTTGAGGAGTCGAAGTCGTCTCCACAAGATCCTCTGCCAGATTCCACGCGCTCCAAGGGTCTGGGGGTGGAGAAGGCTGAAAGCGTTTCAGACTCAAAGAACAAAGGTATTTTCCTGTCCTACCCTCCTAGTGTTGACCATGTTGTCGACTTCAGCTCTCATCTTAAGCGTACCCTACACAAAGCCATCTTTGTCTGACGCAAAAGCGGGGGAGATGGCTGAGATTGAAACGACCCAGTGCACTGGACAAGGCTGACCTTTGATTCTGAAAACAGGCACCCACCACAGCGACAAACGTGACTCGCAAGCTCAACAAGGACAAAGATTGACAGCGGAGACCTCGAAAATGGAAAAGCCTCAGTCGCAGCGTACGTTTTTGACTCGCCTCCTTTCGCAGAGACAATGGTAACTGACCATAAACAGCGAGCCCTAAGGATACCAGCGCGACCAAAGACGAAAACGCACTCGATAACACAAAGGTCCAGATCGCACGCAAATCCACCGGTGGAGCTGGTCCTCGTGGGCCCCGGACTCCTGCCCCAAAGACGTACCCTGGTCTGACCAAGGGAGCACGCCCCACGCCCAGCGCCATTCCTATTTCCGTCCGCAGACTGAGCACAGAGGCTGCTGATATCCTACAGCGCACCCCAATCGAGGGCTTTGCTGGTGGTATTCGTGTTCTGGATAGACCTTCTGGCCCGCGTTCCCGTCCTGATGGAGAGCCTACCAGTCCGCCCGTTCCAGAATCTATTCCAGAGACCAGGAAGGCGTCGGACAACTCAACTTCTTCCTCTTCCGTTGGTAATTGGGGCTTGGAAGATGGCGAGGAGGAACTGCAGAAGCCGCCCACTGTCTTCACTGGTGAATACCGTACTCGTCCCTCTGAGAGAATGGGGCAGTATCGTTACGGACCTACGTTGAAGATTGCCGGATCAGCGGACAACGTCATTATGGGAACAATCGACGATGGCTCCAAGTCGTCTCTCGCTACTCAAAAGTCGTCTCCGGCGCGTGTGAAGTATATTGAAACTTCCAAGTCTGAGTCGTCTCAAGACAATAACGAAAAGCCCAAGGCTCAGGTTGACCAGATCAAAGACCAGCACAATCCTGAGCAGCAGTCACCGGCCAGAAACTTCTGCCGCCCGCAGATGTCTCTCGAGAATCTACCAAAGAGGGACATCAGCAACCGCGAGTTGTCGGCGGCGCGTAAGCCTTTCAACCAGTCCAGTCTCTCTAATCTTTTCGTCGCAAGCGCTGATAAATTGCATGCTGAGAGTACTCCCCCTGTTCCAAAGGTGTTTGTGTCTGCAGACAGCGTGCAGACGTCTTCGCCTTTGTCTGAGAAGAAGAACGCAGACGCGACGCCGACACATACTCACCAGCGTAATGCTTCTCATGTGTCGACTCCTGCTACGACACCTGAGCAAATGCTCAAGAATATGCCTTTGCGATCTCACCCGCCGCCGCGTACCTCGTCGCTGCAGGCTGTGGCTGATTTTCCTATGCACTCAGAGTCGGACACTAACCCGAAAACTCCCGGCGAGGTGTCGGACAAGGAGAATAATACTCCGCAGTTGAAGCGTGACGCTACCGTCGTGAACATTTCTGAGATCAAGGATCCCCAAGGCCAGACGCGCTCAGTTGAAACGCCCCGTCTCCCCGACTCCAAGGGCACTAGGATGCTTGATAGCTTCCGCAACATCTTCAAGCACAAGAGCGGCTCGGAGAAGGGACGTACTAGAAAGGAGGATTCAGGTCAAATCCCGCGAATTACTAAAGACCATTCCATCACCAGCATGAAATCTGTCAAGAAAGTCGACGAAAAAAGTGAGTCGGTTAAAGCGTCGCCTACCGCCAAACCCAGATTATCCGACGGCATTGGTTGGAACAAAGTTACCCGCAACCCTAAGGCCTCGGGCGAATACTCTCCTGCGCTCGTGCCAACCCCGAGTTCTACGATCTCGACCTCCGCGTCTATCCCTAGCCCGCTGAGCCGCAATGCCCCCGACGACCGCACCCCGTCTTTCGCGAGGCCGACGCAGTCCACTCGTAAAAAGGCTAGTACACCCGGCTCTAAACCCCAGGTGTCTGTTGGCCAGGATGGTCGCCCTCGTAGGGTCATCCAGGGCGCAGCCGCTTCTACTGGAAGTCCGCAGCGTCTTCTCCGTACCGGTACTAAGCGTCCGAGCATTGCATCGACCGCTAACAGACCTGCTGCTAATCAGCCTCGCGCGACCATCTCGGTTAACAATCAGGAGAGCACCCCATCCGGAGTCGCTAAGCAGTCCGAACCAGCACCGAGATCGTTTAAGGAAATACGGTCTACAATTGACGAGTTGTGCAACAAAGCTCGCGATGACAGTACCCCTGTTGAGCGTGAGAAGCACCTTCGTGTAAGTTATGCCCTCTCTTCTGATCCTAAAATTCCTGACTAACATAGACTTATAGTTGGCGCTGGCTCTTCAACAGCAGCTTAGTGACTACAATAGCGTGGAGAAAGAAGCAGAGGAAGCCCTGATTTTTATGAACGCTAAAAATGCTGACAAGGATACTGCCGAAGAGACTCTTTTCGACTTTTTCGTGCAGATTCGGGCTCAGATAGACGAGCAGTAGATGTGAGTCTGCTTGTTAGAGCGGTTTCGATTCTGTTGAGCTCATGTCTCGCTTTCAGTCACTCGTTTCTTGTCCTTCTCTTTCTGTCTTACAGTGTCAGTCTTTCACTTGTCTTTTTCTTTCACCAAAGAAAGAAAATTCCTATTTTGTCTCGTTAGCTTTGTCTCAACACCATTCCCCCCAAAAACACAAAAGCGATAATGCCCTACGAGCTACGACTTGATGTTGCGTGAGAAATTCCCTTTCTATCTATTTTTGAATGGTCTTTATTCAACTGGAAAATCTGTTTAATGTCTAATGCCCCATATGAAAAGGAATGAAGGAATCTGGAATACGTGGATAGGTAGTATCAGGAAAAGATAGAAAAATTCAAATTTGTTGGCGTACATTATCTTGAACTGTTTGAGCGTAGAGCACTATAAACCTATTCAACTTGATCAGAAGACAATTATAATTATGTATAGCAAGTGTTGTATCCTCGCTTCAAAACATGTCTTTCAAAATGATTTGTGCGCTGTAAAAAGACCAGTATAAACAGTGCAAACCATTCACAAAGGGCAGAACCTGGGCTATATCTGACTAGGGCACACGCGCGTCTTTTGTTGTTTACAACCTCCTCCCCATTGCTTAGTGCGGTCCTTCCCAGCAAGCAACGCTCCTCTGTGTTTGCGGATATCTTTCTGGCAACCATCTCTATTCCTACTCATTCTACGCTCCTTTTCCCTTTCTTTCTTGCGTTCCAGAAGGCGTATAGTCTGACCAGACGCCATGCCACCCAGGCGTAAGAACCAGAGAAGCCAGGTCAGTTCTTTCTCGCTCTGCTCTGCTCTTGACAGGACTTCACGTCACGTCCTCTAACCCCAGCACGACCTACTACCTCTAATCATGACAACCATAAACTAACCAGCAATAAACCAACCAGGGAAACAACCCCTTCAACAACGCCCACCCCAGCCCCGACAAAAAACGCTGGCGCAGACGCGACAACAACTCCTTCAACAACCGCCTCCCCGGCCCCAACGAAATGGCCACGGGAGATTTCTACTACCCCAATAACTCAAACTCTCACGCGATGCCCTTCCCCTCCCCTGGCCACCCAGGCGGACACCCGGACAACGTGTTCGGTTCTCCTGGTCACGCCGGCCCCGCTCCCTACCAGCCGTACTACGGCCCTGGTGGTAACGTCTGGACTTCAGAGAGACCTTTTGCGCTTGAGCAGGCGGAGGCTCAGATGCTTGATATGGTGGCGCGCGAGGAGGAGATGAAGGATCAGCAGAAGAGGTTGTTTTTGGAGGAGTATCGTTATGTGGGACGGCAGACGGTTTGTTCCTTCCACTTTCATGGCTTATTGCTTTCCTACGCGGTTCCTTTACTGACGGGTATGGCTGTTTAGCAGTACGAACCTCCTAACATCTACGCTGACGAACTCGAACCGACCCCAGATGAACCTGAGATTGAAATGGAGATCAAACCTCTGAACACTGGTGTTGGAAGCGGCGTTGAATTTGCCTACAACGGCGCGTCAGAGACTGGTCGTGGTGGTAATACTGCTAGCAAGGGTACGGGTTTCAAGCTTCGTGGTGATGCTCCTGAGTTTGTTCCGATGGACAAGAAATTCAAGGACAGAAAGCGTCAGGATTCTGTGACTATTGTCACTAGCTGGTACTAGAGTTTCTGTGTTTGATTTGTCGTTGTGTACAGGAAAGTGGATGCTAAGAACATAATGGGTTTTATGTGATTCTTGGGTTGTTACTGTATGACAAGATGAGACAAAGTGTATCAAATGGCATCTTATTGTTTACGCCTGGCAATACACAGGAATAGGATCCGTTGCGCTGCCAACTATATCACCAACCTTGCTCAAATATAGTCGCCAAGTTGTCTGACAACAGCTTGATCAGCAGGATCGATCTCACGAGGTCGGACATTTCTGTAAGGACGAGAAGCACCCCATCCACCCCCACGACCTCGTACTCTTCTGGATCTCTCACGCCATGTGTTTGTGTGTCCATTTCATGTAGCTCCCCGAATAATCATTGCCGGACACGGGAAGGCTCGACCGTCTCCACGGAGTTTGTCCTTGACATCATTGCTTTGTGTCTAAAATTTGCTAGCTTCCACAATATCTGGAATTGTCATTGCTGATCCAATACCCTGATACGTGTAGGTGAAGCCATGCAGAAGCCCGCAAACATAACCAAACCTGTCGATTAGCACGGGTCCCGAGTCGCCTGGTTTGCAGAGTTGATCTGCCCACTTTTTTTTGGGGGGGGGGGGGGGGAGGATATAAGGATTTGGGGATCTTGGTCCGTAAATATGATTGACACCAATGTGATGATTCTTTCTCTATCTCTGCACCAGACATTGCAGCTGGGGGAGCCAGCATGGACTCTCAGAGGAACAAGAAGTTCCAGCCATGACCCAGACGAAAGTGCCAGAATTATGCTGTGGATGGCACACCTTCACGTGCCGGTACCACCTGCATAGAATATAGCTGTGAACAAGAATCCGAATCAGGGATCGGCGTATTCGACCCTGAGCTGGCACAGCTTCTTTTCGACGTCTGAGTCATAACAAGCGTTGTTTGATTTGGATCGTGATGCTCGGTATGATTATCTTTAGGTGGTAATTGATTGATGCTCATCCATATATCGGCTACTTCCCCCTCTGAAGTATTTCACATCAAAATTGACCCAGTGTAGTTGGCTTGTAACTACCAGATATGGCGCTGCAAACCGTGTATGAACTTTTCTTTTAGACAAAGCTCTAGTTGGTGGATGTCCAGAGGAACTTGAAGTTCTCGATTTATGATGGTCTTCTTGGTCTTGCTATTAGCCCACGCAAGAGCCAATGAAGAAGGAATATTTGCTGTAATTCAACCATTGAAGTGTCACTTCTACTACACAGACTAGATGTGCTGTGTCTTGACAGAGAGCCTTTGGCATAATGATTATAATCACATGCTTCGATTTGCTCATGTGGAAACGCCACTTAACAACCTCTTTCGTATTCCCTTCCATTCACAGTTCGTTTCAGTAATGCTGGTTCACCAATCGCTCTATTTCATCTCGCATGCCTAGTTTCTGATGGATTGTATGGTGCATATTCGTCCACTTTCGTGTAGTACGTTTTTCCGATCGTACTTTGCAGTGTCTTCGGAGGACCCCAAATGCTGTAAAGCTTTGGACGAAGCTTTGCGCGTCCATTCCTTAGGATCCGGAGGGTGTCCTGTTCTTCAAAGCATTGATCTGAGAAAGTTCGTGGTGTGAAGCTGTTTCGAATCCTCATTTTCTGCAGCCTTTCAACTTGGATTTTTCGGTCTCGGTCTCAGTTTGGCTGGTATATTGCAACCTTCCGGGTCTTCTCATAGGCAGAAAAACATCAATGACCCCTTTACCCAACCTTAATGAAACTTGTAATCCAACGCTAGATTATCCCAGAGTAGGTTTCAGTGTTTGATTAGGACAGGGGATTGTTTGTTATCTCCTGGTGGCATTTGGGAACCATAAGAACACTGGCCAGTGTCCGAGATTCATGATGGTGAACGGAATCTGGAGTAACTCATGTCCCTGTGCTGTGTCAAACATGCTAATCCATTGCTGTGGGATTCGTTCCCGTGGCGCTGGGAGCGATAATTGCAAGGAAAGGGCACTATATGGCACGCCTCACGATGCGCAATCCCAGTTATAAGTAAAGTATATAAATGTTAATCAACCTTTGGGAAGAGCTTGAGAGTCTTATCTAGGATAATTGTCCACATTCGTTTTCTCTGGTGAATTGTCTGTTCCAGTCGCACCACAGACTTTCACTTTTGAGACCCTGACATCAATTCATAGTCGAGGAATATCTTTCAACGCCTGACACCATTTCTTTCATCGATGCTACAGCGAAACCCCCGGGCACGAATGTCAGCTACCAAATTACTCGACCATGCCTTTCCTCACTAACGATGTCGTTGTTTGCAGTCGCCAAGCTGGTGGGATAATGCACGAGATCTCGACTTGTGTATTTCTACCAGCGAATTCAAGAGCAAGCAAATTGAAAACTCCATAATGTGCAGTGGATATGCAGAAATCACGTACGGCTGCGATGCAGATGGCCCGATCGGGTAAAATGAAGCTCTACACCAAGCATACCCCATTTGGTTAGCGCAGACTTAGCCTCATCTGAACTTCTTCCCCTCTTCCACGTCGGGCGGTTATGGATATCCCCCATATTATTTTCTTTGTCTATTGTGTGGACGTTGCCTTAATCCAACTATATTCAATTGCTGGTAACAGTTCTGGGCATTTAGTGAGCTAAACAGCGATATCAAACACGGACTGGGTCCCCGATCGGCTGAACAATCATACAAGTGTTCGCACTGATTACCCATTCGAGTCATCAGCTCGAACAAAATAACCCCTATTACATTACATTTCTCCCTACAACGGCCAACGCCCTGACACTGCACGTCAAAGTAGATCGTCCACCCCCACAATCTGACGTCTTATCTGTTTCATTGAATTGCCTTGCCCCCAATGGTCTACTGCGGGAAGCCGAGCAAAGGCTGCGGTGAATGTCGATCTAGGAAAATACGTTGTGACCAGGCCAAACCCGCTTGTTCGCAATGTACCAAAGCCCACCGTGAATGTCCGGGTTACCGAGATCAGCTATCGCTGATGTTCCGGGATGAGAGTCAGCAGGTTGTTCGGAAAGCAAAGAGCAATGCTTCGACGACTCGGAGGGCTGCTAAGACTTCTAAACGAGTGGCCACTGTGCGTGCGATCAATACCCCAAGTCCTACTCTTAGTGAGAAGAAGGTGTGTGGGGGCGAGGTGCAGCTGCAGAGGACGCCTCCGACGGAGACGCCTAGCGTCACCGTTGATGTTTTGACGCCTTCTGATAGTGGGGGTAGCAGCGGCAGTGGCAGTGGTAGCAACGACAGCAGTCCAGTGCAGCAAATCAACCGCAAAGCGATTAATGCCCAACCGTCTTATCAACCCACTCAGGATGAAGCAGTTTGTTACTTTCTTCGGTATAATGCATGGCCGGGTGCTTTTTGGATGTTGAATGCGACACCTGATGCGTTTCTGCAGAATAATAAGTCTTCTAGTCTGCAGGCCATGAGGGCTGGTGTCGTTTCGGTGGGTACGGCGATGCTTGCGCGCATTCGACGATGTCCGTCTTTGAAACTAGTTGCAGAAAATGAATACGGCAATGCGCTGAGATTAATGGGCGCAGCGGTGACGGATGTGAATGAGGCGCGCGCAAATCCGACCCTTGCTGCCGTTCTTTTACTGGCTATGTTTGAGGTAAGATTTGCATGTATTTTTGATGACTTAAACTCGACTGACGATGTTTAGTGTGTTACGAGTAGAGCTCCAAAGAGCATTGAGAATTGGATAAACCATATCCACGGTGCTGCAGCGTTGCTTGAGTTACGGGGGATACAGCAACTTCAAGACGAAGATGGTCTTCGATTATTTGTTCAATTACGCTACCAGATTGTATGTGAAGCCCCATCCTTTCGCGTTTTCTAAAGACTGATGTGTATGCGCAGATCGTAAGCTGTTTGCAAAGAGCGGCGCGAGTCCCTCAGTCGGTCCTCGATTGCTCTAGGATCGCCATGTTCCTACGGCCTCAAACGGAAGCCTACGGTAACAGATTGGTATCAATCACTGGAAAACTGTCAAACTTGCGTGCAGATATCGCCTCAAAGGCGAACACGGACGGTCGACAGATCCTTGCGACTGCGTACGCTATTGAAGCAGAGCTAATGACATGGCTCGCTGGACTGCCTCCGAACTTCATGTACACAACGGTCAAAAACCCCGTGATTGATGCAGAGTTCCTCCGCCGCTCTCGTGGATTCGTGCCGTTCAGCGATCGATACCACATCTACAGTGAACTGTGGCTAGGGCATACTTGGAACCAGTATCGCTGTTCCAAAATTATCGTTACACAGATCATCATGAGCTGTCTTCGACGACTATCAGCGGATTCAGCTAACGGGTACTCATCTAAGGATCTAGAGATTCATTGCAATGGGCTTCGTGCGACGGCTCGCCAGCTGGCTATTGATATCTGCGCTAGTGTTCCCGATCACTTGGGATTGGTTGGGGAACCAGCTACCAGTAATCGAAGCCACATTGGAGGGATTGTGCTCCTCTGGCCGCTGTTCCTCGCAGGCGCAACGGAGAATAAGACCCATGCGCTCCGAAAATGGGCCGAGAACTGCTTCAGGCTGATTGGTCATACAATGGGAATTGACCAGGCGCTGGCATTAATTGAGATTCTGGGCGTGGAGCCTGGATTCTTCGAGGATATTGACCGAAAGGACGGGATCGTGTATCGGGTGGAAGAAATGGGGGATCTTGGGAATGATCATCCATGACACTGAATTTGTATATTCTTAATTCTTGCATTTTGGCGGGCGTTGGGATCGGTTTGTGTATTTACTGTACTATGATTGGGTTTGTCTGTTGTCCAAATTGGGAATCAATGATGCTGAGTATACGCTTCATCATTGCATAATGCACCATTGAGCTGATGTCAGGTACATTGTGGCCCAGCTCAATTTTCTTTTCTCCTCAAAGACTGAAAGAATACACAGTGCAATAATGGGCCAACGCCCCTCCAAACACGACCGCACTAGCGGCGCAATCCAAATGCAAACCTACACCTCCAACACCTCTCACCTCTCAGAAACCGACAAAAAAGAAGTCCAAATCGAAACCAAACCCATCTCTTCCCCATCCTCCCTCCTCACCCTAAAACCACCACCCCCAGCCCTCCTCAACCCCTTCACGACAACCAGCCACCAAGCCCCCCGTCAACGCCGAAGCCTAATCCTAAGAAAAAGAAACAGCAAGCGAACCCTCGCAGAAGATGACTACTACTCCACCCTCACAACCTTCCTCCAGGAATACAACCTCGCCTTCGTAGTCGACGACAGCACAAGCATGCAAGACAACGGCCGCTGGCAAGAAGTCACCGACGTCCTTGCGTCCATCGCCCCCATCTGTTCGCAACACAGTCCCGATAACTCCGGAATAGACATCTACTTCCTAAACCACCACGCTGTCTCTGATACCTCGGAACTGGGCTTCTCCACAACCAACAGGAGTAGCAAGGGCGGATACACGAATCTGCAGACAAGCATGCAGGTCAGGGAGATATTCAACGCCATTGAGCCGCACGGTCCGACCCCGTTCGGGGCGCGCTTGAATCAGCTCTTGCAACCGTATCTGCGGCTGGTGGAGAATATGAATATCGCTTATTATAATTACCATAATAGCAATGCTGGTTCTAGCTCTGCTCACAGCCCTGATGAGTACAATGAGACTGAGCGACGGTTCTATGTTAAACCGCTCTACGTCATCGCTATAACCGACGGTGCGTTTACGGATGATGCAGTCAAGGAGCTTGTCCGTGCGGGTAAGCGGTTGGATAGATGTCGTGCTGTGCCGTGGCAGCTGTATGTGCAGTTTCTGCAAGTTGGGCAGGATGAAGGTGCCAGGGTGTTTCTGGAGGTATTGGAGGGGGATTTGAAGCGGGAGCGCGAGCGGGAGGGGATTGGAAGGGAGATGGTTGTCTTCCCGGGCAAGGGGATGGAATATAATTACAGGTATGGGGGACTGAGTGCAGAGGGGGTGTTGAGGGATGTTGTGAGGGCTACTAGTAGTTGGGTTTGATTGATTGATTGATTGATTGATTGCCTGTGTACACAGCTAGTTACAGGATTCTACTTCGTCATAATAAATTTAGTGCTGTTTGATACGACATGTTAAATCAATAGTGTCGGGAACTCCGAGATGACGATCATTGGGAACTATCAGAGTATGAAACTATTGGGTGGTCAATGCTTTAGTGCTGAGGGCGATTTGGAATTGACAGGGATTAGAGTCGTCCGCTTAAATTGCAGTGCAGGGGGAATTATCTCCGGAAGATCGAGTGGTTGTTCATGCTGAGTATTGTTTGAAACCTCCTGGCGTGTTTCTGCCCTACATGCTCAGTTGTTAAAACCATACGGACGGAGTATTACAAGGTGCCTCTTCTACTTTGGAAAAATGCCCCCCTTGAATTAACCGTAGCTACTTTTAAGCAAACAAGTCCAATCAAACCGTAGATAGCTAGAGCCAGAAGTAAAGCAACTGTGGGTATTAACCCATCAGCCACGGCCACAATCAATCTTCTTCGTCTTGCATCGCCACCACCGCTTCTTCTCGAGCAACCAATTCAACAACAAAACCCAGTAATCATGGAATTTACCGTTTGCTTCGATTGGAACGCCATCGGAATCAGTGATCTGGTTCGTTAATTAGCAAGAGTCTTTGTTAAATGTGAATACGTGTTAGATATACCAAGCCGCGACACCCAGAAAGGTCCACTTGGACGTAATCGAGTCCTTTGCAGTTCGCCTTGTTGAACATGCACGGGTTGTCAAAGATCTCAAAGGCTCCCGCTGCGTTCTTTGCACAGATAGGGGAAAGGGCCTCAGGGCAGGTTTCGGAGCATACATTAGCTAGTGCGATTCCTTCTTCTATCACGGGGACAGGGACAGGGACAGGGGCAGGGAATGCCTGCGAGAGAGGGAGCAAGAGAGTTGCAAGGATGAGCTGCATTGTCAATGGCAAGGGTATTGCAAGCGCTTCACTGTTTGTATGAGGTCAACCGTTGGAGGATGGGTGAGTAGAAGAGGAAAATGGATACAGAGACCCTCTTAACAACTGAGACTGGCAGGCAGCATAGGTGGCAAAGTAGATACCGACGTGTTGCCTAAATGGTGACTGTAAGTCTTCGTATGAATAACAGCATGCCAAAAGCCCTCCCAGGCAATCAAGTAGAAGCCTATTGTAGCATCGGACCATTCGTAGAACAAAGACTGACATTCGCTTCATCTGTCACATGACATCCAACGTTTAATCTTACTCACTTACATGAGGATTATCTTTTCTTCATCTATCACCTTCCCTCAACTGTCTTCATCTAACTCTCCAGCCTTCAAGCTATCATGCCACCAAGCAGAGCAGCCAAACATCCATGCAGTCGACGGGGCTATCCTAGTCCAAATCTCTACAACCTCGGTACTATTTTGCGTATATATTTGCCAATAAAAGCAAGTATTTGAAGAGTGTCCTGTAGACACAAACGCCACAATCGAAGACGAAGCGAAGACCACACGAATTGTATGATTGATATCCTGTCAAAATACCTCTAGAAATAGGGCTTCGTCTAACTGGAAACATGCTGTATAGGGAAATAGGATGTATAGTATCACCGACTTCTCAAACACAACGGAGATTTTTTGGGGAGAGCACACATCGACTTCCTGTGAACTTTGTTATGTTATACGAACGCACAGTCAATTACCACCTATGAAGTGGGATATATGACCACGCTGATGAATAGGTAATCCTTGATGAATCGAAATATAATATATCTTGAACCGGTCTTTGAAGCAGCCTTGCGCGAAGAGCGACGGCAATGAGTACACCAGCAGCAATTGGGCAGATAACCCGTGTCTCGCCCAACGAGGTCTTCCCAGAAAGGACCCATGAGGGCTATTGAGGAAGCAGCGGATGTTAATGCACTTGTCAAGCCATTGAATGCAAATGATGGCAGGTTCTTGAGGTGAAGTCTAATGAACGGTCCGGCAGGGACAGATCGAAAGATGGGCTGCGAGCACCTGTGGGGATGATGGATGATGTTTCTATGTACACTGGGTTCGCGCCAGTGGTCATCGAAGTGGTTATTCGACTATCCGAGAAACCTCATGATGGAGATACCAGTGATCTTGCGGTAATTTGGATGTCCTCTAGCGAGGCGGTCCTGGATTACATATATCTGTCAAAGCACCAAGTCCACTTTGAAGCGGCCTTCGAGGCATTCTTTTCAGAAAAAAAAGGTTATTGAACCAATGTGCCAGAAGTAATTGGCTAAACAATCCATGTCTTGTTCAACGAGGCCTCTGCAAAAGGTCACGAGGATGACGAATGCCAGCGAGTTGATAAACCTCTTTAATTGAGTACGATAATCTCTTCAAACTGGATGTAATTATTCAGCTAAGGAGTTAATTACATGCTTGGTATTCGAGTTAACCACACTGTTATTTTCCTATGCTATATCCATTGGGGCATAGTGATACGGCAGCAACAATCCGCTCAGGTGGATAGAGCAGTGCGGAATAAGCGGCAGGACAGGATCGATAAAGCATCGAATACAGATCGAAGATCGCATTGATTGACAGCGGACGGCCCTCTCCTTTTTTATTGTCCCTTTTTCCGAAGACTCCGTACAATGGCAATTTACCAACAATCCCCCAATAAGCCGGTGTAGCCCGCAAACAAACCAAACAACAAGACATGCGGGTCGATTATGGTTGCCACTGGAGGGGACACGGGACGATAGAGTTCGGCGGATTCACGTTGCTGGGCGGATACCTCGCGTACAGTACGGAGATACGGAGTGTGTACAAGGCACTGCTGCAGGCTATGGGCATATCTAAACCCACATGACAGGGATGAACGGGGATGAACAGCTGGGAGACAGAATGTCGGTGACTGCAACAAAGCGCACACTACTACATAGTGCGAACCAGGTACTCGGGGCGAACTCGGAGGATGATCAGCCTGTCTGTCGGGGACATGGTGGCAGTGTTGGGGTTGGCACCAAGCCTCGCACTTTGCACCTACAAGTGGTCGCTCTCGGGCTTCTCCGCGCACGGGGACTCGGGCAGCTGAAATGCACTATGTCAATTATGTTCAAGCTTAGGTGTGTTAGTGTCTGTCAGCATGTTTCAATAAATGGCATCGTGGTCTATGCGTGTACTCCGTATGTACACTACTCCGTGCTAAATAGGTTGGTTCCTGAAGGAAATTAATGAGCCACATGGTTCACGTAGCTGGATAGGGTAGGGATCGTCAGGGACGGTGAGATGACAAACACAAGCAATTGTTGTGGAAGAATGCTATAGAGCTGTAATAGAAGAGAATGAGAAAAAGAAATATCAAAAAGCAATACACAAAGGCAATATGGCGGTGCACCAATGGTACCTGGAACATACATGGTCATCATATAGCTTTGTATACGAGTCCACGACGATCCCAGCCACGTCCTGATCGGTAATTGACTGAGGATGCGCATCATCGAATCTACTCCGTAATCCCCGTCCGATCTTTAATTTATTGTTCTTTTCTTCAAAAAAAAAAAAAAATATTGTCTTTTTTTTCCTTCAATTTTTCCTCCAGCACAGAGCCTCTGACGTGCTCTTTTCTGCCTCGTCGCCTCGTGGTTCGCTAAAGCCACACTTTTCCTGCCAACCTCTGATATTTCTTCCTGGTTTCTCTTCTCTCTTCAACTTATATCAACCAACTGCTTTGATTCTCTCCACCTTTCTTCCGCTTCTCTATTCTTACCAATACACGCTCAACCTCTGCTTCAACAAGCGCCGACTTTGTCCTGTCCCATATCTCCGCTGTACTCCCGGCGCTTATAACACAACCCTCGTCTTCCCTGACAGCAGACAGCTTTATATCTGAACCGGCTATTGTTCCTGTAGCCGCTGCGGCTGCTTGATCTTCGTTGACGTCTCGCGTACATTCCTTTTTTTTTTTAACTGGCGATGTCGTTGGTGTTTTGACACCGAACCGCGGACTACTATCAGTATATCACTAGCCACTGCGCCTGACTCGAATTTCGAAAAGTCTGCATTCAATTGCATTCAATCTTCTATTCTATTGTCTCTTTTGTCTATCTATTGTCTGTCCTGGCTGGTCTGTGGACGACACTGCATTGTGCATTTATCTTGATTTTCGGAGCGATTGGAAGCGACAATTTTTATTTATTTCAATTTTTTTCCCCTTATTTTTAACCACAATTACCATGAATTCGACGACATTAATGACCTTTTTCCTGTGAGTTATTCTTGAAGTGAGGGGAAGGGGGAACAAAAAAGCTAACGAGTCAGTCGTACCGATCCTAAGGTCCGATCCGTCAAATTGTTCGGCTCCTGGGACAACTTCTCCAAGCCGTACTCCCTGGAAAAGGATAGACGGGTTTGCCCCGATCTGTGGAAAGGGTGCTATACTTTTACCGATATTATTTGTGATGGTTCTTCGGTGCAGTCTTCTTCACCTCGTTCTGGTGGATTGAAGAACGGTGGTACCTACTGGTATTACGTGCGTCTCATATTGTGATCTTCATGCAGCAATTGATCGGTGGCAACGGGCTGACAGAAAGTACTAGTACTTGTTAGACGACGACATCGAACACTACAACGAAACCGAACCCGCGACGACGCACTGCCCCTTTCTCCCCGGCCAGCCGGTCAACGTTCTTCAAGTTCCGATCCTGCTCCCCGATAGCGAACCGATTCACACGCACAACTCGCAGTCCTTCAATAACACCCTCGACATCCGCACCATGAATCCCGAGGACCGTTATGTGAACCCCCGTCAGCCCCCTAAGCCTAAGCTACCGCGCCTCCGCACGTCCCTACAACAGCCTACTCCCTCCTGGTCTTTCAACTCCTCTCCTTTGAGCTTCATCACCAACCGGACAACCTCCCAGCCTACCAGCGCAGCCGGCAAATCTCGTGGTCATAGCTCTGGTGGTAGCTTCGACTCCAGGATCTCCCGCTCCGTGTCACCTCCCAGATCCAGGGGTCTACGCGCGGCCCTCAAGTCTTTAAACGCGTCGACACCAGAGTTAACGGCCATCAACAATTCCAAGGATGAAGAAGTTGTGACGAGACCGTCAGCTGCGTACGGTTCCCGACCTCTGTTCAGTCCTCAGCGTGACAGCAGTCCTGTTAGAGAATCTGAATTGCCATTCCGGCGTCCTTCGTCTGCCAACAACCACGATTCATTGTCCATCCAGGACCGTCGCGCAATGAGGTCGAAATACCGGGATCCGTCTCCCTTCCGGAGTCCTCTTACCGTGGACACCCGCTCTGATCGATTCGAGTCCTCTCATCAGAATGATATGCCAACTCTCCGTGAGCTTGTGCAGGAAATCGCGGTTTCCGGAGACACCTCTGTGACTCCTAGGCCGCCTAACTTCCAGGACAAGCGACTGCCCACGTTACCGAACACCCCTTCGTCCGTCATGGACGAAGCATTGCGGGATCTGGACGACAGAGAGAAGGCACTTGACGCAGAAAACCTGGGCAGTCATTTCTCGGACTTCTCAGCGACCGACGAATCCACGGGAGGTCACTCCCCTGGATTGGAGAAGAGCCGCTTCTCCGAATGGAGCACCGACAATGAACAGATCTCTCCCGAGTCGATGGTCTCCGCCTCGACTTTCAATGAAGATCGGCCATCATCATCTATCACCGACAATGCAAAGACACCGGGTCTCTTGCAGCCGTCCCATATCGCTGAATGCAGCGACCCCGATACACCCCATTTGACCGTGGACTCCCAACCATCACCCGCTATTTCTGCAGGCGACAACTCTCCTGGAATCTCGCTCCCCGCCCCCCGCGTAGCCGTCTCAGGATCTCCATTACTGAACATGGCTGGCCTCTCCATCAACGACGAAGACGGCGACCACGAGCACACCGAGCACCCAGAATACGTCGAATCCAACCCCAAACGCCGCGCCGCGTTCTTTGGCGAATTAGAAGTCAATGGGCTTGGCTTATCGCCCAGTCCAGCGAATTCTGCCATGCTTTTCAGAGACGCAGTTGAGCGCGATTTAGCGGCCACGTCTCACGCAAGTGTTGGCTCTGGGGGTACGGGTCACAGGAGTCTGGATAGTGGTCGGTCTGCTGGACAGAATGCGACCATGCAGGAGATGATGGATGAATTGAGCTACTTAAAGAACATGATACAAAATGGGCAAAATGAGACACCTCAGGGGATGATTTAGATTTTATATAGAACTTGGATCGCTATTTGCTGGCATTTAGAGAGATTATAGAATGAACTTGACCAATGATTTTCAACTTTATCCCCAGTTTAATCACCACAGAAAAAACCATACGGCAATAGAACTCGTAGCAATGTAGGTATGTACTTCGTGGTGTTCTGTAACCCCAGACGATACACGCGACGCGCGCCAAGAACCACTTTCTACCCGTTCAAGCAACCAACCAAGCAACCAAACAACCACGCCCAATCACCACTCCCAACCACAAGTATCAAAATGGCCTAGACTACAGCCTCATAACCCCCTAAACAATATAAAACCTCTCCCCTCCCCTCCCCCCCCAAAAAAAAACCCCCCAAGAAAGAAAAATGACAGAAGAAACCCCTCTCCTCTCCCTCGTCGCGGAGAAATCCCTCCCCACAAAATGCAAGCCCAACCTCCTAACCTACTGTCCGACAATGGACCTGATTGCCCTGGTATCTGCCCAGGATGAGCAATTATCTGTTTACCGGTTGAATGGGCAGAGAGTGTTTGGGGGTTCTTTTGGGGGTGATGCGCATGGGCATGGGTATATGTTGGACGAGGAGGATGAGGAAGATGAGGAGAAGAGGAAGGGGGAGATTAAGGGGGTTAGGTGGAAGAATAATGGTGAGTTTCTTTTCTTTCTTTTTTTTTTTTT